>NC_134363.1:192551897-192866710 GCF_048569485.1 Anomaloglossus baeobatrachus | reverse complement strand
ACTGTGAGAGGTCACACTACAGAGCTCTGTACTGTAGAGAGGTCACACTATAGAGCTCTGTACTGTAGAGAGGTCACACTATAGAGCCCTGTACTGTAGAGCGGTCACACTATAGAGCTCTGTACTGTAGAGCGGTCACACTATAGAGCCCTGTACTGTAGAGAGGTCACACTATAGAGCCCTGTACTGTAGAGAGGTCACACTATAGAGCCCTGTACTGTAGAGAGGTCACACTATAGAGCTCTGTACTGTAGAGAGGTCACACTATAGAGCTCTGTACTGTAGAGAGGTCACACTATAGAGCTCTGTACTGTAGAGAGGTCACACTATAGAGCCCTGTACTGTAGAGAGGTCACACTATAGAGCTCTGTACTGTAGAGAGGTCACACTATAGAGCTCTGTACTGTAGAGAGGTCACACTATAGAGCTCTGTACTGTAGAGAGGTCACACTATAGAGCTCTGTACTGTAGAGAGGTCACACTATAGAGCTCTGTACTGTAGAGAGGTCACACTATAGAGCTCTGTACTGTAGAGAGGTCACACTATAGAGCTCTGTACTGTAGAGAGGTCACACTATAGAGCCCTGTACTGTAGAGAGGTCACACTATAGAGCCCTGTACTGTAGAGAGGTCACACTATAGAGCCCTGTACTGTAGAGAGGTCACACTATAGAGCTCTGTACTGTAGAGAGGTCACACTATAGAGCTCTGTACTGTAGAGAGGTCACACTATAGAGCCCTGTACTGTAGAGAGGTCACACTATAGAGCTCTGTACTGTAGAGAGGTCACACTATAGAGCCCTGTACTGTAGAGAGGTCACACTATAGAGCTCTGTACTGTAGAGAGGTCACACTATAGAGCTCTGTACTGTAGAGCGGTCACACTATAGAGCTCTGTACTGTAGAGCGGTCACACTATAGAGCTCTGTACTGTAGAGAGGTCACAGCTATAGAGCCCTGTACTGTAGAGCGGTCACACTATAGAGCTCTGTACTGTAGAGCGGTCACACTATAGAGCCTCTGTACTGTAGAGCGGTCACACTATAGAGCTCTGTACTGTAGAGCGGTCACACTATAGAGCTCTGTAATGTAGAGCGGTCACACTATAGAGCCCTGTACTGTAGAGAGGTCACACTATAGAGCTCTGTACTGTAGAGAGGTCACACTATAGAGCTCTGTACTGTAGAGAGGTCACACTATAGAGCTCTGTACTGTAGAGAGGTCACACTATAGAGCTCTGTACTGTAGAGAGGTCACACTATAGAGCCCTGTACTGTAGAGCGGTCACACTATAGAGCTCTGTACTGTAGAGAGGTCACACTATAGAGCTCTGTACTGTAGAGAGGTCACACTATAGAGCCCTGTACTGTAGAGAGGTCACACTATAGTGCTCTGTACTGTAGAGAGGTCACACTATAGAGCTCTGTACTGTAGAGAGGTCACACTATAGAGCTCTGTACTGTAGAGCGGTCACACTATAGAGCTCTGTACTGTAGAGCGGTCACACTATAGAGCTCTGTACTGTAGAGCGGTCACACTATACAGCTCTGTGCTGTAGAGCGGTCACACTATAGAGCCCTGTACTGTAGAGAGGTCACACTATAGAGCTCTGTACTGTAGAGAGGTCACACTATAGAGCTCTGTACTGTAGAGAGGTCACACTATAGAGCTCTGTACTGTAGAGAGGTCACACTATAGAGCCCTGTACTGTAGAGAGGTCACACTATAGAGCTCTGTACTGTAGAGAGGTCACACTATAGAGCTCTGTACTGTAGAGATGTCACACTATAGAGCTCTGTACTGTAGAGCGGTCACACTATAGAGCCCTGTACTGTAGAGAGGTCACACTATAGAGACCTGTACTGTAGAGAGGTCACAATATAGAGCTCTGTGCTGTAGAGAGGTCACACTATAGAGCTCTGTGCTGTAGAGCGGTCACACTATAGAGCTCTGTGCTGTAGAGAGGTCACACTATAGAGCCCTGTACTGTAGAGAGGTCACACTATAGAGCTCTGTACTGTAGAGAGGTCACACTATAGAGCTCTGTACTGTAGAGAGGTCACACTATAGAGCTCTGTACTGTAGAGAGGTCACACTATAGAGCCCTGTACTGTAGAGAGGTCACACTATAGAGCTCTGTACTGTAGAGAGGTCACACTATAGAGCTCTGTACTGTAGAGAGGTCACACTATAGAGCCCTGTACTGTAGAGAGGTCACACTATAGAGCCCTGTACTGTAGAGAGGTCACACTATAGAGCTCTGTACTGTAGAGAGGTCACACTATAGAGCTCTGTACTGTAGAGAGGTCACACTATAGAGCCCTGTACTGTAGAGAGGTCACACTATAGAGCCCTGTACTGTAGAGAGGTCACACTATAGAGCCCTGTACTGTAGAGAGGTCACACTATAGAGCTCTGTACTGTAGAGAGGTCACACTATAGAGCTCTGTGCTGTAGAGCGGTCACACTATAGAGCTCTGTACTGTAGAGCGGTCACACTATAGAGCTCTGTACTGTAGAGCGGTCACACTATAGAGCTCTGTACTGTAGAGAGGTCACACTATAGAGCTCTGTACTGTAGAGAGGTCACACTATAGAGCTCTGTACTGTAGAGCGGTCACACTATAGAGCTCTGTATTGTAGAGAGGTCACACTATAGAGCTCTGTACTGTAGTGAGGTCACACTATAGAGCCCTGTACTGTAGAGCGGTCACACTATAGAGCTCTGTGCTGTAGAGAGGTCACACTATAGAGCTCTGTGCTGTAGAGCTGTCACACTATAGAGCTCTGTGCTGTAGAGCGGTCACACTATAGAGCTCTGTGCTGTAGAGAGGTCACACTATAGAGCTCTGTACTGTAGAGCGGTCACACTATAGAGCTCTGTACTGTAGAGCGGTCACACTATAGAGCTCTGTACTGTAGAGAGGTCACACTATAGAGCTCTGTACTGTAGAGAGGTCACACTATAGAGCTCTGTACTGTAGAGCGGTCACACTATAGAGCTCTGTATTGTAGAGAGGTCACACTATAGAGCTCTGTACTGTAGTGAGGTCACACTATAGAGCCCTGTACTGTAGAGAGGTCACACTATAGAGCTCTGTACTGTAGAGAGGTCACACTATAGAGCTCTGTACTGTAGAGAGGTCACACTATAGAGCTCTGTACTGTAGAGAGGTCACACTATAGAGCCCTGTACTGTAGAGCGGTCACACTATAGAGCCCTGTACTGTAGAGAGGTCACACTATAGAGCTCTGTACTGTAGAGAGGTCACACTATAGAGCCCTGTACTGTAGAGAGGTCACACTATAGAGCCCTGTACTGTAGAGAGGTCACACTATAGACCTCTGTACTGTAGAGAGGTCACACTATAGAGCCCTGTACTGTAGAGAGGTCACACTATAGAGCTCTGTACTGTAGAGCGGTCACACTATAGAGCTCTGTACTGTAGAGAGGTCACACTATAGAGCTCTGTACTGTAGAGAGGTCACACTATAGAGCTCTGTACTGTAGAGAGGTCACACTATAGAGCTCTGTACTGTAGAGAGGTCACACTATAGAGCTCTGTACTGTAGAGAGGTCACACTATAGAGCTCTGTACTGTAGAGCGGTCACACTATAGAGCTCTGTACTGTAGAGAGGTCACACTATAGAGATCTGTACTGTAGAGCGGTCACACTATAGAGGTCTGTACTGTAGAGAGGTCACACTATAGAGCTCTGTACTGTAGAGCGGTCACACTATAGAGCTCTGTACTGTAGAGAGGTCACACTATAGAGCTCTGTACTGTAGAGAGGTCACACTATAGAGCTCTGTACTGTAGAGAGGTCACACTATAAAGCTCTGTACTGTAGAGAGGTCACACTATAGAGCACTGTACTGTAGAGAGGTCACACTATAGAGCCCTGTACTGTAGAGAGGTCACACTATAGAGGTCTGTACTGTAGAGAGGTCACACTATAGAGGTCTGTACTGTAGAGAGGTCACACTATAGAGCTCTGTACTGTAGAGAGGTCACACTATAGAGCTCTGTACTGTAGAGCGGTCACACTATAGAGCTCTGTACTGTAGAGAGGTCACACTATAGAGATCTGTACTGTAGAGAGGTCACACTATAGAGCCCTGTACTGTAGAGAGGTCACACTATAGAGCTCTGTACTGTAGAGAGGTCACACTATAGAGCTCTGTACTGTAGAGAGGTCACACTATAGAGCTCTGTAATGTAGAGCGGTCACACTATAGAGCTCTGTACTGTAGAGAGGTCACACTATAGAGATCTGTACTGTAGAGAGGTCACACTATAGAGCCCTGTACTGTAGAGCGGTCACACTATAGAGCTCTGTACTGTAGAGAGGTCACACTATAGAGCCCTGTACTGTAGAGCGGTCACACTATAGAGCTCTGTACTGTAGAGCGGTCACACTATAGAGCTCTGTAATGTAGAGCGGTCACACTATAGAGCTCTGTACTGTAGAGAGGTCACACTATAGAGATCTGTACTGTAGAGAGGTCACACTATAGAGCCCTGTACTGTAGAGCGGTCACACTATAGAGCTCTGTACTGTAGAGCGGTCACACTATAGAGCTCTGTACTGTAGAGAGGTCACACTATAGAGCTCTGTACTGAAGAGCGGTCACACTATAGAGCTCTGTACTGTAGAGAGGTCACACTATAGAGCTCTGTACTGTAGAGCGGTCACACTATAGAGCTCTGTACTGTAGAGAGGTCACACTATAGAGCTCTGTACTGAAGAGCGGTCACACTATAGAGCTCTGTACTGTAGAGAGGTCACACTATAGAGCTCTGTACTGTAGAGCGGTCACACTATAGAGCCCTGTACTGTAGAGAGGTCACACTATAGAGCTCTGTACTGTAGAGAGGTCACACTATAGAGCCCTGTACTGTAGAGCGGTCACACTATAGAGCCCTGTACTGTAGAGAGGTCACACTATAGAGCCCTGTACTGTAGAGAGGTCACACTATAGAGCTCTGTACTGTAGAGAGGTCACACTATAGAACTCTGTACTGTAGAGCGGTCACACTATAGAGCTCTGTACTGTAGAGCGGTCACACTATAGAGCTCTGTACTGTAGAGCGGTCACACTATAGAGCTCTGTACTGTAGAGCGGTCACACTATAGAGCTCTGTACTGTAGAGAGGTCACACTATAGAGCTCTGTACTGTAGAGAGGTCACACTATAGAGCTCTGTACTGTAGAGAGGTCACACTATAGAGCTCTGTACTGTAGAGAGGTCACACTATAGAGCCCTGTACTGTAGAGCGGTCACACTATAGAGCTCTGTACTGTAGAGCGGTCACACTATAGAGCTCTGTACTGTAGAGAGGTCACACTATAGAGCTCTGTACTGTAGAGAGGTCACACTATAGAGGTCTGTACTGTAGAGAGGTCACACTATAGAGCCCTGTACTGTAGAGAGGTCACACTATAGAGCCCTGTACTGTAGAGAGGTCACACTATAGAGCCCTGTACTGTAGAGCGGTCACACTATAGAGCCCTGTACTGTAGAGAGGTCACACTATAGAGCTCTGTACTGTAGAGAGGTCACACTATAGAGCTCTGTACTGTAGAGAGGTCACACTATAGAGCTCTGTACTGTAGAGAGGTCACACTATAGAGCTCTGTACTGTAGAGAGGTCACACTATAGAGCTTTGTACTGTAGAGAGGTCACACTATAGAGCTCTGTACTGTAGAGAGGTCACACTATAGAGCTCTGTACTGTAGAGAGGTCACACTATAGAGCCCTGTACTGTAGAGCGGTCACACTATAGAGCCCTGTACTGTAGAGAGGTCACACTATAGAGCCCTGTACTGTAGAGAGGTCACACTATAGAGCTCTGTACTGTAGAGAGGTCACACTATAGAGCTCTGTACTGTAGAGAGGTCACACTATAGAGCTCTGTACTGTAGAGAGGTCACACTATAGAGCTCTGTACTGTAGAGAGGTCACACTATAGAGCTCTGTACTGTAGAGAGGTCACACTATAGAGCTCTGTACTGTAGAGAGGTCACACTATAGAGCCCTGTACTGTAGAGCGGTCACACTATAGAGCTCTGTACTGTAGAGAGGTCACACTATAGAGCCCTGTACTGTAGAGAGGTCACACTATAGAGCTCTGTACTGTAGAGAGGTCACACGATAGAGCTCTGTACTGTAGAGAGGTCACACTATAGAGCCCTGTACTGTAGAGAGGTCACACTATAGAGCCCTGTACTGTAGAGAGGTCACACTATAGAGCCCTGTACTGTAGAGCGGTCACACTATAGAGCCCTGTACTGTAGAGAGGTCACACTATAGAGCTCTGTACTGTAGAGCGGTCACACTATAGAGCCCTGTACTGTAGAGAGGTCACACTATAGAGCTCTGTACTGTAGAGAGGTCACACTATAGAGCCCTGTACTGTAGAGAGGTCACACTATAGAGCCCTGTACTGTAGAGAGGTCACACTATAGAGCTCTGTACTGTAGAGCGGTCACACTATAGAGCTCTGTACTGTAGAGAGGTCACACTATAGAGCCCTGTGCTGTAGAGAGGTCACACTATAGAGCCCTGTACTGTAGAGCGGTCACACTATAGAGAGGTCACACTATAGAGCTCTGTACTGTAGAGAGGTCACACTATAGAGCTCTGTACTGTAGAGCGGTCACACTATAGAGCTCTGTACTGTAGAGAGGTCACACTATAGAGCTCTGTACTGTAGAGAGGTCACACTATAGAGCCCTGTACTGTAGAGAGGTCACACTATAGAGCCCTGTACTGTAGAGCGGTCACACTATAGAGAGTCACACTATAGAGCTCTGTACTGTAGAGAGGTCACACTATAGAGCTCTGTACTGTAGAGCGGTCACACTATAGAGCTCTGTACTGTAGAGAGGTCACACTATAGAGCCCTGTACTGTAGAGCGGTCACACTATAGAGCCCTGTACTGTAGAGAGGTCACACTATAGAGCTGTGTACTGTAGAGCGGTCACACTATAGAGCTCTGTACTGTAGAGCGGTCACACTATAGAGCTCTGTACTGTAGAGAGGTCACACTATAGAGCTCTGTACTGTAGAGAGGTCACACTATAGAGCTCTGTACTGTAGAGAGGTCACACTATAGAGCCCTGTACTGTAGAGAGGTCACACTATAGAGCTCTGTACTGTAGAGAGGTCACACTATAGAGCTCTGCACTGTAGAGAGGTCACACTATAGAGCTCTGTACTGTAGAGAGGTCACACTATAGAGCTCTGTACTGTAGAGAGGTCACACTATAGAGCTCTGTACTGTAGAGAGGTCACACTATAGAGCCCTGTACTGTAGAGAGGTCACACTATAGAGCCCTGTACTGTAGAGAGGTCACACTATAGAGCTCTGTACTGTAGAGAGGTCACACTATAGAGACCTGTACTGTAGAGAGGTCACACTATAGAGCCCTGTACTGTAGAGAGGTCACACTATAGAGACCTGTACTGTAGAGAGGTCACACTATAGAGCCCTGTACTGTAGAGAGGTCACACTATAGAGACCTGTACTGTAGAGAGGTCACACTATAGAGGTCTGTACTGTAGAGAGGTCACACTATAGAGCCCTGTACTGTAGAGAGGTCACACTATAGAGCACTGTACTGTAGAGATGTCACACTATAGAGCCCTGTACTGTAGAGAGGTCACACTATAGAGCCCTGTACTGTAGAGAGGTCACACTATGGAGCTCTGTACTGTAGAGAGGTCACACTATAGAGCTCTGTACTGTAGAGAGGTCACACTATAGAGCCCTGTACTGTAGAGAGGTCACACTATAGAGCCCTGTACTGTAGAGAGGTCACACTATAGAGCTCTGTACTGTAGAGATGTCACACTATAGAGCCCTGTACTGTAGAGAGGTCACACTATAGAGCCCTGTACTGTAGAGAGGTCACACTATAGAGCTCTGTACTGTAGAGAGGTCACACTATAGAGCTCTGTACTGTAGAGAGGTCACACTATAGAGCCCTGTACTGTAGAGAGGTCACACTATAGAGCTCTGTACTGTAGAGATGTCACACTATAGAGCCCTGTACTGTAGAGAGGTCACACTATAGAGCTCTGTACTGTAGAGAGGTCACACTATAGAGCTCTGTACTGTAGAGAGGTCACACTATAGAGCCCTGTACTGTAGAGAGGTCACACTATAGAGCCCTGTACTGTAGAGAGATCACACTATAGAGCTCTGTACTGTAGAGAGGTCACACTATAGAGCTCTGTACTGTAGAGATGTCACACTATAGAGCCCTGTACTGTAGAGAGATCACACTATAGAGCTCTGTACTGTAGAGAGGTCACACTATAGAGCTCTGTACTGTAGAGAGGTCACACTATAGAGCCCTGTACTGTAGAGAGGTCACACTATAGAGCTCTGTACTGTAGAGAGGTCACACTATAGAGCCCTGTACTGTAGAGAGGTCACACTATAGAGCCCTGTACTGTAGAGCGGTCACACTATAGAGCTCTGTACTGTAGAGAGGTCACACTATAGAGCCCTGTAATGTAGAGCGGTCACACTATAGAGCTCTGTACTGTAGAGAGGTCACACTATAGAGCCCTGTAATGTAGAGCGGTCACACTATAGAGCTCTGTACTGTAGAGAGGTCACACTATAGAGCTCTGTACTGTAGAGCGGTCACACTATAGAGCTCTGTACTGTAGAGAGGTCACACTATAGAGCCCTGTACTGTAGAGAGGTCACACTATAGAGCTCTGTACTGTAGAGAGGTCACACTATAGAGCCCTGTACTGTAGAGAGGTCACACTATAGAGGTCTGTACTGTAGAGAGGTCACACTATAGAGCTCTGTACTGTAGAGAGGTCACACTATAGAGCTCTGTACTGTAGAGAGGTCACACTATAGAGGTCTGTACTGTAGAGAGGTCACACTATAGAGCTCTGTACTGTAGAGAGGTCACACTATAGAGCTCTGTACTGTAGAGAGGTCACACTATAGAGCCCTGTACTGTAGAGAGGTCACACTATAGAGCTCTGTACTGTAGAGAGGTCACGCTATAGAGCCCTGTACTGTAGAGAGGTCACACTATAGAGCCCTGTACTGTAGAGAGGTCACACTATAGAGCTCTGTACTGTAGAGAGGTCACACTATAGAGCCCTGTACTGTAGAGAGGTCACACTATAGAGCTCTGTACTGTAGAGAGGTCACACTATAGAGCTCTGTACTGTAGAGAGGTCACACTATAGAGCTCTGTACTGTAGAGAGGTCACACTATAGAGCTCTGTACTGTAGAGAGGTCACACTATAGAGCTCTGTACTGTAGAGCGGTCACACTATAGAGCCCTGTACTGTAGAGAGGTCACACTATAGAGCTCTGTACTGTAGAGAGGTCACACTATAGAGCTCTGTACTGTAGAGAGGTCACACTATAGAGCCCTGTACTGTAGAGAGGTCACACTATAGAGCTCTGTACTGTAGAGAGGTCACACTATAGAGGTCTGTACTGTAGAGAGGTCACACTATAGAGCCCTGTACTGTAGAGAGGTCACACTATAGAGCCCTGTACTGTAGAGAGGTCACACTATAGAGCTCTGTACTGTAGAGCGGTCACACTATAGAGCCCTGTACTGTAGAGCGGTCACACTATAGAGCTCTGTACTGTAGAGAGGTCACACTATAGAGCTCTGTACTGTAGAGAGGTCACACTATAGAGCTCTGTACTGTAGAGCGGTCACACTATAGAGCTCTGTACTGTAGAGAGGTCACACTATAGAGCCCTGTACTGTAGAGAGGTCACACTATAGAGCTCTGTACTGTAGAGAGGTCACACTATAGAGCCCTGTACTGTAGAGAGGTCACACTATAGAGCTCTGTACTGTATAGCGGTCACACTATAGAGCCCTGTACTGTAGAGCGGTCACACTATAGAGCTCTGTACTGTAGAGAGGTCACACTATAGAGCCCTGTACTGTAGAGAGGTCACACTATAGAGCCCTGTACTGTAGAGAGGTCACACTATAGAGCCCTGTACTGTATAGCGGTCACACTATAGAGCCCTGTACTGTAGAGAGGTCACACTATAGAGCCCTGTACTGTAGAGAGGTCACACTATAGAGCTCTGTACTGTATAGCGGTCACACTATAGAGCCCTGTACTGTAGAGCGGTCACACTATAGAGCTCTGTACTGTAGAGCGGTCACACTATAGAGCCCTGTACTGTATAGCGGTCACACTATAGAGCCCTGTACTGTAGAGAGGTCACACTATAGAGCTCTGTACTGTAGAGCGGTCACACTATAGAGCACTGTACTGTAGAGAGGTCACACTATAGAGCTCTGTACTGTAGAGAGGTCACACTATAGAGCTCTGTACTGTAGAGAGGTCACACTATAGAGCTCTGTACTGTAGAGAGGTCACACTATAGAGCTCTGTACTGTAGAGCGGTCACACTATAGAGCCCTGTACTGTAGAGCGGTCACACTATAGAGGTCTGTACTGTAGAGCGGTCACACTATAGAGCTCTGTACTGTAGAGCGGTCACACTATAGAGCTCTGTACTGTAGAGAGGTCACACTATAGAGCTCTGTACTGTAGAGCGGTCACAGTATAGAGCCCTGTACTGTAGAGAGGTCACACTATAGAGCTCTGTACTGTAGAGAGGTCACACTATAGAGCCCTGTACTGTAGAGAGGTCACACTATAGAGCTCTGTACTGTAGAGAGGTCACACTATAGAGCTCTGTACTGTAGAGCGGTCACACTATAGAGCTCTGTACTGTAGAGCGGTCACACTATAGAGCTCTGTACTGTAGAGAGGTCACACTATAGAGCTCTGTACTGTAGAGAGGTCACACTATAGAGCTCTGTACTGTAGAGAGGTCACACTATAGAGCCCTGTAATGTAGAGCGGTCACACTATAGAGCCCTGTACTGTAGAGCGGTCACACTATAGAGCCCTGTACTGTAGAGAGGTCACACTATAGAGCTCTGTACTGTAGAGAGGTCACACTATAGAGCTCTGTACTGTAGAGAGGTCACACTATAGAGCTCTGTACTGTAGAGAGGTCACACTATAGAGCTCTGTACTGTAGAGAGGTCACACTATAGAGCCCTGTACTGTAGAGAGGTCACACTATAGAGCTCTGTACTGTAGAGAGGTCACACTATAGAGCTCTGTACTGTAGAGAGGTCACACTATAGAGCCCTGTACTGTAGAGAGGTCACACTATAGAGCTCTGTACTGTAGACAGGTCACACTATAGAGCCCTGTACTGTAGAGAGGTCACACTATAGAGCTCTGTACTGTAGACAGGTCACACTATAGAGCCCTGTACTGTAGAGAGGTCACACTATAGAGGTCTGTACTGTAGAGAGGTCACACTATAGAGCCCTGTACTGTAGAGAGGTCACACTATAGAGCTCTGTACTGTAGAGAGGTCACACTATAGAGGTCTGTACTGTAGAGAGGTCACACTATAGAGCCCTGTGCTGTAGAGAGGTCACACTATAGAGCTCTGTACTGTAGAGAGGTCACACTATAGAGCTCTGTACTGTAGAGAGGTCACACTATAGAGCCCTGTACTGTAGAGAGGTCACACTATAGAGCCCTGTACTGTAGAGAGGTCACACTATAGAGCTCTGTACTGTAGAGCGGTCACACTATAGAGCTCTGTACTGTAGAGAGGTCACACTATAGAGCTCTGTGCTGTAGAGAGGTCACACTATAGAGCTCTGTACTGTAGAGAGGTCACACTATAGAGCTCTGTACTGTAGAGAGGTCACACTATAGAGGTCTGTACTGTAGAGAGGTCACACTATAGAGCCCTGTACTGTAGAGAGGTCACACTATAGAGCCCTGTACTGTAGAGAGGTCACACTATAGAGCTCTGTACTGTAGAGAGGTCACACTATAGAGCCCTGTACTGTAGAGAGGTCACACTATAGAGCCCTGTACTGTAGAGAGGTCACACTATAGAGCCCTGTACTGTAGAGAGGTCACACTATAGAGCCCTGTACTGTAGAGAGGTCACACTATAGAGCCCTGTACTGTAGAGAGGTCACACTATAGAGCCCTGTACTGTAGAGAGGTCACACTATAGAACCCTGTACTGTAGAGAGGTCACACTATAGAGCTCTGTACTGTAGCGAGGTCACACTATAGAGCCCTGTACTGTAGAGAGGTCACACTATAGAGCTCTGTACTGTAGAGAGGTCACACTATAGAGCCCTGTACTGTAGAGAGGTCACACTATAGAGCTCTGTACTGTAGAGAGGTCACACTATAGAGCCCTGTACTGTAGCGAGGTCACACTATAGAGCTCTGTACTGTAGAGAGGTCACACTATAGAGCCCTGTACTGTAGAGAGGTCACACTATAGAGCCCTGTACTGTAGAGAGGTCACACTATAGAGCCCTGTACTGTAGCGAGGTCACACTATAGAGCCCTGTACTGTAGAGAGGTCACACTATAGAGTTCTGTACTGTAGAGAGGTCACACTATAGAGCCCTGTACTGTAGAGAGGTCACACTATAGAGCTCTGTACTGTAGAGAGGTCACACTATAGAGCCCTGTACTGTAGAGAGGTCACACTATAGAGCTCTGTACTGTAGAGAGGTCACACTATAGAGCTCTGCACTGTAGAGAGGTCGCACTATAGAGCTCTGTACTGTAGAGAGGTCACACTATAGAGCTCTGTACTGTAGAGAGGTCGCACTATAGAGCTCTGTACTGTAGAGAGGTCACACTATAGAGCCCTGTACTGTAGAGAGGTCACACTATAGAGATCTGTACTGTAGAGCGGTCACACTATAGAGCTCTGTACTGTAGAGAGGTCACACTATAGAGCTCTGTACTGTAGAGAGGTCACACTATAGAGCCCTGTACTGTAGAGAGGTCACACTATAGAGCTCTGTACTGTAGAGAGATCACACTATAGAGCTCTGTACTGTAGAGAGGTCACACTATAGAGCTCTGTACTGTAGAGAGGTCACACTATAGAGGTCTGTACTGTAGAGAGGTCACACTATAGAGCCCTGTACTGTAGAGAGGTCACACTATAGAGCCCTGTACTGTAGAGAGGTCACACTATAGAGCTCTGTACTGTAGAGAGGTCACACTATAAAGCCCTGTACTGTAGAGCGGTCACACTATAGAGCCCTGTACTGTAGAGAGGTCACACTATAGAGGTCTGTACTGTAGAGAGGTCACACTATAGAGCTCTGTACTGTAGAGAGGTCACACTATAAAGCCCTGTACTGTAGAGAGGTCACACTATAGAGGTCTGTACTGTAGAGAGGTCACACTATAGAGCCCTGTACTGTAGAGAGGTCACACTATAGAGCCCTGTACTGTAGAGAGGTCACACTATAGAGCTCTGTACTGTAGAGAGGTCACACTATAGAGCTCTGTACTGTAGAGCGGTCACACTATAGAGCTCTGTACTGTAGAGAGGTCACACTATAGAGCTCTGTACTGTAGAGAGGTCACACTATAGAGCTCTGTACTGTAGAGCGGTCACACTATAGAGCTCTGTACTGTAGAGAGGTCACACTATAGAGCTCTGTACTGTAGAGAGGTCACACTATAGAGGTCTGTACTGTAGAGAGGTCACACTATAGAGCCCTGTACTGTAGAGAGGTCACACTATAAAGCCCTGTACTGTAGAGAGGTCACACTATAGAGCCCTGTACTGTAGAGAGGTCACACTATAGAGCTCTGTACTGTAGAGAGGTCACACTATAGAGCTCTGTACTGTAGAGCGGTCACACTATAGAGCTCTGTACTGTAGAGAGGTCACACTATAGAGCTCTGTACTGTAGAGAGGTCACACTATAAAGCCCTGTACTGTAGAGAGGTCACACTATAGAGGTCTGTACTGTAGAGAGGTCACACTATAGAGCTCTGTACTGTAGAGAGGTCACACTATAGAGCTCTGTACTGTAGAGCGGTCACACTATAGAGCCCTGTACTGTAGAGAGGTCACACTATAGAGCCCTGTACTGTAGAGAGGTCACACTATAGAGCTCTGTACTGTAGAGAGGTAACACTATAGAGCCCTGTACTGTAGAGAGGTCACACTATAGAGCTCTGTACTGTAGAGAGGTCACACTATAGAGCCCTGTACTGTAGAGAGGTCACACTATAGAGCTCTGTACTGTAGAGCGGTCACACTATAGAGCTCTGTACTGTAGAGCGGTCACACTATAGAGCTCTGTACTGTAGAGAGGTCACACTATAGAGCTCTGTACTGTAGAGAGGTCACACTATAGAGCTCTGTACTGTAGAGAGGTCACACTATAGAGCTCTGTACTGTAGAGAGGTCACACTATAGAGCTCTGTACTGTAGAGAGGTCACACTATAGAGCTCTGTACTGTAGAGAGGTCACACTATAGAGCCCTGTACTGTAGAGAGGTCACACTATAGAGCCCTGTACTGTAGAGAGGTCACACTATAGAGCTCTGTACTGTAGAGAGGTCACACTATAAAGCTCTGTACTGTAGAGAGGTCACACTATAGAGGTCTGTACTGTAGAGAGGTCACACTATAGAGCCCTGTGCTGTAGAGAGGTCACACTATAGAGCTCTGTGCTGTAGAGCGGTCACACTATAGAGCTCTGTACTGTAGAGAGGTCACACTATAGAGCTCTGTACTGTAGAGAGGTCACACTATAGAGCCCTGTACTGTAGAGAGGTCACACTATAGAGCCCTGTACTGTAGAGAGGTCACACTATAGAGGTCTGTACTGTAGAGCGGTCACACTATAGAGCCCTTTACTGTAGAGAGGTCACACTATAGAGCCCTTTACTGTAGAGAGGTCACACTATAGAGCCCTGTACTGTAGAGAGGTCACACTATAGAGCCCTGTACTGTAGAGCGGTCACACTATAGAGCCCTGTACTGTAGAGAGGTCACACTATAGAGCCCTGTACTGTAGAGAGGTCACACTATAGAGCTCTGTACTGTAGAGAGGTCACACTATAGAGCCCTGTACTGTAGAGAGGTCACACTATAGAGCTCTGTACTGTAGAGCGGTCACACTATAGAGCCCTGTACTGTAGAGAGATCACACTATAGAGCCCTGTACTGTAGAGAGGTCACACTATAGAGCTCTGTACTGTAGAGCGGTCACACTATAGAGCTCTGTACTGTAGAGAGGTCACACTATAGAGCTCTGTACTGTAGAGAGGTCACACTATAGAGCTCTGTACTGTAGAGGTCACACTATAGAGCTCTGTACTGTAGAGAGGTCACACTATAGAGCTCTGTACTGTAGAGAGGTCACACTATAGAGCCCTGTACTGTAGAGAGGTCACACTATAGAGCCCTGTACTGTAGAGCGGTCACACTATAGAGCTCTGTACTGTAGAGCGGTCACACTATAGAGCTCTGTACTGTAGAGAGGTCACACTATAGAGCCCTGTACTGTAGAGAGGTCACACTATAGAGCGCTGTACTGTAGAGAGGTCACACTATAGAGCTCTGTACTGTAGAGCGGTCACACTATAGAGCTCTGTACTTTAGAGAGGTCACACTATAGAGCTCTGTACTGTAGAGCGGTCACACTATAGAGCTCTGTACTGTAGAGCGGTCACACTATAGAGCTCTGTACTGTAGAGCGGTCACACTATAGAGCTCTGTACTGTAGAGCGGTCACACTATAGAGCTCTGTACTGTAGAGAGGTCACACTATAGAGCTCTGTACTGTAGAGAGGTCACACTATAGAGCTCTGTACTGTAGAGAGGTCACACTATAGAGCCCTGTACTGTAGAGAGGTCACACTATAGAGCTCTGTACTGTAGAGCGGTCACACTATAGAGCTCTGTACTGTAGAGCGGTCACACTATAGAGCTCTGTACTGTAGAGAGGTCACACTATAGAGCTCTGTACTGTAGAGCGGTCACACTATAGAGCTCTGTACTGTAGAGCGGTCACACTATAGAGCTCTGTACTGTAGAGAGGTCACACTATAGAGCTCTGTACTGTAGAGGTCACACTATAGAGCTCTGTACTGTAGAGCGGTCACACTATAGAGCTCTGTACTGTAGAGCGGTCACACTATAGAGCCCTGTACTGTAGAGAGGTCACACTATAGAGCTCTGTACTGTAGAGCGGTCACACTATAGAGCTCTGTACTGTAGAGCGGTCACACTATAGAGCTCTGTACTGTAGAGCGGTCACACTATAGAGCTCTGTACTGTAGAGAGGTCACACTATAGAGCTCTGTACTGTAGAGCGATCACACTATAGAGCTCTGTACTGTAGAGCGGTCACACTATAGAGCTCTGTACTGTAGAGCGGTCACACTATAAAGCTCTGTACTGTAGAGCGGTCACACTATAGAGCTCTGTACTGTAGAGCGGTCACACTATAGAGCTCTGTACTGTAGAGAGGTCACACTATAGAGCTCTGTACTGTAGAGAGGTCACACTATAGAGCTCTGTACTGTAGAGAGGTCACACTATAGAGCTCTGCACTGTAGAGCGGTCACACTATAGAGCTCTGTACTGTAGAGCGGTCACACTATAGAGCTCTGTACTGTACAGCGGTCACACTATAGAGCTCTGTACTGTAGAGCGGTCACACTATAGAGCCCTGTACTGTAGAGAGGTCACACTATAGAGCTCTGTACTGTAGAGCGATCACACTATAGAGCTCTGTACTGTAGAGCGGTCACACTATAGAGCTCTGTACTGTAGAGCGGTCACACTATAAAGCTCTGTACTGTAGAGCGGTCACACTATAGAGCTCTGTACTGTAGAGCGGTCACACTATAGAGCTCTGTACTGTAGAGAGGTCACACTATAGAGCTCTGTACTGTAGAGAGGTCACACTATAGAGCTCTGTACTGTAGAGAGGTCACACTATAGAGCTCTGCACTGTAGAGCGGTCACACTATAGAGCTCTGTACTGTAGAGCGGTCACACTATAGAGCTCTGTACTGTACAGCGGTCACACTATAGAGCTCTGTACTGTAGAGCGGTCACACTATAGAGCCCTGTACTGTAGAGAGGTCACACTATAGAGCTCTGTACTGTAGAGCGGTCACACTATAGAGCCCTGTACTGTAGAGCGGTCACACTATAGAGCACTGTACTGTAGAGCGGTCACACTATAGAGCTCTGTACTGTAGAGAGGTCACACTATAGAGCTCTGTACTGTAGAGCGGTCACACTATAGAGCTCTGTACTGTAGAGCGGTCACATTATAGAGCCCTGTACTGTAGAGCGGTCACACTATAGAGCCCTGTACTGTAGAGCGGTCACACTATAGAGCTCTGTACTGTAGAGAGGTCACACTATAGAGCTCTGTACTGTAGAGCGGTCACACTATAGAGCTCTGTACTGTAGAGGTCACACTATAGAGCTCTGTACTGTAGAGAGGTCACACTATAGAGCCCTGTACTGTAGAGAGGTCACACTATAGAGCTCTGTACTGTAGAGCGGTCACACTATAGAGCTCTGTACTGTACAGCGGTCACACTATAGAGCTCTGTGCTGTAGAGAGGTCACACTATAGAGCTCTGTACTGTAGAGCGGTCACACTATAGAGCACTGTACTGTAGAGCGGTCACACTATAGAGCTCTGTACTGTAGAGCGGTCACACTATAGAGCCCTGTACTGTAGAGAGGTCACACTATAGAGCTCTGTACTGTAGAGAGGTCACACTATAGAGCTCTGTACTGTAGAGAGGTCACACTATAGAGCTCTGTACTGTAGAGAGGTCACACTATAGAGCTCTGTACTGTAGAGAGGTCACACTATAGAGCTCTGTACTGTAGAGAGGTCACACTATAGAGCCCTGTACTGTAGAGAGGTCACACTATAGAGCCCTGTACTGTAGAGAGGTCACACTATAGAGCTCTGTACTGTAGAGAGGTCACACTATAGAGCTCTGTACTGTAGAGCGGTCACACTATAGAGCTCTCATCTCTCTCATCCGTGTTCTCTCCTCTGATGTCGGCGTCTCTCTCCTCCGTGTTCTCTCCTCTGATGTCGGCAGCTCTCTCCTCCGTGTTCTCTCCTCTGATGTCGGCAGCTCTCTCCTCCGTGTTCTCTCCTCTGATGTCGGCAGCTCTCTCCTCCGTGTTCTCTCCTCTGATGTCGGCAGCTCTCTCCTCCGTGTTCTCTCCTCTGATGTCGGCAGCTCTCTCCTCCGTGTTCTCTCCTCTGATGTCGGCATCTCTCTCCTCCGTGTTCTCTCCTCTGATGTCGGCAGTTCTCTCCTCCGTGTTCTCTCTTCTGATGTCGGCAGCTCTCTCCTCCGTGTTCCCTCCTCTGATGTCGGCGTCTCTCTCCTCCGTGTTCTCTCCTCTGATGTCGGCAGCTCTCTCCTCCGTGTTCTCTCCTCTGATGTCGGCAGCTCTCTCCTCCGTGTTCTCTCCTCTGATGTCGGCAGCTCTCTCCTCCGTGTTCTCTCCTCTGATGTCGGCAGCTCTCTCCTCCGTGTTCTCTCCTCTGATGTCGGCATCTCTCTCCTCCGTGTTCTCTCCTCTGATGTCGGCAGCTCTCTCCTCCGTGTTCTCTCCTCTGATGTCGGCAGCTCTCTCCTCCGTGTTCTCTCCTCTGATGTCGGCAGCTCTCTCCTCCGTGTTCTCTCCTCTGATGTCGGCATCTCTCTCCTCCGTGTTCTCTCCTCTGATGTCGGCATTTCTCTCCTCCGTGTTCTCTCCTCTGATGTCGGCAGCTCTCTACTCCGTGTTCTCTCCTCTGATGTCGGCGTCTCTCTCCTCCGTGTTCTCTCCTCTGATGTCGGCGTTTCCTCCGTGTTCTCTCCTTGGATGTCAGGGTTTCTCTCCTCCGTGTTCTCTCCTCTGATGTCGGTGTCTCTCTCCGCTGATGTCGGCGTCTCTCTCCGCTGATGTCGGCGTCTCTCTCCTCTGATATCGGCGTCTCTCTCCTCCGTGTTCTCTCCTCTGATGTCGGCAGCTCTCTCCTCCGTGTTCTCTCCTCTGATGTCGGCAGCGCTCTCCTCCGTGTTCTCTCCTCTGATATCGGCGTCTCTCTCCTCGGTGTTCTCTCCTCTGATGTCGGCGTCTCTCTCCTCCTTGTTCTCTCCTCTGATGTTGGTGTCTCTCCTCCGTGTTCTCTCCTCTGATGTCGGCAGCTCTCTCCTCCTTGTTCTCTCTTCTGATGTCGGCGTCTCTCTCCTCCGTGTTCTCTCTTCTGATGTCGGCGTCTCTCTCCTCCGTGTTCTCTCCTCTGATGTCGGCATCTCTCTCCTCCGTGTTCTCTCTTCTGATGTCGGCAGCTCTCTCCTCCGTGTTCTCCCCTCTGATGTCGGCGTCTCTCTCCTCCGTGTTCTCCCCTCTGATGTCGGCATCTCTCTCCTCCGTGTTCTCTCTTCTGATGTCGGCAGCTCTCTCCTCCGTGTTCTCCCCTCTGATGTCGGCGTCTCTCTCCTCCGTGTTCTCCCCTCTGATGTCGGCATCTCTCTCCTCCCTGTTCTCTCTTCTGATGTCGGCAGCTCTCTCCTCCGTGTTCCCTCCTCTGATGTCGGCGTCTCTCTCCTCCGTGTTCCCTCCTCTGATGTCGGCGTCTCTCTCCTCCGTGTTCTCTCCTCTGATGTCGGCGTCTCTCTCCTCCGTGTTCTCTCCTCTGATGTCGGCGTCTCTCTCCTCCGTGTTCTCTCTTCTGATGTCGGCGTCTCTCTCCTCCGTGTTCCCTCCTCTGATGTCGGCGTCTCTCTCCTCCGTGTTCTCTCCTCTGATGTCGGCGTCTCTCTCCTCCGTGTTCTCTCTTCTGATGTCGGCGTCTCTCTCCTCCGTGTTCTCTCCTCTGATGTCGGCATCTCTCTCCTCCGTGTTCTCTCTTCTGATGTCGGCAGCTCTCTCCTCCGTGTTCTCCCCTCTGATGTCGGCGTCTCTCTCCTCCGTGTTCCCTCCTCTGATGTCGGCGTCTCTCTCCTCCGTGTTCTGTCTTCTGATGTCGGCGTCTCTCTCCTCCGTGTTCTGTCTTCTGATGTCGGCGTCTCTCTCCTCCGTGTTCTCTCTTCTGATGTCAGCGTCTCTCTCCTCCGTGTTCTCTCCTCTGATGTCGGCAGTTCTCTCCTCCGTGTTCTCTCTTCTGATGTCGGCGTCTCTCTCCTCCGTGTTCTCCCCTCTGATGTCGGCGTCTCTCTCCTCCGTGTTCTCTCTTCTGATGTCGGCATCTCTCTCCTCCGTGTTCTCTCTTCTGATGTCGGCGTCTCTCTCCTCCGTGTTCTCTCTTCTGATGTCGGCATCTCTCTCCTCCGTGTTCTCTCTTCTGATGTCGGCGTCTCTCTCCTCCGTGTTCTGTCTTCTGATGTCGGCATCTCTCTCCTCCGTGTTCTCTCTTCTGATGTCGGTAGCTCTCTCCTCCGTGTTCTCCCCTCTGATGTCGGCGTCTCTCTCCTCCGTGTTCTCTCTTCTGATGTCGGCGTCTCTCTCCTCCGTGTTCTCTCTTCTGATGTCGGCATCTCTCTCCTCCGTGTTCTGTCTTCTGATGTCGGCATCTCTCTCCTCCGTGTTCTCTCTTCTGATGTCGGCGTCTCTCTCCTCCGTGTTCTCTCTTCTGATGTCGGCATCTCTCTCCTCCGTGTTCTCTCTTCTGATGTCGGCGTCTCTCTCCTCTTTGTTCTTTCCTCTGATGTCGGCAGCTCTCTCCTCCGTGTTCTCCCCTCTGATGTCGGCGTCTCTCTCCTCCGTGTTCTCTCCTCTGATGTCGGCGTCTCTCTCCTCCGTGTTCTCTCTTCTGATGTCGGCGTCTCTCTCCTCCGTGTTCTCTCCTCTGATGTCGGCAGCTCTCTCCTCCGTGTTCTCTCTTCTGATGTCGGCGTCTCTCTCCTCCGTGTTCTGTCTTCTGATGTCGGCATCTCTCTCCTCCGTGTTCTGTCTTCTGATGTCGGCATCTCTCTCCTCCGTGTTCTGTCTTCTGATGTCGGCGTCTCTCTCCTCCGTGTTCTGTCTTCTGATGTCGGCGTCTCTCTCCTCCGTGTTCTCTCCTCTGATGTCGGCGTCTCTCTCCTCCGTGTTCTCTCTTCTGATGTCGGCGTCTCTCTCCTCCGTGTTCTCTCCTCTGATGTCGGCAGCTCTCTCCTCCGTGTTCTCTCTTCTGATGTCGGCGTCTCTCTCCTCCGTGTTCTGTCTTATGATGTCGGCGTCTCTCTCCTCCGTGTTCTCTCCTCTGATGTCGGTGTCTCTCTCCTCCGTGTTCTCTCTTCTGATGTCGGCGTCTCTCTCCTCCGTGTTCTCTCTTCTGATGTCGGCGTCTCTCTCCTCCGTGTTCTCTCTTCTGATGTCGGCGTCTCTCTCCTCCGTGTTCTGTCTTCTGATGTCGGCGTCTCTCTCCTCCGTGTTCTCTCTTCTGATGTCGGCGTCTCTCTCCTCCGTGTTCTCTCTTCTGATGTCGGCGTCTCTCTCCTCCGTGTTCTGTCTTCTGATGTCGGCATCTCTCTCCTCCGTGTTCTGTCTTCTGATGTCGGCGTCTCTCTCCTCTGTGTTCTCTCCTCTGATGTCGGCAGCTCTCTCCTCCGTGTTCTCTCTTCTGATGTCGGCGTCTCTCTCCTCCGTGTTCTGTCTTCTGATGTCGGCGTCTCTCTCCTCCGTGTTCTCTCTTCTGATGTCGGCGTCTCTCTCCTCCGTGTTCTCTCTTCTGATGTCGGCGTCTCTCTCCTCCGTGTTCTGTCTTCTGATGTCGGCGTCTCTCTCCTCCGTGTTCTCTCTTCTGATGTCGGCGTCTCTCTCCTCCGTGTTCTGTCTTCTGATGTCGGCATCTCTCTCCTCCGTGTTCTGTCTTCTGATGTCGGCGTCTCTCTCCTCTGTGTTCTCTCCTCTGATGTCGGCAGCTCTCTCCTCCGTGTTCTCTCTTCTGATGTCGGCGTCTCTCTCCTCCGTGTTCTGTCTTCTGATGTCGGCATCTCTCTCCTCCGTGTCCTCCACCCATGATCAGTGGTTTGATAGATGATTGTTGGGGATGTGCCTTAGTTTTCTATTCTAATCAGTGTGGGCCGTCAGTATTGTATATGAAGGTAAATGTCACTTTAAGCTTCCATGTGTGTGATGCAGAATCCTGGAGCTGAGTTCTCCGGATGCTGAGGGACCTGTGGCGTCCGGTAGATGGGATCAGCTTCTCATATGATATTTGTGTTCTAGTGTTTTGTGAATTGAGATAAAATGTAGAAGTGTAGAAATAAAAACCCTGAAACTTTGCCCCACAGCGAGCGCATCTTGTGCTTCCTTTGGGCTCTTCTCGGCCTCTAATGTTGGTGTTGAGGGACGCTTTCCCGGGGCTGTAATACAGTGGAAGGCGTTGTCGATAGACGCAGCGTTCTATAGTAACTCTGCATTGTGACTTTGCCCGGTAGTTACTGTCACCTGATGACTCTTGTAGGTTGTTCAGCTTTTTGTCGGTTCATCTCGGCTTTTCCGGACCTTGTAGAGCGCCGCTCTTTAGGGCTTCTCTCCTGTCCACATGATCCGGTTTTCTCTCTGTACCGGGTTTATCATGAATCAGACACATGGAAGACTCGTCTACACACAGGCAATGGGTGAATGCGCGATGCAGGGACCGGCTCCAGCCAGGAAAGGGAAGTATTTCACAGTGAAAAGGTTTCCGTGCTCCATGCCAGGGAATTCCGATTTCCTACTCCAACATTGGCCCATGTCAGGCCCTGCTGACTAACTGCTTGGTCCATTAACCCTCAGTGAACCACAGCTCTGCTCCATCTATAGAAAATCAGTGTAGATGTCTAACAGCCATGAGGCTCTAATATAATATGCCTGGAATGGTGCCACAAGTATTAACAAAAGTGCCCAGCGGTTTATATATCAAGAATCTTTCTCACCTCTTGCACATGTTGTTGGATAATTCTACAATAATTTCCCCTCTTTTTATTTTATCTTTATATCTATACTGGTATAATCCAGCACCAAGCTGCCACCATGTTTCGTTTTAGGAGTCACCGAGCCCCCATCATGCTCCACTGTAGACATCACAGAGCCCCCGCCATGCTGCACTGTAGACATCACAGAGCCCCCGCCATGCTGCACTGTAGGCATCACCGAGCCACCATGCCCTCCGCTGTGCTCCACTGGGTAGAACAGTGCTGCTGTGGGAGACTAATATGATTGTGCTTTTGTCATATGGTGCGCTGAAGTGATGCACAGGTTCGCTGGCAGTGGGCGTTGTTGTAGATCACTATTGCTTCATGGACACTGTATTAATTTTAAATACTCTACCGTACACCCTGTAATCTAGTAGGACACCACCACCCTCCATACTCTCTGTAAGCTGGGGTAGTGATCAGAATACCCTGGATTGCAGTGCATTATTGTAGAGAAGTGAACTGTGCTCAATCATATTTGTCTCCACTCCTCCGATCCCGTCGCCCCCCCTCCTCCGATCCAGTCGCCCCCCCCCCTCCTCCGATCCCGTCGCCCCCCCCTCCTCTGATCCCGTCGCCCCCCCTCTTCCAATCCCGTTGCCCCCCCCTCTTCCGATCCCGCCACCCCCTCCTTGTATATCAGTACATTTATGATCCCGGTGCCATACAGAATTGTCAGAGGCACCAGGACTGCACCCCCTTCTTGTCCTGACCCCCGAGGGCCCGGACACAATGGCCGCAGTCTTGTACTATCCATGACTGTCTCCGTCTGGTCTCTACACTGTTACATTTTATATTCCAGATGACTCCTCTGAGAATAAGAACTGTCATGGGCATGAGCCGCTGTGTTTTATGTGGGTGCTGTGTATTTACGAGCTGGAGGTGTCCTAGGTACGACCGCCATCTGGAATGTATTGCAGGTTATGGTGTCCCCTGCACTGGGCAGAGGACGGGTCAGGATCCCGCTGGGCGCAGGACGGGTTTACGAGGGTCCCGGCTATGCTGCACACGTCATGGCTCTGCAGCCCCTCTCTCTTCCCAGCTCCACTTTCATGTTATTGGAGGGGTAATTTGTGATTTTAGGGTCATGTTGCATCAAGCAGTAAATGGAAGACATAGCACATGGTTATAATAGGTTTGTTTTCCCTCCGTCCTCAATAATGATTCCTCACAGGAGGCAGAAGTCTACAAATATCCTGCTATCTCCTCATGTGAGGAGGGAACCGGAGGAACGTTCCTGGATGTAAATCACAGACGTGAAGAAAAAAACACAAAAAACAAGTAACAAGGATAATATAATAATAATAATAATATTTATTCATTTATATAGCGCTATTAATTCCACAGCACTTTACATACTCGTACTTTGGCAACACTGTCCCCATTGGGGCTCACAATCTAGAGTCCCTATCTGTATGTTTTTGGAGTGTGGGAGGAAACCGGAGGAAACCCACGCGAACACGGGGAGAACATACAAACTCCTTGCAGATGGTGTCCTTAGTGGGACTAGAACCCAGGACCCCTGTGCTGCAAGACTGCACTGCTAACCACTGAGCCACCGTGCTGAGATTATCTTGTCTGTAGAGATGATGTGGAGAGGACTCTCCTCTACCTCTCCATGTAATGGCCGTGGCAGGGTTTGGTATCTTGTCTGTAGAGATGATGTGGAGAGGACTCTCCTCTACCTCTCCATGTAATGGCCGTGGCACAGTTTGGTATCTTGTCTGTAGAGATGATGTGGAGAGGACTCTCCTCTACCTCTCCATGTAATGGCCGTGGCAGGGTTTGGTATCTTGTCTGTAGAGATGATGTGGACAGGACTCTCCTCTACCTCTCCATGTAATGGCCGTGGCAGGGTTTGGTGCCTTGTCTGTAGAGATGATGTGGAGAGGACTCTCCTCTACCTCTCCATGTAATGGCCGTGGCAGGGTTTGGTATCTTGTCTGTAGAGATGATGTGGAGAGGACTCTCCTCTACCTCTCCATGTAATGGCCGTGGCAGGGTTTGGTATCTTGTCTGTAGAGATGATGTGGACAGGACTCTCCTCTACCTCTCCATGTAATGGCCGTGGCAGGGTTTGGTATCTTGTCTGTAGAGATGATGTGGACAGGACTCTCCTCTACCTCTCCATGTAATGGCCGTGGCAGGGTTTGGTATCTTGTCTGTAGAGATGATGTGGAGAGGACTCTCCTCTACCTCTCCATGTAATGGCCGTGGCAGGGTTTGGTATCTTGTCTGTAGAGATGATGTGGAGAGGACTCTCCTCTACCTCTCCATGTAATGGCCGTGGCACGGTTTGGTATCTTGTCTGTAGAGATGATGTGGAGAGGACTCTCCTCTACCTCCCCATGTAATGGCCGTGGCAGGGTTTGGTGCCTTGTCTGTAGAGATGATGTGGAGAGGACTCTCCTCTACCTCTCCATGTAATGGCTGTGGCAGGGTTTGGTATCTTGTCTGTAGAGATGATGTGGAGAGGACTCTCCTCTACCTCTCCATGTAATGGCCGTGGCAGGGTTTGGTATCTTGTCTGTAGAGATGATGTGGACAGGACTCTCCTCTACCTCTCCATGTAATGGCCGTGGCAGGGTTTGGTGCCTTGTCTGTAGAGATGATGTGGAGAGGACTCTCCTCTACCTCTCCATGTAATGGCTGTGGCAGGGTTTGGTGCCTTGTCTGTAGAGATGATGTGGAGAGGACTCTCCTCTACCTCTCCATGTAATGGCTGTGGCAGGGTTTGGTATCTTGTCTGTAGAGATGATGTGGAGAGGACTCTCCTCTACCTCTCCATGTAATGGCCGTGGCAGGGTTTGGTATCTTGTCTGTAGAGATGATGTGGAGAGGACTCTCCTCTACCTCTCCAGGTAATGGCTGTGGCAGGGTTTGGTATCTTGTCTGTAGAGATGATGTGGAGAGAACTCTCCTCTACCTCTCCATGTAATGGCTGTGGCAGGGTTTGGTGCCTTGTCTGTAGAGATGATGTGGAGAGGACTCTCCTCTACCTCTCCATGTAATGGCCGTGGCACGGTTTGGTATCTTGTCTGTAGAGATGATGTGGAGAGGACTCTCCTCTACCTCTCCATGTAATGGCCGTGGCAGGGTTTGGTATCTTGTCTGTAGAGATGATGTGGAGAGGACTCTCCTCTACCTCTCCAGGTAATGGCTGTGGCACGGTTTGGTATCTTGTCTGTAGAGATGATGTGGAGAGGACTCTCCTCTACCTCTCCATGTAATGGCTGTGGCAGGGTTTGGTATCTTGTCTGTAGAGATGATGTGGAGAGGACTCTCCTCTACCTCTCCATGTAATGGCCGTGGCAGGGTTTGGTATCTTGTCTGTAGAGATGATGTGGAGAGGACTCTCCTCTACCTCTCCATGTAATGGCTGTGGCAGGGTTTGGTATCTTGTCTGTAGAGATGATGTGGACAGGACTCTCCTCTACCTCTCCATGTAATGGCCGTGGCACGGTTTGGTGCCTTGTCTGTAGAGATGATGTGGAGAGGACTCTCCTCTACCTCTCCATGTAATGGCTGTGGCAGGGTTTGGTGCCTTGTCTGTAGAGATGATGTGGAGAGGACTCTCCTCTACCTCTCCATGTAATGGCCGTGGCAGGGTTTGGTGCCTTGTCTGTAGAGATGATGTGGAGAGGACTCTCCTCTACCTCTCCATGTAATGGCCGTGGCAGGGTTTGGTATCTTGTCTGTAGAGATAATGTGGAGAGGACTCTCCTCTACCTCTTCATGTAATGGCCGTGGCACGGTTTGGTATCTTGTCTGTAGAGATGATGTGGAGAGGACTCTCCTCTACCTCTCCATGTAATGGCCGTGGCACGGTTTGGTATCTTGTCTGTAGAGATGATGTGGAGAGGACTCTCCTCTACCTCTTCATGTAATGGCTGTGGCAGGGTTTGGTGCCTTGTCTGTAGAGATGATGTGGAGAGGACTCGCCTCTACCTCTCCATGTAATGGCTGTGGCAGGGTTTGGTATCTTGTCTGTAGAGATGATGTGGAGAGGACTCTCCTCTACCTCTCCATGTAATGGCCGTGGCAGGGTTTGGTACCTTGTCTGTAGAGATGATGTGGACAGGACTCTCCTCTACCTCTCCATGTAATGGCCGTGGCAGGGTTTGGTGCCTTGTCTGTAGAGATGATGTGGAGAGGACTCGCCTCTACCTCTCCATGTAATGGCCGTGGCACGGTTTGGTATCTTGTCTGTAGAGATGATGTGGAGAGGACTCTCCTCTACCTCTTCATGTAATGGCCGTGGCACGGTTTGGTATCTTGTCTGTAGAGATGATGTGGAGAGGACTCTCCTCTACCTCTTCATGTAATGGCTGTGGCAGGGTTTGGTGCCTTGTCTGTAGAGATGATGTGGAGAGGACTCGCCTCTACCTCTCCATGTAATGGCTGTGGCAGGGTTTGGTATCTTGTCTGTAGAGATGATGTGGAGAGGACTCTCCTCTACCTCTCCATGTAATGGCCGTGGCAGGGTTTGGTACCTTGTCTGTAGAGATGATGTGGACAGGACTCTCCTCTACCTCTCCATGTAATGGCCGTGGCAGGGTTTGGTGCCTTGTCTGTAGAGATGATGTGGAGAGGACTCGCCTCTACCTCTCCATGTAATGGCCGTGGCACGGTTTGGTATCTTGTCTGTAGAGATGATGTGGAGAGGACTCTCCTCTACCTCTTCATGTAATGGCCGTGGCACGGTTTGGTATCTTGTCTGTAGAGATGATGTGGAGAGGACTCTCCTCTACCTCTCCATGTAATGGCCGTGGCAGGGTTTGGTATCTTGTCTGTAGAGATGATGTGGAGAGGACTCTCCTCTACCTCTCCATGTAATGGCTGTGGCAGGGTTTGGTGCCTTGTCTGTAGAGATGATGTGGAGAGGACTCTCCTCTACCTCTCCATGTAATGGCTGTGGCATGGTTTGGTATCTTGTCTGTAGAGATGATGTGGAGAGGACTCTCCTCTACCTCTCCATGTAATGGCTGTGGCATGGTTTGGTGCCTTGTCTGTAGAGATGATGTGGAGAGGACTCTCCTCTACCTCTTCATGTAATGGCTGTGGCACGGTTTGGTATCTTGTCTGTAGAGATGATGTGGAGAGGACTCTCCTCTACCTCTCCATGTAATGGCCGTGGCAGGGTTTGGTGCCTTGTCTGTAGATATGATGTGGAGAGGACTCTCCTCTACCTCTTCATGTAATGGCCGTGGCACGGTTTGGTATCTTGTCTGTAGAGATGATGTGGAGAGGACTCTCCTCTACCTCTCCATGTAATGGCTGTGGCATGGTTTGGTGCCTTGTCTGTAGAGATGATGTGGAGAGGACTCTCCTCTACCTCTTCATGTAATGGCTGTGGCACGGTTTGGTATCTTGTCTGTAGAGATGATGTGGAGAGGACTCTCCTCTACCTCTCCATGTAATGGCCGTGGCAGGGTTTGGTGCCTTGTCTGTAGATATGATGTGGAGAGGACTCTCCTCTACCTCTTCATGTAATGGCCGTGGCACGGTTTGGTATCTTGTCTGTAGAGATGATGTGGAGAGGACTCTCCTCTACCTCTTCATGTAATGGCTGTGGCATGGTTTGGTGCCTTGTCTGTAGAGATGATGTGGAGAGGACTCTCCTCTACCTCTCCATGTAATGGCCGTGGCAGGGTTTGGTATCTTGTCTGTAGAGATGATGTGGAGAGGACTCGCCTCTACCTCTCCATGTAATGGCTGTGGCAGGGTTTGGTGCCTTGTCTGTAGAGATGATGTGGAGAGGACTCTCCTCTACCTCTCCATGTAATGGCTGTGGCAAGGTTTGGTATCTTGTCTGTAGAGATGATGTGGAGAGGACTCTCCTCTACCTCTCCATGTAATGGCCGTGGCACAGTTTGGTATCTTGTCTGTAGAGATGATGTGGAGAGGACTCTCCTCTACCTCTTCATGTAATGGCCGTGGCAGGGTTTGGTATCTTGTCTGTAGAGATGATGTGGAGAGGACTCTCCTCTACCTCTCCATGTAATGGCTGTGGCACGGTTTGGTATCTTGTCTGTAGAGATGATGTGGAGAGGACTCTCCTCTACCTCTCCATGTAATGGCTGTGGCAGGGTTTGGTGCCTTGTCTGTAGATATGATGTGGAGAGGACTCTCCTCTACCTCTCCATGTAATGGCTGTGGCAGGGTTTGGTGCCTTGTCTGTAGAGATGATGTGGAGAGGACTCTCCTCTACCTCTCCATGTAATGGCCGTGGCAGGGTTTGGTATCTTGTCTGTAGAGATAATGTGGAGAGGACTCTCCTCTACCTCTCCATGTAATGGCCGTGGCAGGGTTTGGTGCCTTGTCTGTAGATATGATGTGGAGAGGACTCTCCTCTACCTCTCCATGTAATGGCCGTGGCAGGGTTTGGTGCCTTGTCTGTAGATATGATGTGGAGAGGACTCTCCTCTACCTCTTCATGTAATGGCCGTGGCACGGTTTGGTATCTTGTCTGTAGAGATGATGTGGAGAGGACTCTCCTCTACCTCTCCATGTAATGGCTGTGGCACGGTTTGGTACCTTGTCTGTAGAGATGATGTGGAGAGGACTCTCCTCTACCTCTCCATGTAATGGCTGTGGCACGGTTTGGTACCTTGTCTGTAGAGATGATGTGGAGAGGACTCTCCTCTACCTCTCCATGTAATGGCCGTGGCAGGGTTTGGTGCCTTGTCTGTAGAGATGATGTGGAGAGGACTCTCCTCTACCTCTCCATGTAATGGCCGTGGCAGGGTTTGGTGCCTTGTCTGTAGATATGATGTGGAGAGGACTCTCCTCTACCTCTTCATGTAATGGCCGTGGCACGGTTTGGTATCTTGTCTGTAGAGATGATGTGGAGAGGACTCTCCTCTACCTCTCCATGTAATGGCTGTGGCAGGGTTTGGTATCTTGTCTGTAGAGATGATGTGGAGAGGACTCTCCTCTACCTCTCCATGTAATGGCCGTGGCACGGTTTGGTATCTTGTCTGTAGAGATGATGTGGAGAGGACTCTCCTCTACCTCTTCATGTAATGGCCGTGGCACGGTTTGGTATCTTGTCTGTAGAGATGATGTGGAGAGGACTCTCCTCTACCTCTCCATGTAATGGCCGTGGCAGGGTTTGGTGCCTTGTCTGTAGAGATGATGTGGAGAGGACTCTCCTCTATCTCTCCATGTAATGGCTGTGGCATGGTTTGGTATCTTGTCTGTAGAGATGATGTGGAGAGGACTCTCCTCTATCTCTCCATGTAATGGCTGTGGCATGGTTTGGTATCTTGTCTGTAGAGATGATGTGGAGAGGACTCTCCTCTACCTCTCCATGTAATGGCCGTGGCACGGTTTGGTATCTTGTCTGTAGAGATGATGTGGAGAGGACTCTCCTCTACCTCTCCATGTAATGGCCGTGGCACGGTTTGGTATCTTGTCTGTAGAGATGATGTGGAGAGGACTCTCCTCTACCTCTTCATGTAATGGCTGTGGCATGGTTTGGTATCTTGTCTGTAGAGATGATGTGGAGAGGACTCTCCTCTATCTCTCCATGTAATGGCTGTGGCATGGTTTGGTATCTTGTCTGTAGAGATGATGTGGAGAGGACTCTCCTCTACCTCTCCATGTAATGGCCGTGGCACGGTTTGGTATCTTGTCTGTAGAGATGATGTGGAGAGGACTCTCCTCTACCTCTCCATGTAATGGCCGTGGCACGGTTTGGTATCTTGTCTGTAGAGATGATGTGGAGAGGACTCTCCTCTACCTCTCCATGTAATGGCTGTGGCAAGGTTTGGTATCTTGTCTGTAGAGATGATGTGGAGAGGACTCTCCTCTACCTCTCCATGTAATGGCTGTGGCAGGGTTTGGTATCTTGTCTGTAGAGATGATGTGGAGAGGACTCTCCTCTACCTCTCCATGTAATGGCCGTGGCACGGTTTGGTATCTTGTCTGTAGAGATGATGTGGAGAGGACTCTCCTCTACCTCTCCATGTAATGGCCGTGGCAGGGTTTGGTATCTTGTCTGTAGAGATGATGTGGAGAGGACTCTCCTCTACCTCTCTATGTAATGGCTGTGGCACGGTTTGGTATCTTGTCTGTAGAGATGATGTGGAGAGGACTCTCCTCTACCTCTTCATGTAATGGCTGTGGCACGGTTTGGTGCCTTGTCTGTAGAGATGATGTGGAGAGGACTCTCCTCTACCTCTCCATGTAATGGCTGTGGCACGGTTTGGTGCCTTGTCTGTAGAGATGATGTGGAGAGGACTCTCCTCTACCTCTTCATGTAATGGCCGTGGCAGGGTTTGGTATCTTGTCTGTAGAGATGATGTGGAGAGGACTCTCCTCTACCTCTCTATGTAATGGCTGTGGCACGGTTTGGTATCTTGTCTGTAGAGATGATGTGGAGAGGACTCTCCTCTACCTCTTCATGTAATGGCTGTGGCACGGTTTGGTGCCTTGTCTGTAGAGATGATGTGGAGAGGACTCTCCTCTACCTCTCCATGTAATGGCTGTGGCACGGTTTGGTATCTTGTCTGTAGAGATGATGTGGAGAGGACTCTCCTCTACCTCTTCATGTAATGGCTGTGGCACGGTTTGGTGCCTTGTCTGTAGAGATGATGTGGAGAGGACTCTCCTCTACCTCTCCATGTAATGGCCGTGGCACGGTTTGGTATCTTGTCTGTAGAGATGATGTGGAGAGGACTCTCCTCTACCTCTCCATGTAATGGCCGTGGCACGGTTTGGTGCCTTGTCTGTAGAGATGATGTGGAGAGGACTCTCCTCTACCTCTCCATGTAATGGCCGTGGCACGGTTTGGTACCTTGTCTGTTGTGCATTCCGGTGCTGATCATGACTTTTCTGGAGAGTCTGTACTGGATGTAAAGTAACGTCATTGTACTCCTGAGGACAAAACCACCAAAGCTGAGATGGCATGAAGAATGGAAAATAATCTGCCAGGAGCTGCTGTGGCGCTGACTCACCGGCTGGACTTCCCTGTGCCAGACCGTACACATCATGTACACCGCCCTCAGACATCGCTTGGCTGCTCAGTGACAATGCCGTTGCTTAGGTTGAGTTTTTTGTTCTGGTTACTGCAATGGTTGTAAAAGAATATTAAAAAGAAGTAAAATTCTCACACTTTGTTTTGCGGCCTTCAGCGACTTAATTGGCGGATGAGATCCGGGTGGACAGTTCTGCGCAACCACTCGTCTCTTTAATTTTGTATAGACTTGAGAAAATGATTATTTGAGGGACTAATTAGATAATGAGAATATGGTCCATTATCTGTGCGCATAATACACTCATGTCAAGTGATGAGCGAACTCGCAGATAACCGGGACCGGTGGGTCCATGTTATCTGGTTTATAAAATCCGGTTGTGGGCTAGGTTCTGGTCCCCTCTATAAGTTTATGGGGACGAGAATCCAGCGATTTAAAAAAAATGGTGGTATAAGGGATAGGAGCAAGCGCACTGTACTTACCGAGGCTCCTTAGCAGCTGTACACTGATTCAAGGCTTCACATTCACTTAATGGGCCGCTAATTACTGCTCATCTATATGCACTGTGTTCCCCGCCCACCGGTGCCTGTGATTGGTTGCAGTGAGACGCACTCCCACAGTGAGTGGAAGCGTGTCAGCCAACTGCTTCCATCACAGGCGCTGTCTGTGGGTTTATCTTGGTATAAAAAAAGTTGGTGTAAGACCCCCCCAAAGCATATAACAGGCTGCAGCCCCCAGCTGTGCGCTTATCTTGGCTGGGTATAAAACGAAGAGGAACCGCATGCAGGTTTTTTTATTTTTTTTATTTAAATAAATAATTTTAAAAAACTACATGCGGTGTCCCTCCCAATTTTCATACCCAGCCAACCTAAAGCTGGACAGCTGGGGGCTGGTATTCTCAGACTGGCGAGGCCAATGCTTATTGGGCCACCATCCAGCCTAAAAATTGCAGCCTGTAGTCACCCGGTATTGTCTCATCAATTAGATGCGATAGGTCTGGCTCTTTGCCACCACACCAGGTCAATTGAGAAGAGCTGGGTAATCAGGGTAATATAAGAGGTTAATGGCAGCCCACAGCTGCCACTGAGCTCTAGATTAGTAATGGCAGGCGACTGAGACCCCCTCCCCAATACTAATCTGTAAGTGAAAGTAAATAAACACAAACACCAAAATTTTTTTTATTTGTAATGAAATACAAAAAAAACAACCTCTTTCACTAGTATATTAACCCCCAGAACACCTCTGCGGGTCCGACGTAATTCACACTAGGTCCCACGTTAATTCAGCTTTGCCACATCTGAACTGGCAGCGTGCGATCATGGAAAATGACTGCCCTCTGTGGACTCCAGGCAGAGAATTCATGAACTGCAGCATTTAGCGGAGACATCACTCAGGATAGTTGCAGCCGCAGCTGGAGGTTCCCACGGTCCTCCACCTGTGACCTCAGAGGACCTTAGGTGACCTCATTAACCTCAAGTTAACTAACCTGCATCTCCTGGCAGAAAACTGCGGTTTTTCTTGCTAAGAGATGCAGATTTGGTGCTGAAATTTTTACACCATATTCCTGCACCCATTCTACACCTCCTGGCAAAAAAAAAATTGCATCACTACCGCATCACATATCATGCGGTTTTGATGCGTTTCTTTGCCTGTGAACGTGAGGTCAGGTGGGGAACCATGGGAACCTGCTGCTGTGACCTGAGTGACGTCATCGCTGATCGCACAACATTCATTCTCTGGCTGAACCTCACAGTGTTCGGTCATGTTCCGTGATCGCGCACTGTGACTTCAGATATGTAGCAGAGCTGGAATCATTGTGGGACCTCGTGTGGATAAGTCGGACCTGCAGGGGTGTTTTGGTGGTTAATAAAGTGGTGAAAGGTGATTTTTTTTTTTGTATTTTATTTTAAATAAAGGATTTTTTCGGAGTTTGTGTTTATTTACTTTCACTTACATATTAGTAATGGTGGGGAGTCTCATAGACGCCTGCCATTACTAACCTAGGGTTTAGTGGCAGCTGTGGGCTACCATTAACCTCTTATATTACCCCAATTGCGACTGCAGCAAGGCAGTCGGGAAGAGACGGGTAAAGCCCCGGGCTTGTTGCACCAAATGAATGTGACAATCCTGGGTGGCTTCAGGCTGCTATTTTTAGGATGGGTGGCCCAATAAGCGTGGGCCTCCCCAGTCTGAGAATGCCAGCCCCCAGCTGTCCGGCTTTATCTTGGCTGGGTAGCAAAATTGGTGGAACCACACGCCGATTGTTTTAATCTATTTAAATTTAAAAAAAACGCATGTGGTTCCTCTTATTTTGATACACAGGCAAGATAATCGCAAAGATTCCCATCAATCGGCACACCGCTGAGATCTCGTGTCAGCTGATGGCATCTCTTAGACGTCTTGTGTAAGATCCCTCCACTCCCTACAGATTGCACAGAACAAGATGCAGCAATCAGCTTGCCGCTGTTTGTAAGAGCCTAATGGGACTGTTCACACATTTTATGCCTTCTGAAAGTCTTGATGCTGTGGCGGAGGTGAGCGAGCATACAGTGATGGGAGGCCGTGACCAGGCGTGGTGCCCCCTCCACATGGTGCCTCCAGGCTTTCTGACCTTCCACCGTGGCCCTCGACGCTGCTGGTTCTTCCAGGCCCGGAGGTTCTCCGGATACTTTCCCTGGTCAGGCCAATATTTCCTTGGATAAATCGGTAAGTTTTGGTTTGTAGATTCACTGATGACCAGACCTCAGTACTGTATCGATGGAAAACTACGACTGATGTCTCACCAGATTCAGAGGACATTCTCCCTCGAAATGATGGGAGTCCCCGGTAATGGCAGGCGCTAATCAGTGTGGGACCTTCATGGTATTCTATGTGTCCAGTCACATTCTTTATACATGGCTAAAAATTGCTGTGCAGCCAAGACGGATGCGGTAAATGGAGCCTGCGTCCTCAGATGTGTGGACGGAGCATGAAGAAGCCGAGTGTAAATCTCTGCCCCGGTTCAGTAATTGTGCACAGCCATCTCCAGCGAGCACGAGCTCCCCGCCGTCACAACCAGAACCTAATCTGCCATTGTGAAGAGCTGGGATTCTGCATCCTAACATGACGGAGCGGAGAAGCATCCTCACTATCGCCTCCCATCCTCCCTCCCCTCCCTGAGAGTGTCCTCCGAGACCCCGCAGCAGCTACAGAGGGAGCGAGCAGAAGAGAAAAGGATCACTGCTGATTTCTGTAGTACAAATTGAGCATGAAATTGCCAGTGTGCAAGCAGCAGCCAGGACACAGGAGGCAGCGAGCCCGGAGCTGCCGGCCATTTGTATGGAAGGGCTAACACAGCGGAAGATTCTGTTACGTGACTTTCCTATGGTCACTGCTTTCTCCAATGTCTTCTGCAGCTGAGACTCGGAAATCGCAGAGTGTGGACCCCGGGCCTGTACGAGGCGCCCCCATCTGCATGCATGGAGCAGCGGCCTGAGCGGAGGTGAGTGATGGCCCCTCAGCCTTTGTCTTATTCTGCTAATGATCAGAAACCATACACCTCCTTCCAGGCAGGACCCTGGGAAACAAAGGATCCATCTCCAGGCTCCAGCTCAGCCTTGGCAGGATGCATCCAGCGAGCGCTCTGTCCTCCGGCTGTGTATAGCGACCAGCGAGCACTCTGTCCTCCGGCTGTGCATAGGGTGCAGCGAGCGCTCTGTCCTCCGGCTGTGCATAGGGTGCAGCGAGCGCTCTGTCCTCCGGCTGTGTATAGGGACCAGCGAGCGCTCTGTCCTCCGGCTGTGTATAGGGTGCAGCGAGCACTCTGTCCTCCGGCTGTGTATAGGGACCAGCGAGCGCTCTGTCCTCCAGCTGTGTATAGCAACCAGCGAGCACTCTGTCCTCCGGCTGTGTATAGCGACCAGCGAGCGCTCTGTCCTCCGGCTGTGCATAGGGTGCAGCGAGCGCTCTGTCCTCCGGCTGTGCATAGGGTGCAGCGAGCGCTCTGTCCTCCGGCTGTGTATAGGGACCAGCGAGCGCTCTGTCCTCCAGCTGTGTATAGCAACCAGCGAGCACTCTGTCCTCCGGCTGTGTATAGCGACCAGCGAGCACTCTGTCTTCCGGCTGTGTATAGCGACCAGCGAGCGCTCTGTCCTCCTGCTGTGTATAGCGACCAGCGAGCACTCTGTCCTCCGGCTGTGCATAGGGTGCAGCGAGCGCTCTGTCCTCCGGCTGTGTATAGCAACCAGCGAGCACTCTGTCCTCCGGCTGTGCATAGGGTGCAGCGAGCGCTCTGTCCTCCGGCTGTGTATAGGGTGCAGCGAGCGCTCTGTCCTCCGGCTGTGTAAAGGGTGCAGCAAGCGCTCTGTCCTCCGGCTGTGTATAGGGACCAGTGAGCGCTCTGTCCTCTGGCTGTGTATAGCGACCAGCGAGCACTCTGTCCTCCGGCTGTGCATAGGGTGCAGCGAGCACTCTGTCCTCCGGCTGTGCATAGGGTGCAGCGAGCGCTCTGTTTTCCGGCTGTGCATAGGGTGCAGCGAGCGCTCTGTCCTCCGGCTGTGCATAGGGTGCAGCTAGCGCTCTGTCCTCCGGCTGTGTATAGGGACCAGCGAGCGCTCTGTCCTCCGGCTGTGTATAGGGTCCAGCGAGCGCTCTGTCCTCCGGCTGTATATAGGGTCCAGCGAGCGCTCTGTCCTCCGGCTGTATATAGGGTGCAGCGAGCGCTCTGTCCTCCGGCTGTGTATAGGGTGCAGCGAGCGCTCTGTCCTCCAGCTATGTATAGGGACCAGCGAGCGCTCTGTCCTCCGGCTGTGTATAGGGTCCAGCGAGTGCTCTGTCCTCCGGCTGTATATAGGGACCAGCGAGCGCTCTGTCCTCCGGCTGTGTATAGGGTCCAGCGAGCGCTCTTTCCTCCGGCTGTGTATAGGGTCCAGCGAGCGCTCTGTCCTCCGGCTGTGTATAGGGACCAGCGAGCGCTCTGTCCTCCGGCCGTGTATAGGGTCCAGCGAGCGCTCTGTCCTCCGGCTGTGTATAGGGTCCAGCGAGCGCTCTGTCCTCCGGCTGTGTATAGGGTCCAGCGAGCGCTCTGTCCTCCGGCTGTGTATAGGGTCCAGCGAGCGCTCTGTCCTCCGGCTGTGTATAGGGTCCAGAGAGCGCTCTGTCCTCCGGCTGTGTATAGGGTGCAGCGAGCGCTCTGTCCTCCGTCTGTGTATAGGGTCCAGCGAGCGCTCTGTCCTCCGGCTGTGTATAGGGTCCAGCGAGCGCTCTGTCCCCCGGCTATGTATAGGGACCAGCGAGCGCTCTGTCCTCTGGCTGTGTATAGGGACCAGCAAGCGCTCTGTCCTCCGGCTGTGTATAGGGACCAGCGAGCGCTCGGCTGTGTATAGGGACCAGCGAGTGCTCTGTCCTCCGGCTGTGTATAGGGACCAGCGAGCGCTCTGTTTTCCGGCTGTGTATAGGGACCAGCGAGCGCTCTGTCCTCCGGCTGTGTATAGGGACCAGCGAGCGCTCGGCTGTGTATAGGGACCAGCGAGCGCTCTGTCCTCCGGCTGTGTATAGGGACCAGCGAGCGCTCTGTTTTCCGGCTGTGTATAGGGTCCAGCGAGTGCTCTGTCCTCCGGCTGTGTATAGGGACCAGCGAGCGCTCTGTCCTCCGGCTGTGTATAGGGACCAGCGAGCGTTCTGTCCTCCGGTTGTGTATAGGGTCCAGCGAGCGCTCTGTCCTCCGGCTGTGTATAGGGACCAGCGAGCGCTCTGTCCTCCGGCTGTATATAGGGTCCAGCGAGCGCTCTATCCTCCGGCTGTGTATAGGGACCAGCGAGCGCTCTGTCCTCCGGCTGTGTATAGGGACCAGCGAGCGCTCTGTCCTCCGGTTGTGTATATAGGTGTCCCCTAATCATCAGGACATTGTACAGCAATCGTCTCCGGATCCAGGAGAGAACGCACATGTGTCTGATTATTTCCTACCCCAGAGAATTGCATGGAATGTGCCAGAATGCGCTCATTTCTCGCAGCCTCACAAGGGTTAAACAATTTAGTCATCGTTTCCTGTGCTGCAGACTGGAAGTTTAAACCCAGTCCTGCTTATGGATCTGGGGATCCCGTGGATGTTAACTCTTCCCTTGCTGCCATATGGATCTGGGGATCCCGCGGATGTTAACTCTTCCCTTGCTGCCATATGGATCTGGGGATCCCATGGATGTTAACTCTTCCCTTGCTGCCATATGAATGTCGGGATCCCGCAGATGTTAACTCTTCCCTTGCTGCCATATGGATGTGGGGATCCCGCGGATGTTAACTCTTCCCTTGCTGCCATATGAATGTCGGGATCCCGCGGATGTTAACTCTTCCCTTGCTGCCATATGGATCTGGGGATCCCATGGATGTTAACTCTTCCCTTGCTGCCATATGAATGTCGGGATCCCGCGGATGTTAACTCTTCCCTTGCTGCCATATGGATGTGGGGATCCCGCGGATGTTAACTCTTCCCTTGCTGCCATATGAATGTCGGGATCCCGCGGATGTTAACTCTTCCCTTGCTGCCATATGGATCTGGGGATCCCATGGATGTTAACTCTTCCCTTGCTGCCATATGAATGCCGGGATCCCGCGGATGTTAACTCTTCCCTTGCTGCCATATGGATGTGGGGATCCCGCGGATGTTAACTCTTCCCTTGCTGCCATATGAATGTCGGGATCCCGCGGATGTTAACTCTTCCCTTGCTGCCATATGAATGTGGGGATCCCGCGGATGTTAACTCTTCCCTTGCTGCCTGTCTTGGGTCCCTCGCGCTGTTGACTTTTGGGGACGTCTTAGGCTTTGTTAGATGCGGCTTCTCTCCCTCTCGTACGAGTTCTTTCTCGAGATCTGTTGTATGAGGATTTCTGGCCCTCGTCCTGCAGCCTCCTTCTTGGTGAGGGACAGTGAGTCTGTGCTAGTCACATCTTGTACATACATACATTCATGTATGTAATGTATGTAGATGGTACACGATGTGTATTCCAGGTTTCCTCAGGTATCTCGTGTGTTTGATCCATTGTGAATGAGTACCGGAGCAGCGGCCATCATTGGGGGCCACCACAGGGAAGCTTTTATTGAGCTAGTCAGCTCTGCCCCTTCTAATATCACAGTAAGGAATGCAATCAATATGTGGGTCAGTGAGCGCTGCCCGGCCCATAGATACAGCACTTCCTCAGATCCTGCCGGCCTGTTCTTGTGTCTGGGGGCCCGTTCTTGTGTCTGGGGGTCCGTTCTTGTGTCTGGGGGTCCGTTCTTGTGTCTGGGGGTCCGTTCTTGTGTCTGGGGGCCCGTTCTTGTGTCTGGGGGCCCGTTCTTGTGTCTGGGGGCCCGTTCTTGTGTCTGGGGGCCCGTTCTTGTGTCTGGGGGCCCGTTCTTGTGTCTGGGGGCCCGTTCTTGTCTGGGGGCCCATTCTTGTGTCTGGGGGCCCGTTCTTGTGTCTGGGGGCCCGTTTTTGTGTCTGGGGGCCCGTTCTTGTGTCTGGGGGCCGGTTGTCACTGCGCTGTCTGTTGTCGGTGATTGCGGCTCCTGTTTTCTCGGGACGGCACACACTGGCTCAGGTGAAGGTGGAGCTGTCTGGATTCTGCTTCTACCATCAGATGATTCAGGACATCACAGGTTAATTCTGTGAGGCTGGGATTTCTACAGGCAGCTCTGTATCATTGAGGACAAACCTGATCTGCTTAATCCACTTACCCACCTGTCCTGTCACACAGCCGCGCTGTTCCTTATGGGCCAGAGCTCCAGTGTTGTCACTATCAGGTCCCACAAGCGTGAAAATAAGTGATTTCTGAGAATAAGAGAGGAAACTTATACTGGTGGCATCAGTCCAAGGGCTTCAGACACGGCTGATGGTACACGAGCACGTGCATTTTTCACCTACACAGGTTTTGGGCTGCTGATCCCGAGAGGTGCAGGTTTTTGTTTCATTGTGGCCGGGGATCCAGTCCTTAATGGCCGAGGTCCCCGTTTGCCTCCGCTCCTGGCTGCTGCTTTCTAGGTGACTTGGTTCTTGTTTGGTGGTGGCCGGGGATCCAGTCGTTAATGGCCGAGGTCCCCGTTTGCCTTCGCTCCTGGTGCAGCTTTCTAGGTGACTTGGTTCTCGTTTGGTGGTGGCCAGGGATCCAGTCCTTAATGGCCGAGGTCCCCGTTTGCCTCCGCTACTGGCTGCAGCTGTCTAGGTGACTTGGTTCTTGTTTGGTGGTGGCCAGGGATCCAGTCCTTAACCTTCGTCCGGCTGAGTAGGTACAATTGTAAATTTTCAGTTTTAAAATTGTAATACATTTTTTTTTCCCAAAAGCCGTAGAGGGCTGAAATTTCGTGACATCTCTGCAGTTTTGGTCCAGAATATATTGGCCAAATTTCAATAAAATATCTCCACCCCCTTCCGAAATAAGGGGTCGCTGTTAACGTTTTAAAATTATGCAGCCTGACGAAGGTTAATGACCGAGGTCCCCGTTTGCCTCCGTTCCTGTCTGCAGCTTTCTAGGTGACTTGGTTCTCGTTTGGTGGTTGGCCAGGGATCCAGTCCTTAATGACCGAGGTCCCCGTTTGCCTCCGTTCCTGTCTGCAGCTTTCTAGGTGACTTGGTTCTCGTTTGGTGGTTGGCCGGGGATCCAGTCCTTAATGACCGAGGTCCCCGTTTGCCTCCGCTCCTGGCTGCTGCTTTCTAGGTGACTTGGTTCTCGTTAGGTGGTTGGCCAGGGATCCAGTCCTTAATGGCCGAGGTCCCCGTTTGCCTCCGTTCCTGGCTGCAGCTTTCTAGGTGACTTGGTTCTTGTTTGGTGGTGGCCGGGGATCCAGTCCTTAATGACCGAGGTCCCTGTTTGCCTCCGCTCCTGGCTGCTGCTTTCTAGGTGACTTGGTTCTCGTTTGGTGGTGGCCGGGGATCCAGTCCTTAATGGACGAGGTCCCCGTTTGCCTCCGTTCCTGGCTGCAGCTTTCTAGGTGACTTGGTTCTTGTTTGGTGGTGGCCAGGGATCCAGTCCTTAATGGCCGAGGTCCCCGTTTGCCTCCGTTCCTGGCTGCAGCTTTCTAGGTGACTTGGTTCTCGTTTGGTGGTTGGCCGGGGATCCAGTCCTTAATGGCCGAGGTCCCTGTTTGCCTCCGCTCCTGGCTGCTGCTTTCTAGGTGACTTGGTTCTCGTTTGGTGGTTGGCCGGGGATCCAGTCCTTAATGGCCGAGGTCCCTGTTTGCCTCCGCTCCTGGCTGCTGCTTTCTAGGTGACTTGGTTCTCGTTTGGTGGTTGGCCGGGGATCCAGTCCTTAATGGCCGAGGTCCCAGTTTGCCTCCGTTCCTGGCTGCAGCTTTCTAGGTGACTTCTGTAGTGACGAGAGGATCCCAGAGAGGGAGATTACTCATCAGAGGTGTAAAGTCTGTGGAGCGGAGGTGCCGAGAACATCTGCGAGGAGCGATTAATTTATCAGTCTATTCTCACCCCCGTCACCTAAAAAGATGGATTCCTGTCTCTGTGACGGTGTGTGGCGCGGCCTGTTCCTCATTAGCAGCTAATGGGTCACAGATTAGGCTGTGATAACGTCCCGGTGTGTGTGCTGCGTATGTCTACACGCCTATAGACTAATATTAGTGACTGCTTCTGGCACAGTTTATGAGCGTCAGCGGTCATTGTATGCAGAGGACTAGTGATATGAATCTAGAAGGAGGGGTATATAATATCTAAAAAAAATATATTGTGGGGGGGTAGAAAGTTCCATATTTCTGTTCCCGATGTCGACACGTCCGTTGTCACATATACGAGGAGTGGGCCGGTCCGTCCCTCACTCTTTCCGGTCGCCCATTGCACCTGACGTCCCCGGGGCCTCCAGTGGAAGTTTGTCTTGGACTCCGAGCTTTGTGTTGATTTTTCGCCGCGTCTTCCGGCTCCGGGCTCGTCCTTCTTGGCTGCAGAAGTCTCGGCAGCTGCGTGAACACCTTTGTATAGAGGCTTGGCCTGGTAATATGAAACATTCATTGACCGTTCTCTGTGTGAGGCCTGAAGTAAGAATCACAGGAATTGTCAGATCAACATCTGTCCCTTCCCTGCACGCGACATTATCACGGGTCACTTTATTAGGGAGTCACGTACCCCAATATATACAGAGGATGGGCCTGCCCCTGCCACACACCAGCGGGATTCTCCAAGATGGGAGATGTCTGCTGTAATATCTCCAGATAGAGACAAATCCGTTATATCATGGATAAAACATTGACCGTTCACTCAGGCTTCTCCATTGATCTGAGCGTCATAGACGTGCTGGATGGAGACATGGCCGGCCCTCCACAGATGAAGGCTCATAGGGCTGGATGGAGACATGGCCGACCCTCCGCACATGAAGGCTCATAGCAGGGCTGGATGGAGACATGGCCGGCCCTCCACAGATGAAGGCTCATAGGGCTGGATGGAGACATGGCCGACCCTCCGCACATGAAGGCTCATAGCAGGGCTGGATGGAGACATGGCCGGCCCTCCACAGATGAAGGCTCATAGGGCTGGATGGAGACATGTCCAGCCCGCCACAGATGAAGGCTCATAGCAGGGCTGGATGGAGACATTGCCGGCCCACCACAGATGAAGGCTCATAGCAGGGCTGGATGGAGACATGGCCGGCCCTCCACAGATGAAGGCTCATAGCAGGGCTGGATGGAGACATGGCCGACCCTCCGCACATGAAGGCTCATAGCAGGGCTGGATGGAGACATGGCCGACCCTCCGCACATGAAGGCTCATAGCAGGGCTGGATGGAGACATGGCCGACCCTCCGCACATGAAGGCTCATAGCAGGGCTGGATGGAGACATGGCCGGCCCTCCACAGATGAAGGCTCATAGCAGGGCTGGATGGAGACATGGCCGGCCCTCCACAGATGAAGGCTCATAGGGCTGGATGGAGACATGGCCGACCCTCCGCACATGAAGGCTCATAGCAGGGCTGGATGGAGACATGGCCGGCCCTCCACAGATGAAGGCTCATAGCAGGGCTGGATGGAGACATGGCCGGCCCTCCACAGATGAAGGCTCATAGGGCTGGATGGAGACATGGCCGACCCTCCGCATATGAAGGCTCATAGCAGGGCTGGATGGAGACATGGCCGGCCCTCCACAGATGAAGGCTCATAGGGCTGGATGGAGACATGGCCGACCCTCCGCACATGAAGGCTCATAGCAGGGCTGGATGGAGACATGGCCGGCCCTCCACAGATGAAGGCTCATAGCAGGGCTGGATGGAGACATGGCCGGCCCTCCGCACATGAAGGCTCATAGCAGGGCTGGATGGAGACATGGCCGGCCCTCCACAGATGAAGGCTCATAGCAGGGCTGGATGGAGACATGGCCGGCCCTCCGCACATGAAGGCTCATAGCAGGGCTGGATGTAGACATGGCCGGCCCTCCACAGATGAAAGGCTCATAGCAGGGCTGGATGGAGACATGGCCGACCCTCCACAGATGAAGGCTCATAGCAGGGCTGGATGGAGACATGGCCGGCCCTCCACAGATGAAGGCTCATAGCAGTGATGGATGGAGACATGGCCGGCCCTCCACAGATGAAAGGCTCATAGCAGGGCTGGATGGAGACATGGCCGGCCCTCCACAGATGAAGGCTCATAGCAGGGCTGGATGGAGACATGGCCGGCCCTCCGCACATGAAGGCTCATAGCAGGGCTGGATGGAGACATGGCCGGCCCTCCACAGATGAAGGCTCATAGGGCTGGATGGAGACATGTCCGGCCCTCCACAGATGAAAGGCTCATAGCAGTGCTGGATGGAGACATGGCCGACCCTCCGCAGATGAAGGCTCATAGCAGGGCTGGATGTAGACATGTCCGGCCCTCCACAGATGAAAGGCTCATAGCAGGGCTGGATGGAGACATGTCCGGCCCACCACAGATGAAGGCTCATAGGGCTGGATGGAGACATGGCCGACCCTCCGCACATGAAGGCTCATAGCAGGGCTGGATGGAGACATGGCCGGCCCTCCACAGATGAAGGCTCATAGCAGGGCTGGATGGAGACATGGCCGGCCCTCCACAGATGAAGGCTCATAGCAGTGCTGGATGGAGACATGGCCGGCCCTCCACAGATGAAGGCTCATAGCAGTGCTGGATGGAGACATGGCCGACCCTCCGCAGATGAAGGCTCATAGCAGTGCTGGATGTAGACATGGCCGGCCCTCCGCAGATGAAGGCTCATAGCACATGTCTACATCCAGCACTGCTATGAGCCTTCATCTGTGGAGGGACGGCCATGTCTACATCCAGCAATGCTATGAGCCATGTCTCCATCCAGCCCTGCTATGAGCCTTCATCTGTGGAGGGTCGGCCATGTCTCCATCCAGACCTGCTATGGCTGGCCCTCCACAGATGAAGGCTCATAGCAGTGCTGGATGTAGACATGGCCGGCCCTCCACAGATGAAGGCTCATAGCAGTGCTGGATGTAGACATGGCCGGCCCTCCGCAGATGAAGGCTCATAGCACATGTCTACATCCAGCACTGCTATGAGCCTTCATCTGTGGAGGGACGGCCATGTCTACATCCAGCAATGCTATGAGCCATGTCTCCATCCAGCCCTGCTATGAGCCTTCATCTGTGGAGGGTCGGCCATGTCTCCATCCAGACCTGCTATGGCTGGCCCTCCACAGATGAAGGCTCATAGCAGTGCTGGATGTAGACATGGCCGGCCCTCCACAGATGAAGGCTCATAGCAGGGCTGGATGTAGACATGGCCGACCCTCCGCAGATGAAGGCTCATAGGGCTGGGTGTAGACATGGCCGGCCCTCCACAGATGAAGGCTTCATTAAGGACATATCAACATCTGGTCAGCAGCTGCATCCGAATAATTGTAACAGTCAGCTACATTTGTATTAAAAGAGAACGTAAGTGATCTCCGCATGATCCGCAGTGAGGCCTCAGATGTGCGGACACTAATGGACGATGTGTAGCAGCTCCCTCATTAGTATGATCAGTGGTTTCTCGGCCGGTTCTTGTCGTCGGCATGCCTGCAGTCACTCATATTCTCCTCATGTATTCATCCTGCTGCTCTAATCCACCGTATTGGGAATATTTTTGATTATTTGAGCTCAGTCGGAGGAGTTGTTACATAAGATGTGTCCTCATTAGGATCAAGGCTGCCCTTCAAGACTCCTTGCACCTCCAGTAATTGATGGCTGGAGGCTCATCCTTGCTCCTTCGCTGCACAGCATTAATGTCCCTGGGGCTGAGCCGCTGCATGGCGTCCCAGGTTCACCCCATGTATTTCAGAATCCAGAAAATGACAGTCAACATTTTGGAAATTGTTCTTGTATTCAGTGAGGTATTCATATCTTTTCAAAGGGGTGTACTCATTTATGCTGAGCACTGTATAATTATATTTGTACATTACAGTTCATAAGTTTGTTGTCACCAGACAATTGTGTCTTTCCCATCATACTTGTGTTTATCAGATGAGCTGTATAATGAATAGAGAATATCAGACAGTGACGAGGGGAGAAATAATGATTTTTACATGAAATAATAATGTCCTCTTCACACTTGGCTTTCGGCACAGATCGCTCCTTTGCACAATTCCAGCTTTGCAGACCTCTGGCATTCTAGGTGTTAATTTGCGGAGGTAATCTGGAGATATTTCCCCCCATGTTTCCCCCCCTCCACAAGTTGGATTGGTTGAGGGGCACTTTTTGGCACCAAACGGTCACGCTGCTCCCACAACAGCTCTATAGGGTTGAGGTCTGGTGACTGTGCCCCTCCATTACAGATAGATACCAGCTGCTGCTTCTCCCCTAAATAGTTCATGTATAATTTGGAGGTGGCTTTGGGTCATTGTCCTGTTGTAGGATGAAATTGGCTCCAATCAAGCGCTGTCCACAGGGTATGGCATGGCGTTGTAAAATGGAGATATAGCCTTCCTTATTCAAAATCCCTTTTACCTTGTACAAATCTCCCACTTTACCAGCACAAAGCAACCCCAGACCATCACATGACCTCCACCATGCTTGACAGAAGGCGTCAGGCAGCCTTCCAACATCTTTTCAGTAGTTCTGCGTCTCACAAATGTTCTTCTGTGTGATCCAAACACCTCACACTTGGATTCGTCTGTCCATAACACTTTATTCCGTTCTTCCTCTGTCCAATGTCTGTGTTCTTTTGCCTATATTAATCTTTTCCTTGTATTAGCCAGTCTTAGATATGGCTTTTTCTTTGCCCCTCTGCCCTGAAGGCCGGCATCCCGGAGTCGCCTCTTCACTGTAGACGGTGACACTGGTGTTTTGCGGGTGCTATGTAATGAAGCTGCAGGTGAGGACCTGTGAGGCATGGATTTCTCACACTAGAGACTGTAATGTGCTCGTCTTGTGCTCAGTTTTGCAGCGCGGCCTCCACTTCCCTCTACTCTGGTTACAGCCTGTTTGTGCTCTCCTCAGTTGTGCAGCGCGGCCTCCACTTCCCTCTACTCTGGTTACAGCCTGTTTGTGCTCTCCTCAGTTGTGCAGCGTGGCCTCCACTTCCCTCTACTCTGGTTACAGCCTGTTTGTGCTCTCCTCAGTTGTGCAGCGTGGCCTCCACTTCTCTCTACTCTGGTTACAGCCTGTTTGTGCTCTCCTCAGTTGTGCAGCGCGGCTTCCACTTCTCTCTACTCTGGTTACAGCCTGTTTGTGCTCTCCTCAGTTGTGCAGCGCGGCTTCCACTTCTCTCTACTCTGGTTACAGCCTGTTTGTGCTCTCCTCAGTTGTGCAGCGCGGCCTCCACTTCCCTCTACTCTGGTTACAGCCTGTTTGTGCTCTCCTCTGTTGTGCAGCGCGGCCTCCACTTCCCTCTACTCTGGTTACAGCCTGTTTGTGCTCTCCTCAGTTGTGCAGCGTGGCCTCCACTTCTCTCTACTCTGGTTACAGCCGGTTTGTGCTCTCCTCAGTTGTGCAGCGTGGCCTCCACTTCCCTCTACTCTGGTTACAGCCTGTTTGTGCTCTCCTCAGTTGTGCAGCGCGGCCTCCACTTCCCTCTACTCTGGTTACAGCCTGTTTGTGCTTTCCTCAGTTGTGCAGCGTGGCCTCCACTTCTCTCTACTCTGGTTACAGCCTGTTTGTGCTCTCCTCAGTTGTGGAGCGCGGCCTCCACTTCTCTCTACTCTGGTTACAGCCTGTTTGTGCTCTCCTCAGTTGTGCAGCGCGGCTTCCACTTCTCTCTACTCTGGTTACAGCCTTTTTGTGCTCTCCTCTGAAGGGAGTAGTACACACCGTGGTAGGAGATCTTCAGTTTCTTGGCAATTTCTCCATGGAATATCCTTCATTTCTAAGAACAAGAATAGACTGTCGCGTTTCACATGAAAGGTCTCTCTTTCTGGCCATTTTGAGAGTTTAATGGAACCAACAAATGTAATTTTCTAGATTCTCAACTAGCTCAAAGGAAGGTCAGTTTTATAGCTTCTCTAATCAGCAAAACTGTTTTCAGCTGTACTAACATACTTGCACAAGGGTTTTCAAGGGATTTCTAAACCTCCATTAGCGTTCTAACACAGTTAGCAAACACAATGCACCATTAGACACTGGAAATGGGCCTCTATACACCTGTGTAGAAATTGCATTAAAAACCAGACGTTTGCAGCGAGAATAGTCATTTACCACAGAACCATGTATAGAGGGGATTTCTGTGTAATTTAATGTTAGCTTCATTGAAAGAAAATGTGCTTTTCTTTAAAAACTAAGGAAATATCTATGACCCTAAACTTTTTAACTGTAGTGTATGTTATGTATATACAGCGGGAGAAATAAGTATTGAACACTTCATCAATTTTCTAAGTATATTTCTAAAGGTGCTATTGACAGGAATTTCTCCCCAGAAAAACCCATCCAATCCACACAGACAAAGAAATCAAATCACAGATGTCCATAAATTGTGTAATAATGATGTGGAAATGACACAGGGAAAAAGTATTGAACACATTACCGAAATGTATTTAGTACTTATTACAAAAGCCTTTGTTAGTGATGACAGCCCCAACAGAGCTCCCTGGAGCCTTCAATGGTTTAGAAATTCTTCTGTAACCAATGCCATCAGGAGGTTTTGCAACAATTTTGTGACTGCTTTGAGACAGCTCACTAGTTTTACACATCATGAGATGTTTCTTGTGTGGCTCCTTTTGTAGTGAGACTCCTTTTTATCAGAAATAAGTTAAAGCAGGTTATATTATTTCTTACTAAGTGGCAGCATTGCTTTCTAATTACTGATAGATTTCCGCTGGTGTCAGGACTTTCCAGGGCGTTTTACACCTCTGTTTCTGCATGTGTTCAATACTTTTTATCTGTCATTTTTCATTATTACACATAATTTATGCACCTGTGATTTGCTTTCTTTGCCTTTGTGGATTAGATGGGTTGTTACTGACATCTTGTGAGAAATTCGTATTAATAACACTTTCAGAAATATATTTACTTAGAAAATTAGTGATGTACCGTAGTCAATATTTGTTATTTCACACACAATGAGTGTGTATATATACATAGATATATACACACTATATATCAAAAAAATGAATACACCCCTCAAAATATTTTATATCTTTTTTCCTGAGAGCGCGCTGCAGAACTGACCCTGTGATACAATGTGCAGTGTCTGTGCACAGCTTGTATACAATGGGCAGTGTCAGTGCGCAACTTGTTTAACAGTGCAAATAACTCATCACAGCTATTAATAGCTAAACCGCTTGCAACAAAAGTGAGTACACCCCTACATGAAAATGCCCTAATTATCCATTCCTCCTCCTCGGTGTCATGTGACTCGTTAGTATTGCAAGGTCTCCGGTGTGAATGGGGTCCGGTGTGTTACATTCGGTGTTATCGCTCACACACTCCTCATACTGGTCACTGGAAGCTCAACATGGCTCCTCATGGCAAAGAGGGTCTGAAAAAAAGAATCATTGTTCTACAGAAAGATGGCTGAGGCTATAAGAAGATTTCCACCACCCTGAACCTGAGATGCAGCACAGTGGCCAAGACTATACAGCGGTATAACCAGACAGGATCCATTCAGAACATGACTCACCATGGCCGACCATAGAAGCTGAATGCACGAGCTCCGCTTCATATCCAGGGGGTGTCTGCTCAAAATAGACGTATGACTGCAGCCAGCATTGCTGCAGAGGTTACACAGGTGGGGGGGTCCGCCTGTCAGTGCTCAGACCATACACCACACACTGCAGAGGTTACAGGGGTGGGGGGTCCGCCTGTCGGTGCTAAGACCATACACTGCAGAGCTTACAGGGGTGGGGGGATTCATCTGTCAGTGCTCAGACCATACGCTGGACACTGCAGAGGTTAGAGGGGTGGGGGGGGGGTCCGGCTGTCAATGGTGAGAAAATACGCTGCACACTTCAGGGGGAATCCGGTCCGCCTGTCAGTGCTCAGACCATACGCCACACACTGCATCACATTGCTCTACATGGCTATCCTCCCAGAAGGAAGCTTTTTCTAAAGATAATGTACAAGAAAGCTGCAAACAAGCAGACTAAGGGCATGGATTATTGGAACCGTCCTGTGGTCTGAGGAAACCAAGATAAACTTATTTGGGTCAGATAGTGTCAGTGTGTGCGGCGGCTCCAGGTGAGGAGGACAAAGACAAGTGTGTCCTGCCTACAGTCAGGTATGTTGGTGGAGGGTCGTGATTTGGGGCTGCATGAGTGCTGCCGGCTGTTGGGGGCTTCAGTTTATTGAGGGAACCATGAATGCCACCATGTCCTGTGACATACTGAAGCTTAGTATGATCCCCTCACTTGATGTCCAAGACCACCACTGCCTCGCTACAGACACTGAGGGTAAAGGTGCTGGATCAGCCGAGCGTCTCCAGACCTAAACCTTATGGAGCGTCTGTGGGGCCTCTTCAAACTGAAGGTGGAGGAGCGCAAGGTCTATAGCATCCACCAGCTCCGGGATGTCGTCATGGAGGATGAAGAGGGTCCAGCGGCTCCTGTGAAGATCTAGTGACCTCCAGATCCAAGAGAAGTAAGAAGCTGGAAAATAATGGTGCCCACAAAATATTCACACCAAGGGCACAATTTGGCCATTTTCAGTTACGGGTGTACTCACTTTTATTGCCAGCGGTATAGACATTAGTGGCTGTATGTGTGTATATAATATATATGTGTAAATTTATTTAAAAATGTTATATCTCGCCTGATGAAGAGACCTGCGGAGTCTGGAGCTGCGATTATCACCATCTCTTCAGTTACCATTAAAAGGTATCAACCGCTGAGGACTTCACTTCTTTTAAACAATTTTTTATCTCTACTGGATAATACAGTACAAAGATATATTTTACCTGTATATGAATTTATTTATTTATTTGAAACCAGAAGATTCCCTCCGCTCTCTATACAGACACATCTGCAGGTTTTTCCCTTTATAGGGTGCGGAGAGAAAAACCTGCAGATGTCTTTATAGAGAGACACACACATACACACACACACACGTACGTATGTATATACATCACATCGGATACGCCCAGACCTCTATAGATAGCGATCTCCTATATGGTGTAACTCTGCCCAGAAAGCAGGTCCTGGAGGTGGTCTTTATTACGGTCCCGTGTGCGGTGGTGGTGTATTAATAGTCAGAGTGTGTACATGCAGGCATGTCGTGGTGAGGTCTGTGCCTGCTCAGGTGCAGCTATGAGGGGGGCTCCGCTTCTCTCCCGGACAATGCGGCCCCCCACAGCCGGTCACACATCCACACCTCACCGTTATATTAGGCCATCGAGACGCCTGTCCGGGGTAACTCATCAGTACACACAACTTTCCCAAGCACCTGACCGCTGACCTTGCTCTCTGGGATGCGCAGGGCTGCACTTTCCCTCCTCAAGGTTTAGAGCTGCGAGGAAATACGTTATCACGTGTTATATTTAATATATGAAAAGTACAATGCGGCTCAAATGACAGCGACACAGCGATAAGACACACGGCGAAAACACTGCACAAGCAAAAGGGCTGTAAACTAGTGATGAGCGAGCATGCTTGTAACTACTCGGTACTCGCACGAGTATCGCTGTACTCGGGCTGCTCGGCGGGGACCGAGTAATCTCGCGATACTCGTGCTGTACTCGTGGTCTTCATTTCTGCATGTTGGCGCTCTTTTGAGAGCCAGCCCTCATGCAGGGATTGGCTGGCAGACCACTGCAATGCCACAGCCCTGTTAGTTGTGGAATTGCAGTGATTGGCCGGCCTGCACAGCGTGACCGAGCCTTTATACCGGCGGGCGCGCTGTGCTCTGCTCACAGCTATCCAGACAGTCAGTGCAGGGAGAGTGTCGCTGATTCAGGGAAAGCTTTGCGGCCCTTTATAGCTTTTTCAGTTGCAGGGCTGCAAACAGTGTGACCAAAAGTCCTTCTCAGGACTATTCTAGTTGTATACAGGCAGGCAGGGTATAGCCAGGTCGGAGTACAGTAGCAGAGTCCTTCTCAGGACTATTGTTGCTATATACAGGCAGGGTATAGCCAGGTCTGAATACAGGCTAGTGACCAGAAGAGTCCTTGTCAGGACTATTGTACCAGTATACAGGCAGGCAGGCAGGCAGGGTAGTGGTGACCGTATACCAGCCTTCATCATATCTGGGGCTGGTGTACACAGTGTAAAACAGTCCAGATAGTGTCTGACTTGTCTGTAATTGTCGCTCCCCAAAAAAACCTGTTAGGTTCTTATTGCGTCCGTGCTTGGTTTTTAAAACCGCACGTGTGTGCCTGTTGGTGGCAGCGTACAGGTGCACTTGTGTGCAATTTCCAGAAACTTTAATATAACGCACAAGTAGTGAATATACACGTCAGCAGTGCACAGCATTGCAAAATGCGCAAGGGCATTGGCAAGGAACAAGGAAGTGGACGTGATGGTGGTGCAGGCAGAGGCCGAGGTCGTGGGCAAGCTCTAATTTCGCCACAACAAAGGGCCACATCTAGTCGCTCGCACGTCCTGTCCCAAATTCTTGGGGACCGCAGCAGTACACCGCTCTTGAACCAAGACCAGTGTCAACAGGTTGTTAGTTGGATAGCAGATAATGCTTCCAGTCAGATTGGCACCACCACAAACACTCTGTCTTCCACACGGTCAAGTGTCAGTAGCCGTGATACTGCACCGCACATTTCTGAACCTGATCCTCCTTCCTACCACCAGGCTGAGTACACGTCCTCCTCGGACATTAATGATCCCACACTTGGACACTCGGAAGAGCTGTTCACGTTTCCATTCACACATTCTGGCCTCTCGCCAGCTCATATTGAAGTGGGTCATGAGGAGATCGTCTGTACAGATGGCCAAATATTTGAGCAGCCACGTTCTCACGAAGTTGGCAACGTGTCTCAACAAGTGGTGGACGATGATGAGACACAATTGTCAGGAAGTCAGGAGGAGGAGCAGGGTGCGGAAGAGGAAGACGACGTGGTGGATGATCCAGTTACTGACCCAACCTGGCAGGAGGATATGCAGAGCGAGGACAGCAGTGCACAGGGGGAGGGAGGCGTAGCATCACAACAGGCAGTAAGAAGCAGGGTGGTGGCCCCAGGCAGAAGTCAGGCAACCGTTCCCCGGAACAACACGACGACACAAGGTGCCTGTACAAATGTTAGGTCTTCCCGAGTCTGGCAGTTTTTTAAGTTGGATCCAGATGATTCAAAAAAGGCCATTTGCAACACCTGCCATGCCAGCATCAGCAGGGGTACCAAAACTAGCAGCCTGACCACCACCAGCATGATCAGGCACATGTCAGCCAAGCACCCGACTTTGTGGGAAGTACAACAGAGTCGAGGAGCAGTGCTTGCTGATGTCACTGCTACGTCTTCGCTGGTTGTGCATGCGAGCCAATCCCCTGTCCATGCTGCCTGCGAACAAGCCTCCTCCACTCCTGCACCTGCAGTTGCCTACGCAGAAAGAACACCATCATCAAGCACGTCCTTGTCCCAGCGCAGCGTTCAGTTATCCATTCAGCAAACCTTTGAACGCAGGCGCAAATACACTGCCAACGCCCCACATGCCACACTTCTAAATGCTAACATTTCGCGACTGCTTGCGCTGGAAATGTTGCCTTTTAGGCTGGTGGAGACAGAAGCATTCCGCGACCTGATGGCGGCAGCTGTCCCACGTTACTCGGTCCCCAGCCACCACTATTTCTCCCGGTGTGCCGTCCCCGCGTTGCATAACCACGTGTCACAAAACATCACACGTGCCCTGAACAACGCTGTTTCACCCAAGGTCCACCTAACCACAGACACGTGGACAAGTGCTTGTGGGCAAGGCCGCTACATCTCGTTGACGGCACACTGGGTTAATATTGTGGAAGCTGGGACCCAGTCTGAGCGAGGGACGGAACACGTCCTTCCCACACCAAGGTTTGCAGGCCCTACCTCAGTCAGTGTTTCACCCACACTCTACAGCTCCGGAATGTCATGCTCTTCAGCCTCCTCCTCCTCCTGCGCATCCTCATCCACTGTACCCTCCACACCAGTCCCAAGCTGGAAGCACTGCAGCACTGCCTCGGCGAAGCGGCAACAGGCTGTGCTGAAGCTAATCTGCATAGGTGACAAACCCCACAATGCAGAAGAGGTGTGGACAGCTCTGAAACAGCAGGCAGATCACTGGCTCACACCTCTGAACCTAAAGCCAGGAAAGGTCATGTGTGACAATGGCCGGAACCTGGTGGCGGCTTTGAGGCGAGGCTAGCTGACACATGTTCCATGCGTGGCCCATGTGCTCAACCTCGTGGTTCAGCGGTTTATAAAGTCATACCCATAACTGTCTGATCTGCTGGTAAAAGTTCGCCGCCTGTCTGCACATTTTCGAAAGTCACCTACTGCTTCAGCCGGCCTTGCCGGCTTTCAGCGCAGTTTGCATCTTCCGGCTCACAGACTGGTGTGTGATGTCCCCACGCGTTGGAATTCAACTCTGCACATGTTGGTCAGGATATGTGAGCAGAAGAGGGCAGTTGTTGAGTACCTGCATCACCTAAGCCGTCGGGAAATGGGTCAAACTCCACACATAACACCTGAGGAGTGGAGATGGATGTCAGACCTATGTACCATCCTCCAAAACTTTGAGGACTCCACCAAGATGGTGAGTGGTGATCACGCCATTATTAGCGTCACCATACCGCTACTCTGCCTTCTAAAACGGTCTCTGCTGAAAAACAAACATGATGCGTTGCAGGCGGAGCGCGATGAGTTGCAGCAAGAAACAGTAGTGGGTGTGGGTGATAACACACAGCCCAGCCTCGTCTCATCACAACGTGCAGTGGAGGACTATGACGAGGAGGAGGATGAAGACATGGAGCAACTCTCCGGCCAAATTGAGGATATGACATGCACACCAGTCATATCCTCGGTTCAGCGTGGCTGGCCAGAGGACAGGGTAGATGAGGAGGAGGAGGAGGAGGACAGCATGTTCAGTCATCTTGTTGGTCAGGCTACTGAAGTCCTGGCTGTTAAGAGTCTGGCGCACATGGCTGACTTTATGGTAAGCTGCCTGTCTCGTGACCCGCGTTAAGAACATCTTGGCCGACAATCATTACTGGTTGGTAACACTGTTAGACCCACGCTACAAGGAGAACTTTTTGTCTCTTATTCCCGTGGAGGAGAGGTCAACCAAAATGCAGCAGTTCCGGAAGGCCATAGTCACGGAAGTAGGCAAAGCATTCCCCTCACAAAACGCTAGCGGCATAGGTCAGGAATCAGTGGACAACCGAGGCGTACAGCCGAGAGAGGCACAAGTCCAATCCGCCAGAGGTAGGGGAACAGTCTTTAAGATGTGGGACAGTTTTCTCAGCCCCTCACGTACCACAGCCCCTGAGGTGCGGGGTAGTGCCACAAGAAATCCTAAGTTTGCCCAGATGCTGAAGGAGTACCTTGCAGATCGAACAACTGTACTCCGACATTCCTCTGTGCCTTACAATTATTGGGTATCCAAGCTGGACACGTGGCATGAATTGGCTCTCTACGCCTTGGAAGTCCTGGCCTGCCCTGCTGCTAGCGTTTTGTCAGAGCGTGTTTTTAGTGCCGCAGGTGGAATCATTACAGATAAACGCACCCGCCTGTCAACTGAAAATGCTGACAGGCTGACTCTGATCAAGATGAACAAGGGTTGGATTGGGCCAGACTTCACCACACCACCAGCAAATGAGAGCGGAATTTAAAGTTTGCCATGTACCTCCACTCACCCATGGGTACACACTTCTGGACTTTGGATAATCGCTGGACTGCTCCTCCTTCTCCTCATGCGCCACCATGATGATGACCGTTACAAATTGCAATACTTAGGCCTTTGTTTCAGGTATACCCCCAGTGGTAAATTTTTTCGCCCATTCTTTGCAGAATGGACATTACAACGACAGGAGACCCGCTCCTTTGCAATGGGAACAATGTTTTGAGGCCCTCATGCACGTCTCTACCCAGGGACAACGTGGAGCCTCCCAATTTTTGGCTGCCCTGCCTAAGGGCTATACTACACAATAGACCCACTTTCTTACAATGGGCACTTCAGGTTTACAGGCCATCATGCACGTCTCTATCCAGGGACAATGTGGAGCCTCCCAATTTTTGGCTGCCCTGCCTAAGGGCTATACTATAATACACCCACTTCCTGACAATGGACACTTAATGTTTTGAGGCCCTCATGCACGTCTCTACCCAGGGACAACGTGGAGCCTCCCAATTTTTGGCTGCCCTGCCTAAGGGCTATACTACAATAGACCCACTTCCTTACAATGGGCACTTCAGGTTTACAGGCCATCATGCACGTCTCTATCCAGGGACAACGTGGAGCCTCCCAATTTTTGGCTGCCCTGGCAAAGGGCTATACTAAAATAGACCCACTTCCTTATAATGGGCACTTCAGGTTTACAGGCCATCATGCACGTCTCTATCCAGGGACAATGTGGAGCCTCCCAATTTTTGGCTGCCCTGCCTAAGGGCTATACTACAATAGACCCACTTCCTTACAATGGGCACTTCAGGTTTACAGGCCATCATGCACGTCTCTATCCAGGGACAATGTGGAGCCTCCCAATTTTTGGCTGCCCTGCCTAAGGGCTATACTACAATAGACCCACTTCCTTACAATGGGCACTTCAGGTTTACAGGCCCTCATGCACGTCTCTATCCAGGGACAACGTGGAGCCTCCCAATTTTTGGCTGCCCTGCCTAAGGGCTATACTATAATACACCCACTTCCTGACAATGGACACTTCAGGTTTACAGGCCCTCATGCACGTCTGTATGCAGGGGCATTGGTGAACCTCACAATTTTGGACTGCCCTGGCAAAGGAAAATACTACAAAGACTCACTTCCTCAAAATGGGCACATTAGACTCAAGAGGCCTTCATGTACGTCTCTTCTCAGGGACATCGGAGTGCCACACAATGTTTTCACGTAAAATCTTTCATGTATTAATCTCAAAAAGTAACATACACCAGCTCTATCTCACTATTGCGTATGTGCCCTTAACATTTCCGCCATGAAAAATCATTTTGGGGTCATTTTGGAAGGTTTTCTGGTGAGTCCGTAAAAATGGCGTAAAACGCGGACAAAATTGTTCACAGCTGTGACTTTTCAGTGATAAATGCTTCAAGGGGTCTTCCCCATGCTGTTGCCATGTCATTTGAGCACTCTTCTGAGACTTTTGTGACATTTTTAGGGTTTCTCCATGCTGCCGGGGGGTCATTTCACAAAAATACTCGGGTCTCCCATAGGATAACATTGGGCTCGTTGCTCGGCCCGAGTACACGAGTATCTTGGGAGGCTCGGCCCGAGCTTCGAGCACCCGAGCTTTTTAGTACTCGCTCATCACTACTGTAAACCATAGAAGCGTCTCATGGCTGGAGTGCGACCACCTTCTGGCAGAGCGATATTCAGACACCTCTACAAGGCACCTTGTATCTATTGGGTCTGAGATGAAAGCATAGTCTCTCCTGTGAAGGCTCCTCGTGGTCGGGTGAGAGGAGCATGGCTAATGGAATGTACAGAAAGATGGTGCAAGGACATGGCTCTAATTGGTCTGTGATGAGCGGGCACTACCATGCTTGATGCTCAGAGCCAGCAGTTGGATGCTCGGATGGGCGTGTGTCCAGTACCTGAGCATAATGGAAGTACCCGAGCATTTTTCTGGAAGGTTTCTCCAAAAAATGCTTGAGCCCCCATTGACTTCCATTATACTCCAGTACTCAAGTTGCACCCATCCGAGCATCCAGCTGCTGGTTACAAGCACCCGAGCATGGTAGTGCCCGCTCATCACTATATATGACCGCCATATTTCTGAGCAGACTTTCACCATTCTAGGCACACAACGATGATACACCCATAATTAGGGCTGATATCAGATATTTCTGTGCCTTGACCCACAGAAGTAATAATGTCCCCTCATCACAGATACAGCCGTGGATGGGGTTGATATCAGATCATTATTTATATATATATATATATATATATATATATATATATATATATATATATATATATATATAATATGTGTATATATATATATATATATATACACACATATATATATATATTTGATACATATATATTATACAGTGTATATATGTATGTGTATATATAAATGTGTGTGTGTGTCTGTATATATGTATGTATATATTTACAATTATATATATATATATATATATATATATATATATATATATATATATATATATATATATATATATATATATATATATAATCATCAAATAATGTATACACACATCCTATTGTGAGGAGCCCAGAGTTGCTGCTCGTACATGATTAGGGTTTCGGGGGGCTGTGTTAGGGTTTTGGGTGGGGTTCAGTGTGGGCTAGGGTGGGTTTTGGGTGGGCTGGGGATTTGGGTGGGGTTCCGTCCGGAGGGCTGGGGATTTGGGTGGGCTAGGGTGGGGTTCCGTCCGGGGGGGGGGCTGGGGATTCGGGTGGGATTTTGGGTGGGCTAGAGTGGGGTTCCGTCCGGGGGGCTGGGGATTCGAGTGGGGTTTCGGGTGGGCTAGGGTGGGGTTCCGTCCGGAGGGCTGGGGATTCGGGTGGGCTAGGGTGGGGTTCCGTCCGGGGGGGGGGCTGGGGATTCGGGTGGGATTTTGGGTGGGCTAGGGTGGGGTTCCGTCCAGGGGGCTGGGGATTCGGGTGGGGTTTCGGGTGGGCTAGGGTTTTGGAGGGGGGCTGCTAGTCTTCTCTGATGTCTGCACTCAGTGACCTCACCATCTCATTATCATGTACAGACGTTTGTCCTGGATCTGATACAATTGACCCATTTATTATGGATGGTAAAGCCACATTGACATTACTTTTCTATGATGGTCTGGGTTTGATGACTTTTGCACAGTGCCCAGTGAAGGCCTTGTTCATAGCTTCCACCCCTTCCAGACCCTTTAGTGACGCAGGCTCCCCCCATCACTTCTGTTCCCTGGTACGGGTCTGCTCACCAGGGATGACCCCACCGGACTTCTCAAGTCTTCAGCACATTTGGGTTTGTGCCGCCCGTTCACTTTGTGTCACGCTGTTTGACCTACTTGGAGGGATGCGGTGTAATGAAGCGCATGGGATGAGATCAGGCCATTGCTGCGCGGCGGGAATGTCACGTCTACTTCTCTGTGATGTTCCTACTGAGAGGTAAATGGAGTAGAAAACGTTTCTAGAGACATGACACGTTCTCCTCGGAGGCTCCTACAAACGCTCAACAGGGAGCATTCCCCAATTTCCTGCTGGCGGCTGCCCAGGACGTGTATCCGGCAGGTGTAGAGGCCAGGCACAGGAATCCGTCTATGTCACCCGTACTGATTCCCCGGGTGACGCGTCCTCCATCTTTAGGAGCCTTCTTCTTCCGGTTGTATCCTCCATTATGGTTGTGTTTCTTGTCTTATTGTGGTGTCTTTGCTCTTTGCAGCTCACACTGACGGAGGAGCAGAGTGAACAAAGCAGAAACGGCTGCGAGTCTAAGGAGCTGGTCTTCCTGGTACAAGTTGCATGTCAGGTAAGGAGATGCTTTGCAGAGCGCCCCCTTCTGCTCTGTGTCCTCTCATTTAATATACAGTATTTTACACTAAAAATATTTTTTGATCCAATCCAAAACAACATGACCGGAAAAAAAGTGGCCATACTTGCCAATACTTGAAACCATCGCAATGTAGTGCAGGCTGCATCTGGCTCATGGTATCCATCACTGGGGCCTGTCTGCATGCGGCAGTATATCCATATAGTGACCCGGGAGGTATCCATCACTGGGGCCTGTCTGCATGCGGCAGTATATCCATATAGTGACCCGGGAGGTATCCATCACTGGGGCCTGTCTGCATGCGGCAGTATCTCCGTATAGTGACCCGGGAGGCATCCATCACTGGGGCCGGTCTGCATGCGGCAGTATATCAGTATAGTGACCCGGGAGGTATCCATCACTGGGGTCGGTCTGCATGCGGCAGTATATCCGTATAGTGACCCGGGAGGTATCCATCACTGGGGCCTGTCTGCATGCGGCAGTATATCATTATAGTGACCCGGAAGGTATCCATCACTGGGGCCGGTCTGCATGCGGCAGTATCTCCGTATAGTGACCCGGGAGGTATCCATCACTGGGGCCTGTCTGTATGCGGCAGTATATCATTATAGTGACCCGGAAGGTATCCATCACTGGGGCCGTTCTGCATGCGGCAGTATATCATTATAGTGACCCGGAAGGTATCCATCACTGGGGCCGGTCTGCATGCGGCAGTATCTCCGTATAGTGACCCGGGAGGTATCCATCACTGGGGCCTGTCTGCATGCGGCAGTATATCATTATAGTGACCCGGAAGGTATCCATCACTGGGGCCGGTCTGCATGCGGCAGTATAGCCATATAGTGACCCGGAAGGTATCCATCACTGGGGCCGGTCTGTATGCGGCAGTATATCCATATAGTAACCCAGTAGGTATCCATCACTGGGGCCGGTCTGCATGCGGCAGTATATCCGTATAGTGACCCGGGAGGTATCCATCACTGGGGCCGGTCTGCATGCGGCAGTATATCATTATAGTGACCCGGAAGGTATCCATCACTGGGGCCAGTCTGCATGCGGCAGTATCTCCGCATAGTGACCCGGGAGGTATCCATCACTGGGGCCAGTCTGCATGCGGCAGTATATAATTATAGTGACCCGGAAGGTATCCATCACTGGGGCCAGTCTGCATGCGGCAGTATAGCCATATAGTGACCCGGAAGGTATCCATCACTGGGGCCAGTCTGCATGCGGCAGTATATAATTATAGTGACCCGGAAGGTATCCATCACTGGGGCCAGTCTGCATGCGGCAGTATAGCCATATAGTGACCCGGAAGGTATCCATCACTGGGGCCAGTCTGCATGCGGCAGTATATAATTATAGTGACCCGGGAGGTATCCATCACTGGGGCCGGTCTGTATGCGGCAGTATATCCATATAGTGACCCGGGAGGTATCCATCACTGGGGCCTGTCTGCATGCTGCAGTATATCCGTATAGTGACCCGGGAGGTATCCATCACTGGGGCCTGTCTGCATGCTGCAGTATATCCGTATAGTGACCCGGGAGGTATCCATCACTGGGGCCTGTCTGCATGCTGCAGTATATCCGTATAGTGACCCGGGAGGTATCCATCACTGGGGCCTGTCTGCATGCTGCAGTATATCCGTATAGTGACCCGGGAGGTATCCATCACTGGGGCCGGTCTGCATGCTGCAGTATATCCGTATAGTGACCCGGGAGGTATCCATCACTGGGGCCTGTCTGCATGCTGCAGTATATCCGTATAGTGACCCGGGAGGTATCCATCACTGGGGCCTGTCTGCATGCTTCAGTATATCCGTATAGTGACCCGGGAGGTATCCATCACTGGGGCCGGTCTGCATGCGGCAGTATCTCCATATAGTGACCCGGGAGGTATCCATCACTGGGGCCAGTCTGCATGCGGCAGTATATCCTTATAGTGACCCGGGAGGTATCCATCACTGGGGCCGGTCTGTATGCGGCAGTATATCCATATAGTGACCCGGTAGGTATCCATCACTGGGGCCGGTCTGCATGCGGCAGTATAGCCATATAGTGACCCGGGAGGTATCCATCACTGGGGCCGGTCTGCATGCGGCAGTATATCCATATAGTGACCCGGTAGGTATCCATCACTGGGGCCGGTCTGTATGCGGCAGTATATCCATATAGTGACCCGGTAGGTATCCATCACTGGGGCCGGTCTGCATGCGGCAGTATATCCGTATAGTGACCCGGGAGGTATCCATCACTGGGGCCTGTCTGCATGCGGCAGTATATCATTATAGTGACCCGGAAGGTATCCATCACTGGGGCCAGTCTGCATGCGGCAGTATAGCCATATAGTGACCCGGAAGGTATCCATCACTGGGGCCGGTCTGTATGCGGCAGTATATCCATATAGTGACCCGGTAGGTATCCATCACTGGGGCCGGTCTGCATGCGGCAGTATAGCCATATAGTGACCCGGGAGGTATCCATCACTGGGGCCGGTCTGCATGCGGCAGTATATCATTATAGTGACCCGAGAGGTATCCATCACTGGGGCCAGTCTGCATGCGGCAGTATAGCCATATAGTGACCCGGGAGGTATCCATCACTGGGGCCGGTCTGCATGCGGTAGTATATCCGTATAGTGACCCGGGAGGTATCCATCACTGGGGCCAGTCTGCATGCGGCAGTATCTCCGTATAGTGACCCGGGAGGTATCCATCACTGGGGCCGGTCTGCATGCTGCAGTATATCCGTATAGTGACCCGAGAGGTATCCATCACTGGGGCCTGTCTGCATGCTGCAGTATATCCGTATAGTGACCCGGGAGGTATCCATCACTGGGGCCTGTCTGCATGCTGCGGTATATCCGTATAGTGACCCGGGAGGTATCCATCACTGGGGCCGGTCTGCATGCGGCAGTATCTCCGTATAGTGACCCGGGAGGTATCCATCACTGGGGCCGGTCTGCATGCGGCAGTATATCCGTATAGTGACCCGGGAGGTATCCATCACTGGGGCCAGTCTGCATGCGGCAGTATCTCCGTATAGTGACCCGGGAGGTATCCATCACTGGGGCCGGTCTGCATGCTGCAGTATATCCGTATAGTGACCCGGGAGGTATCCATCACTGGGGCCTGTCTGCATGCTGCAGTATATCCGTATAGTGACCCGGGAGGTATCCATCACTGGGGCCTGTCTGCATGCTGCAGTATATCCGTATAGTGACCCGGGAGGTATCCATCACTGGGGCCGGTCTGTATGCGGCAGTATCTCCGTATAGTGACCCGGGAGGTATCCATCACTGGGGCCGGTCTGCATGCGGCAGTATATCCGTATAGTGACCCGGGAGGTATCCATCACTGGGGCCAGTCTGAATGCGGCAGTATATCATTATAGTGACCCGGGAGGTAGCCATCACTGGGGTCGGTCTGAATGCGGCAGTATATCATTATAGTGACCCGGGAGGTATCCATTACTGGGGCCAGTCTGCATGCGGCAGTATATCATTATAGTGACCCGGGAGGTATCCATCACTGGGGCCAGTCTGAATGCGGCAGTATATCATTATAGTGACCCGGGAGGTATCCATCACTGGGGCCAGTCTGAATGTGGCAGTATATCCGTATAGTGACCCGGGAGGTATCCATCACTGGGGCCGGTCTGCATGCGGCAGTATATCCGTATAGTGACCCGGGAGGTATCCATCACTGGGGCCTGTCTGCATGCGACAGTATATCATTATAGTGACCCGGGAGGTATCCATCACTGGGGCCGGTCTGCATGCGGCAGTATATCATTATAGTGACCCGGAAGGTATCCATCACTGGGGCCAGTCTGCATGCGGCAGTATATCATTATAGTGACCCGGGAGGTATCCATCACTGGGGCCAGTCTGAATGCGGCAGTATATCATTATAGTGACCCGGGAGGTATCCATCACTGGGGCCAGTCTGAATGTGGCAGTATATCCGTATAGTGACCCGGGAGGTATCCATCACTGGGGCCGGTCTGCATGCGGCAGTATATCCGTATAGTGACCCGGGAGGTATCCATCACTGGGGCCTGTCTGCATGCGGCAGTATATCATTATAGTGACACGGGAGGTATCCATCACTGGGGCCGGTCTGCATGCGGCAGTATATCATTATAGTGACCCGGGAGGTATCCATCACTGGGGCCAGTCTGCATGCGGCAGTATATCATTATAGTGACCCGGGAGGTATCCATCACTGGGGCCGGTCTGTATGCGGCAGTATATCCGTATAGTGACCCGGGAGGTATCCATCACTGGGGCCTGTCTGCATGCGGCAGTATATCATTATAGTGACCCGGGAGGTATCCATCACTGGGGCCGGTCTGCATGCGGCAGTATATCATTATAGTGACCCGGGAGGTATCCATCACTGGGGCCGGTCTGCATGCGGCAGTATATCATTATAGTGACCCGGGAGGTATCCATCACTGGGGCCAATCTGAATGCGGCAGTATATCATTATAGTGACCAGGGAGGTATCCATCACTGGATCCAGTCTGAATGCGGCAGTATATCCGTATAGTGACCCGGGAGGTATCCATCACTGGGGCCGGTCTGCATGCGGCAGTATATCCGTATAGTGACCCGGGAGGTATCCATCACTGGGGCCAGTCTGCATGCGGCAGTATATCCGTATAGTGACCCGGGAGGTATCCATCACTGGGGCCTGTCTGCATGCGGCAGTATATCATTATAGTGACCCGGGAGGTATCCATCACTGGGGCCGGTCTGCATGCAGCAGTATATTATTATAGTGACCCGGGAGGTATCCATCACTGGGGCCTGTCTGAATGCGGCAGTATATCCGTATAGTGACCCGGGAGGTATCCATCACTGGGGCCAGTCTGAATGCGGCAGTATATCATTATAGTGACCCGGGAGGTATCCATCACTGGGGCCAGTCTGAATGCGGCAGTATATCCGTATAGTGACCCGGGAGGTATCCATCACTGGGGTCAGTCTGCATGCGGCAGTATATCATTATAGTGACCCGGGAGGTATCCATCACTGGGGCCGGTCTGCATGCGGCAGTATATCATTATAGTGACCCGGGAGGTATCCATAACTGGGGCCAGTCTGAATGCGGCAGTATATCATTATAGTGACCCGGGAGGTATCCATCACTGGGGCCAGTCTGCATGCGGCAGTATATCCGTATAGTGACCCGGGAGGTATCCATCACTGGGGTTGGTCTGCATGCGGCAGTATATCATTATAGTGACCCGGAAGGTATCCATCACTGGGGCCAGTCTGCATGCGGCAGTATATCCGTATAGTGACCCGGGAGGTATCCATCACTGGGGCCGGTCTGCATGCGGCAGTATATCCGTATAGTGACCCGGAAGGTATCCATCACTGGGGCCGGTCAGCATGCGGCAGTATATCCGTATAGTGACCCGGGAGGTATCCATCACTGGGGCCTGTCTGCATGCTGCAGTATATCCGTATAGTGACCCGGGAGGTATCCATCACTGGGGTCGGTCTGAATGCGGCAGTATATCCATATAGTGACTGGGAAGCCTGGCCTCTCTGTGATGTTTATTGGAAACAGCCAGGGCGCACCTAAGAAAGTAAATAAGAGGATTACCATAAAGCCCCCAATAGTTACCGTGTGCCCAGGGAAGCGGAGCTGCTGCACTCAGGATGGCGGGCGCAGGGTGACACCAGATCAACACCTCTCCGGTAATGCAGGAGCGCATGAGGTGACCGGCTGCAGATCACCTAACCTGGCTTCTCCAATCTCTTAATATCTTATTTGGCTTTTATCCAAACACTCGAATGTTTGAAAACCACAGCGCCCCTCGCTGCACACACCGACACCTCGCTGCACACACCGACACCTGCAACCGCCGTCTGCACGCAGCCAGCTCTTTACAGGGAGAAAATGATTGAACCTTGTAGAAATAGAAGAGGTAGTGCCATAAATGTGCCCATATGATGTGATTGTGTAACCCGCCCCCCAGACCAGTGTGCTGCTATACACCATCCTGCCCATATGATGTGATTGTGTGAACCACCCCCCAGACCAATGTGCTGCTATACACCGTCCTGCCCATATGATGTGATTGTGTAACCTGCCCCCCAGACCAGTGTGCTGCTATACACCGTCCTGCCCATATGATGTGATTGTGTAACCCGCCCCCCAGACCAATGTGCTGCTATACACCGTCCTGCCCATATGATGTGATTGTGTAACCCGCCCCCCAGACCAGTGTGCTGCTATACACCGTCCTGCCCATATGATGTGATTGTGTAACCTGCCCCCCAGACCAGTGTGCTGCTATACACCGTCCTGCCCATATGATGTGATTTTGTAACCCGCCCCCCAGACCAATGTGCTGCTATACACCGTCCTGCCCATATGATGTGATTGTGTAACCCGCCCCCCAGACCAATGTGCTGCTATACACCGTCCTGCCCATATGATGTGATTGTGTAACCGCCCCCCAGACCAGTGTGCTGCTATACACCGTCCTGCCCATATGATGTGATTGTGTAACCTGCCCCCCAGACCAATGTGCTGCTATACACCGTCCTGCCCATATGATGTGATTGTGTAACCGCCCCCCAGACCAATGTGCTGCTATACACCGTCCTGCCCATATGATGTGATTGTGTAACCTGCCCCCCAGACCAATGTGCTGCTATACACCGTCCTGCCCATATGATATGATTGTGTGAACCACCCCCCAGACCAATGTGCTGCTATACACCGTCCTGCCCATATGATGTGATTGTGTAACCCGCCCCCCAGACCAATGTGCTGCTATACACCGTCCTGCCCATATGATGTGATTGTGTAACCGCCCCCCAGACCAATGTGCTGCTATACACCGTCCTGCCCATATGATGTGATTGTGTAACCTGCCCCCCAGACCAATGTGCTGCTATACACCGTCCTGCCCATATGATGTGATTGTGTAACCTGCCCCCCAGACCAATGTGCTGCTATACACCGTCCTGCCCATATGATGTGATTGTGTAACCCGCCCCCCAGACCAATGTGCTGCTATACACCGTCCTGCCCATATGATGTGATTGTGTAACCTGCCCCCCAGACCAGTGTGCTGCTATACACCGTCCTGCCCATATGATGTGATTGTGTAACCGCCCCCCAGACCAGTGTGCTGCTATACACCGTCCTGCCCATATGATGTGATTGTGTAACCGCCCCCCAGACCAATGTGCTGCTATACACCGTCCTGCCCATATGATGTGATTGTGTAACCCGCCCCCCAGACCAGTGTGGTGCTATACACCGTCCTGCCCATATGATGTGATTGTGTAACCCGCCCCCCAGACCAGTGTGGTGCTATACACCGTCCTGCCCATATTGATGTGATTGTGTAACCCGCCCCCCAGACCAGTGTGCTGCTATACACCGTCCTGCCCATATGATGTGATTGTGTAACCCGCCCCCCCAGACCAATGTGCTGCTATACACCGTCCTGCCCATATGATGTGATTGTGTGAACCACCCCCCAGACCAGTGTGCTGCTATACACCGTCCTGCCCATATGATGTGATTGGTCTGGGGGGCGGGTTACACAATGTGCTGCTATACACCGTCCTGCCCATATGATGTGATTGTGTGAACCACCCCCCAGACCAATGTGCTGCTATACACCGTCCTGCCCATATGATGTGATTGTGTGAACCACCCCCCAGACCAGTGTGCTGCTATACACCGTCCTGCCCATATGATGTGATTGTGTAACCGCCCCCCAGACCAATGTGCTGCTATACATCGTCCTGCCCATATGATGTGATTGTGTAACCCGCCCCCCAGACCAGTGTGCTGCTATACACCGTCCTGCCCATATGATGTGATTGTGTAACCCGCCCCCCAGACCAGTGTGCTGCTATACACCGTCCTGCCCATATAATGTGATTGTGTAACCCGCCCCCCCAGACCAGTGTGCTGCTATACACCGTCCTGCCCATATGATGTGATTGTGTAACCCGCCCCCCAGACCAATGTGCTGCTATACACCGTCCTGCCCATATGATGTGATTGTGTAACCCGCCCCCCAGACCAGTGTGCTGCTATACACCGTCCTGCCCATATGATGTGATTGTGTGAACCCCACCCCCCAGACCAATGTGCTGCTATACACCGTCCTGCCCATATGATGTGATTGTGTAACCCGCCCCCAGACCAGTGTGCTGCTATACACCGTCCTGCCCATATGATGTGATTGTGTAACCCGCCCCCAGACCAATGTGCTGCTATACACCGTCCTGCCCATATGATGTGATTGTGTAACCGCCCCCCAGACCAATGTGCTGCTATACACCGTCCTGCCCATATGATGTGATTGTGTAACCCGCCCCCCAGACCAGTGTGCTGCTATACACCGTCCTGCCCATATGATGTGATTGTGTAACCCGCCCCCCAGACCAGTGTGCCGCTATACACCGTCCTGCCCATATGATGTGATTGTGTAACCCGCCCCCCAGACCAGTGTGCTGCTATACACCGTCCTGCCCATATGATGTGATTGTGTGAACCCCACCCCCCCCAGACCAATGTGCTGCTATACACCGTCCTGCCCATATGATGTGATTGTGTAACCCGCCCCCCAGACCAGTGTGCTGCTATACACCGTCCTGCCCATATGATGTGATTGTGTAACCCGCCCCCCAGACCAATGTGCTGCTATACACCGTCCTGCCCATATGATGTGATTGTGTAACCCGCCCCCCAGACCAGTGTGCTGCTATACACCGTCCTGCCCATATGATGTGATTGTGTAACCCGCCCCCCAGACCAATGTGCTGCTATACACCGTCCTGCCCATATGATGTGATTGTGTAACCCGCCCCCCAGACCAGTGTGCTGCTATACACCGTCCTGCCCATATAATGTGATTGTGTAACCCGCCCCCCAGACCAGTGTGCTGCTATACACCGTCCTGCCCATATGATGTGATTGTGTAACCCGCCCCCCAGACCAGTGTGCTGCTATACACCGTCCTGCCCATATGATGTGATTGTGTAACCGCCCCCCAGACCAATGTGCTGCTATACACCGTCCTGCCCATATGATGTGATTGTGTAACCCGCCCCCCAGACCAGTGTGCTGCTATACACCGTCCTGCCCATATGATGTGATTGTGTAACCGCCCCCCAGACCAGTGTGCTGCTATACACCGTCCTGCCCATATGATGTGATTGTGTAACCCGCCCCCCAGACCAGTGTGCTGCTATACACCGTCCTGCCCATATGATGTGATTGTGTAACCCGCCCCCCAGACCAATGTGCTGCTATACACCGTCCTGCCCATATGATGTGATTGTGTAACCCGCCCCCCAGACCAGTGTGCTGCTATACACCGTCCTGCCCATATGATGTGATTGTGTAACCCGCCCCCCAGACCAGTGTGCTGCTATACACCGTCCTGCCCATATGATGTGATTGTGTGAACCACCCCCCAGACCAATGTGCTGCTATACACCGTCCTGCCCATATGATGTGATTGTGTAACCCGCCCCCCAGACCAGTGTGCTGCTATACACCGTCCTGCCCATATGATGTGATTGTGTAACCCGCCCCCCAGACCAATGTGCTGCTATACACCGTCCTGCCCATATGATGTGATTGTGTAACCCGCCCCCCAGACCAGTGTGCTGCTATACACCGTCCTGCCCATATGATGTGATTGCTTGATATCGTCACCATTCTGAATACTTGGTGACACTGCGGCATGTCACCCTCATGTCAGGCTTCTGAGGTGTAGGCAATGGCCACCGTGTTATATCCACCAGCAGCCTGTATGTGTATGTAATACATATACGTTGCTTAGCATAAGTGAGTACACCCTACTGAGTAACATATTATATACAGTGCTGAAGATAAGTGAGTATACCCTCTCCTGAGTCTCCGACCCCATGCTTGACCCCCAACCCAGTGCTTGGCCCCTGGCACCTCAGCAGAGGTGGAGCGTGGATGTCTTCCCACTGGTCCCCCGCCCCGTACACCTCAGCAGAGTTGTAGAACGGACGTCTTCCCGCTGAAACCCGGCTCCCATGCCTTGGCCCCTGGCCCCGTGCACCTCAGCAGAGTTGTAGAGCGGATGTTTCCCGTTGATCCCTGGCCCCCGCCCCCATGCTTTGACCGACTGTCTCAGTGTGGACATCTTCCCGGCAGTCTCCAGGCCTGGCCCCCGGGCCCCATGCTTTGCCCGTCGGCCTCAGCGTTGACATCTTCCCGGCAGTCTCCAGGTCTGGCCCCCGGCCCCCATGCTTTGCCCGTCGGCCTCAGCGTGGACATCTTCCCGGCAGTCTCCAGGCCTGGCCCCCGGCCCCCATGCTTTACCCGTCGGCCTCAGCGCGGACATCTTCCCGGCAGTCTCCAGGCCTGGCCCCCATGCTTTACCCGTCGGCCTCAGCGTGGACATCTTCCCGGCAGTCTCCAGGCCTGGCCCCCGGCCCCCATGCTTTGCCCGTCGGCCTCAGCGTGGACATCTTCCCGGCAGTCTCCAGGTCTGGCCCCCGGCCCCCATGCTTTGCCCGTCGGCCTCAGCGTTGACATCTTCCCGGCAGTCTCCAGGCCTGGCCCCCGGGCCCCATGCTTTGCCCGTCGGCCTCAGCGTTGACATCTTCCCGGCAGTCTCCAGGCCTGGCCCCCGGGCCCCATGCTTTGTCCGTTGGCCTCAGTGTGGACATCTTTCCGGCAGTCTCCAGGTCTGGCCCCCGGGCCCCATGCTTTGTCCGTCGGCCTCAGTGTGGACATCTTCCCGGCAGTCTCCAGCGTGGACATCTTCCCGGCAGTCTCCAGGTCTGGACCCCGGCCCCCATGCTTTGTCCGTCGGCCTAAGCGTGGACATCTTCCCGGCAGTCTCCAGGTCTGGCCCCCGGCCCCCATGCTTTGTCCTTCGGCCTCAGCGTGGACATCTTCCCGGCAGTCTCCAGCGTGGACATCTTCCCGGCAGTCTCCAGGCCTGGCCCCCATGCTTTGCCCGTCGGCCTCAGCGCGGACATCTTCCCGGCAGTCTCCAGGCCTGGCCCCCGGGCCCCATGCTTTGCCCGTCGGCCTCAGCGCGGACATCTTCCCGGCAGTCTCCAGGCGTGGCGCTCGATGCCGGCAAGGCTCCTGGTAGTTGTGCTGAGTGCTGCAGATATTTCTGACAGTTTTCCTATTAATTCTGCTCTTCCACCTGCGGAGACTGCAGCCGCGCTCTGAGAATGATAATGAGAGTGATGACTTGTAGTTTGGGGGTGCGGAGGCTGCTGCCCCCGCTCTGCATCCTCCCCTCCTAGCCAGGCACCACAGGTCTCAGAAGGCATTGTTGTTATTTCTCACCCAGGGCCGCAGCTGGATAGTAAAACGAAGTTATGAAGATTTCCGGGTGCTGGACAAACACCTTCATCTGTGCATATATGACCGCCGCTTCTCTCAGCTGTCAGAGCTGCCCCGGGCCGACGCCGTGAAGGACTGTCCAGAGGTAAGGGGCGTCCGCAGGGGGGGCCCTATGGGGAGGTGTAATAACGGCCACTGACCTGTATAGTCTGAGGACACAAGGATGAGAGCAGTAGTAGTGCGGTGACGTGTGCGGCGGCCTCACCTGCAGAGCGCGTTCATGCAGCAGATCCTGGCTTTATATTTAGCTCCTTTCGTGGTCAGTGATACGAGGTGCGTCTATTGCTGCAGGTGCAGTGAGTAAACACCGCGCACACAAAGAAAACATGGCTGCATTTCCCTGACAGAATGCCAGCCCTGCGGAGCGGAGCCGCTCACGTCACAGCTACATACAGCAGCGATGACCGCCTGTATCTGGGGATAGGGGGGAGGCGGATGAGGTCTTATCCCGCTGCTATGTCATGTCCTCTCCTTTCAGCTGGTCACGCAGATGCTGATGGCTTACCTGTCACGCCTGTCAGCCATCGCCGGCAATAAGATCAACTGTGGGCCTGCCCTGACGTGGATGGAGGTAAGAAATGTGACACCCGGCGCCCGATCTGTGCAGAACGCCAATTACTCAGCGACCGCTTCTCTCCAATAGATCGATAATAAAGGGAACCACTTACTGGTGCATGAAGAGTCGTCCATCAATGTCCCGGCCATCGCCGCCGCGCACGTCATCAAACGCTACAACGCACAGGCTGCCGATGAGCTGTCCTTCGAGGTAATGATAAGTCGGGGCGCAGAGTCTGCACAGCTCATCACCACCAGTGCGCTCATAACACCTCCATTTCTCCAAAGGTCGGAGATATTGTCTCAGTTATTGATATGCCGCCAAAAGAGCTGACCACGTGGTGGAGGGGAAAGCATGGCTTCCAGGTAATGACGCGTCCCCCGCTCCAGCTACAATGCTCATCAATACATACTGTGTATAATATATATATATATCTCCTGTATTATACTCCAGAGCTGCACTCACTATTCTGCTGGTGCAGTCACTGTGTACATACATTACATTACTGATCCTGAGTTACCTCCTGTATTATACTCCAGAGCTGCACTCACTATTCTGCTGGTGCAGTCACTGTGTACATACATTACATTACTGATCCTGAGTTACCTCCTGTATTATACTCCAGAGCTGCACTCACTATTCTGCTGGTGCAGTCACTGTGTACATACATTACATTACTGATCCTGAGTTACCGCCTGTATTATACTCCAGAGCTGCACTCACTATTCTGCTGGTGCAGTCACTGTGTACATACATTACATTACTGATCCTGAGTTACCGCCTGTATTATACTCCAGAGCTGCACTCACTATTCTGCTGGTGCAGTCACTGTGTACATACATTACATTACTGATCCTGAGTTACCGCCTGTATTATACTCCAGAGCTGCACTCACTATTCTGCTGGTGCAGTCACTGTGTACATACATTACTGATCCTAAGTTACCTACTGTATTATACTCCAGAACTGCACTCACTATTCTGCTGGTGCAGTCACTGTGTACATACATTACTGATCCTGAGTTACCTCCTGTATTATACTCCAGAGCTGCACTCACTATTCTGCTGGTGCAGTCACTGTGTACATACATTACTGATCCTGAGTTACCTCCTGTATTATACTCCAGAGCTGCACTCACTATTCTGCTGGTGCAGTCACTGTGTACATACATTACATTACTGATCCTGAGTTACCGCCTGTATTATACTCCAGAGCTGCACTCACTATTCTGCTGGTGCAGTCACTGTGTACATACATTACATTACTGATCCTGAGTTACCGCCTGTATTATACTCCAGAGCTGCACTCACTATTCTGCTGGTGCAGTCACTGTGTACATACATTACATTACTGATCCTGAGTTACCGCCTGTATTATACTCCAGAGCTGCACTCACTATTCTGCTGGTGCAGTCACTGTGTACATACATTACATTACTGATCCTAAGTTACCTACTGTATTATACTCCAGAACTGCACTCACTATTCTGCTGGTGCAGTCACTGTTTACATACATTACATTACTGATCCTGAGTTACCGCCTGTATTATACTCCAGAGCTGCACTCACTATTCTGCTGGTGCAGTCACTGTGTACATACATTACATTACTGATCCTAAGTTACCTACTGTATTATACTCCAGAACTGCACTCACTATTCTGCTGGTGCAGTCACTGTGTACATACTGTGAGGTAGCGTGGTCGGCTGCGCAGCAGAAGACACGGGATCCAGGCATTAAGGTTCACAGCACACGGTTTAATCCAAAACAAAAGTCCACAACAATATACATGTGCCCCCTCAGCAGAGAACTCAGGGAGTTGTGTTCACTCCCTCACACCCGGCACACCTGCTCTCGTTCCTGTTTCCATTTAACCCTTCCTTCAGCCTGTAGGGAAACAGCATTAACCCTGGAGTGGATTTACTTTCTATCATGGAGGGAGCACAGCCGGGGCGAGACATACCGGCCGTCATAGATAACCCCGTTCACAGTCTCACATACCCCCCCCCCTCAGTTCAATCGTGCGGGGTTGAACTCTCGCCATCAAACACGGGCCGCGGGACAAGGCATCGGCGTTGCCCTGCAACCCACCGGCCCTATGTTCAACCGTAAACCGGAAGTTCTGCAGAGAAAGGAACCACCGGGTAACCCGGGCATTCCGTTCCTTGGCGGACCTCATCCAGACCAGTGGAGAGTGATCCGTCACCAAGCGAAACTGCCGTCCCAGCAGGTAATAGCGTAGGGACTCCAAGGCCCACTTGATCGCCAGGCACTCCTTCTCCACTACGCTATAATTCCGCTCGGGAGGGGTGAGCTTCCTACTTAAGAAGGTGACGGGGTGTTCCTCCCCCTGAACCACCTGAGACAGCACTGCCCCCAGGCCGACCTCTGAGGCGTCAGTCTGTACTATGAACTCCTTCCGGAAATCAGGGTGTACAAGAACGGGCTGTCCGCACAGGACCCCCTTCAGGGCCCGGAAGGAGTCCTCGGCCTGCGGAGTCCAGCGCACCATGACGGACTTCTTGCCTTTGAGAAGGTCCGTCAAGGGGGCTGATAGTCCCGCAAAATCCTTTACAAACCTCCTGTAGTACCCCACGATACCCAGGAAGGCCCTAACCTGCTTCGTGGTCAGGGGTCTAGGCCACTTCTGGATCGCCTCAACCTTGTTAATTTGGGGCTTAATCACTCCTTGGCCTATCACGTAGCCCAAGTAGCGGGCTTCCGTGAGTCCCAACGCACATTTCTTGGGATTGGCTGTCAATCCGGCTGTTCGAAGCGCGTCCACCACCGCTTGTACCTGTTCCAAGTGGGTCTGCCAATCGGAGCTGTAAATAATGATGTCATCAAGGTACGCTGATGCATACGCCTGGTGGGTTTCCAGCACTAAGTCCATCAACCTCTGGAACGTGGCCGGAGCGCCATGTAACCCAAAAGGCAAGACAACATAGTGGAAGAGACCCTCCGGCGTAACAAAAGCGGTTTTCTCCTTGGCGGACTCAGTCAGTGGCACCTGCCAGTACCCCTTGGTCAGGTCGAGCGTGGTAAAATATCGCGCCTGTCCCAGCCTATCAATCAGCTCATCCACCCGGGGCATGGGGTAGAGATCGAACTTGGATATTTCGTTCAATCTCCTAAAGTCATTGCAGAACCTTAAGGAGCCATCGGGTTTTGGTATTAGGACAATCGGACTAGCCCATTCACTCCGGGATTTTTCGATGACCCCCAGGCGTAGCATTGTCTTCACTTCCTCTGATATGGCTTGTCGTCGAGCCTCCGGTACCCGGTATGACTTCAGGCGTACCTTCAGGTGGGGCTCGGTGACAATATCATGTCGTATCAGACTGGTCCTACCGGGCAGCTCGGAGAATACATCGGGGTTCTGCTGAACCAACCGTCTGGCCTCTCGCCTCTGAGTCTTGGTGAGGGCTTCTCCAATCCTTACTTCCGGTTCATCCTCTCCGGAGGTCGCTAGAGCCGGAGGTGAACGACCCGAAGAGGAGGGAGATGGGGAAAAAACAGCCATCAGGCTTTCCCGTTCCTGCCAAGGTTTTAATAGGTTGACATGGTATATTTGTTCAGGTTTCCGCCTACCGGGCTGCAATACTTTATAGTTAACCACCCCGACTCTTTCCTTTATCTCGTAGGGGCCTTGCCACTGAGCCAGGAATTTACTCTCCGCCGTGGGGATTAATACCAACACCCGATCCCCGGGTTTAAAGGTCCGCACGGTGGCTTGTCTATTGTAGCGGCCGCTTTGCGCGGCCTGAGCCTCCTGTAAATGCTCCTTCACAATTGGCATGACTGCGCTTATGCGGTTCTGCATTCCTAAAATGTGTTCAATCACACTTTTATGGGGGGTGGGCTCCTGCTCCCAGGTTTCTTTTGCCAGGTCCAACAATCCCCGGGGATGTCGCCCGTATAACAATTCAAAAGGCGAAAACCCCGTGGATGCCTGTGGCACCTCTCGTATGGCAAACATCAAATAGGGAAGCATCATATCCCAGTCTTTCCCGTCTTTGGAGATCACCCTTTTGAGCATGGTTTTCAGGGTTTTATTGAAACGCTCGACTAAACCGTCCGTTTGAGGATGATACACAGACGTACGCAACTGCTTGATCTGGAGTAGCCGGCATAGCTCTTTGGTCACTTTAGACATGAATGGGGTCCCCTGATCCGTAAGGATCTCCTTGGGCAACCCCACCCGGCAGAACACAGCAAACAACTCCCGAGCTATAAGCTTTGCTGCAGTATGTCTGAGAGGTATCGCCTCGGGATACCGGGTGGCATAGTCAACGATCACTAGGATGTGTTGGTGCCCTCGAGCGGACTTTACGAGGGGTCCCACCAGATCCATCCCTATCCGTTCAAAAGGGACTTCTATAATGGGTAACGGTACCAACGGACTGCGAAAATGGGTCAGGGGTGCGGTAAGCTGACACTCCGGGCAGGTTTCGCAGAACCGTTTTACCTCCCCAAAGACCCCGGGCCAATAGAACCTTTGCAATATTCGCTCCTGCGTTTTCTTGACCCCCAGGTGGCCACTCATCAGGTGTTTATGAGCCAAGTCGAGGACCCGCCGGCGATGCGGCTGGGGCACCACCAACTGTTCTACCCCTACGCCCCGTATTTCATCTACCCGGTAGAGTAAATCCTGCTTAAGAGCGAAATGGGGGTACCTTACCTGGGCACCGGGCAGCTGTGCCACCCCGTCAATTACTGTCACCCGACTCCGGGCATGTATTAATGTAGGGTCCTGGAGTTGGGCTGTCCCAAACGTATCCGGGGACGCCTCCAACTCCGGGATGGGTTCGACCGTCTCAGCCTCTCCTGCCAATACCTCTAGGGGCGACCTATCGGGTTCACACTCTGTCCCTATCATGGGGACCCCTACGGCAGGTGTTCCGGATTCAGGATTGTAGGGTTCAGGTCCCGGACTGACCAATATCTGAGGAGACTTAGGGGGTCCCTTCCATAAAGTCCAAAAATAGGGCAGATCCCTTCCTAGGATCACGTCATAGGGAAGAGTGTTAAGAAGTCCCACCTCATGTTGCACCTGACCGCAAGGTGCTGTGATGGTGACTATCCCCGTGGGATAGTCTCGGCGGTCCCCATGTATGCAAACCACCCCCACGGTACGTCCTGTGGCCTTTACTTTAGCCCTCAAGGTGGATCGCACAAGGGTCACTAAGCTTCCGGAATCCAACAATCCTGTAACCGGACATCCATTCACCTGTATTTGGCACAAGTGGGGCTCAGTCTCTGGGGAGACCAGGTCAGCGGTACACACCACCTGAGCATACATTGAACCCCGCCGGGTAACCCCACAATCCATGGGCTCCGTGGTGAGTGGACACTGGGCTTCCATATGTCCCACCCGCTGGCACCGCCAACATCTAATGGGGACGGAAACCCCCTTGACGGGTTGTCGTTTAGGGTACAGAACCTTCCGGACCTCAGGAATGGTGGGCGTGGCCTCAGACGGGACGGTAGGGGACTCCTGCACCGTTGTCAGCGGTGGGTCCTTGGCCCTAGGCTTGGAGGGGCCGGACCGACGAGCGGTACGCAAAGTCTCAGTGTCCCGTATCAAGTCCTGCGTAGCCACATGCCGCTCTACCAGGGACACTAATTGGTCCAGGGTACTCGGGTCACCCTGTCCTACCCACCGTTGAACGGTGACGGGTAAAGTGCGCACAAAACGATCCACTACTACCCTTTCCACCATTTGCGCCGGGCTCAGAGTGTCAGGCTGCAATCACTTTTTTACAAGATGCAACAAGTCATAGGCCTGGGAGCGTACGGGTTTGGCTTCCTCATAGAACCACTGATTTACCCGCTGAGCCCGTACATAGGTATTCACCCCCAACCGAGCCAGTATTTCGGCTTTCAGGGTCACATAGTCAATGGCGTCCTCGGTACAGAGGTCCAGGTACGCTTTTTGGGGTTCCCCCGTCAAATAGGGCGACAATACCTCAGCCCACTGGGGGGTCGGCAGCTTTTCCCGCTCGGCCACCCGCTCAAACACCGCCAGGAACGCTTCCACATCATCCCCCGGGGTCATCTTTTGCAACGCTTGTCTCACCGCTTTCCGGACGCTGCCGTCGTCACCCAGTCCCGGGGTTGTTGCTGCCGGTCCGGCACGGATCGACTTGGCCAGGAGAACCATCTGTTCTTGGTGCCTTTTTTCCTGTGCTTGTAAGGACTGCTGCTGACGTTCCAACGCCCGGAGCAGGTGTGCATTGGTCTGTTGCTGCTGTGCATTAGCCTCTTGCTGCTGTGCATTAGCCTCTTGTTGCCGTGCATTAGCCTCTTGCAGCTGTGCATTAGTCTGTTGCTGCTGCCTTAGTATGTCCTCCATGGCGTCGCCGGGTTTGGGCTGTAGTATAGCCGCTCGAATCCAGGACATGTGCTACTGGGTCACCAAGGATGGATGCTACACCTCACCGGGCTGGCATGCCCGCCGATTCTCCACTATATGTGAGGTAGCACGGTCGGCTGCGCAGCAGAAGACACGGGATCCAGGCATTAAGGTTCACAGCACACGGTTTAATCCAAAACAAAAGTCCACAACAATATACATGTGCCTCTCCAGCAGAAAGCTCAGGAAGTTCTGTTCACTCCCCCACACCCGGCACACCTGCCCTTGTTCCTGATTCTATTTAACCCTTCCTTCAGCCTGTAGGGAAACAGCATTAACCCTGGAGTGGATTTACTTTCTATCATGGAGTGAGCACAACCGGGGCGAGACATACCGGCCGTCATAGATAACCCCGGTCACAGTCTCACAATACATTACATTACTGATCCTGAGTTACCTCCTGTATTATACTCCAGAGCTGCACTCACTATTCTGCTGGTGCAGTCACTGTGTACATACATTACATTACTGATCCTGAGCTACCTCCTGTATTATACTCCAGAGCTGCACTCCCTATTCTGCTGGTGCAGTCACTGTGTACATACATTACATTACTGATCCTGAGCTACCTCCTGTATTATACTCCAGAGCTGCACTCACTATTCTGCTGGTGCAATCACTGTGTACATACATTACATTACTGATCCTGAGTTACATCCTGTATTATACCCCAGAGCTGCACTCCCTATTCTGCTGGTGCAGTCACTGTGTACATACATTACATTACTGATCCTGAGCTACCTCCTGTATTATACTCCAGAGCTGCACTCACTATTCTGCTGGTGCAATCACTGTGTACATACATTACGTTACTGATCCTGAGTTACCTCCTGTATTATACTCCAGAGCTGCACTCACTATTCTGCTGGTGCAGTCACTGTGTACATACATTACTGATCCTGAGTTACCTCCTGTATTATACTCCAGAGCTGCACTCACTATTCTGCTAGTTCTTATTTGAGGTGGTCTGCATGCTTGTTTTCAGACACCCATGCTGGGAGATGCATGGTCCCAGGTGTCCGTTGTTTGTGACCTCACCTGACCTGACGCTTTCTTCCACAGGTCGGCTTTTTCCCTAGTGAATGTGTGGAATTGATTAATGATAAGGTTCCTCAGTCAATGACCAACTCTGTCCCCAAACCAGGTGAGTGTCGGCTGTGCGGCGCGGGTTGTGTGGATGATACGTGTGTGCTCCTCTCCTGTAGTGTCCGCTGTGAGGCGCAGGTTGTGTGGATGATACGTGTGTGCTCCTCTCCTGTAGTGTCGGCTGTGAGGCGCAGGTTGTGTGGATGATCCGTGTGTGCTCCTCTCCTGTAGTGTCGGCTGTGAGGCGCGGGTTGTGTGGATGATACGTGTGTGCTCCTCTCCTGTAGTGTCGGCTGTGAGGCGCGGGTTGTGTGGATGATACGTGTGTGCTCCTCTCCTGTAGTGTCCGCTGTGCGGTGCGGGTTGTGTGGATGATACGTGTGTGCTCCTCTCCTGTAGTGTCCGCTGTGAAGCGCGGGTTGTGTGGATGATACGTGTGTGCTCCTCTCCTGTAGTGTCGGCTGTGCGGCGCGGGTTGTGTGGATGATCCGTGTGTGCTCCTCTCCTGTAGTGTCCGCTGTGCGGCGCGGGTTGTGTGGACAATACGTGTGTGCTCCTCTCCTGTAGTGTCCGCTGTGCGGCGCGGGTTGTGTGGATGATACGTGTGTGCTCCTCTCCTGTAGTGTCGGCTGTGCGGCGCGGGTTGTGTGGATGATACGTGTGTGCTCCTCTCCTGTAGTGTCGGCTGTGAGGCGCGGGTTGTGTGGATGATACGTGTGTGCTCCTCTCCTGTAGTGTCCGCTGTGCGGCGCGGGTTGTGTGGATGATACGTGTGTGCTCCTCTCCTGTAGTGTCCGCTGTGAGGCGCGGGTTGTGTGGATGATCCGTGTGTGCTCCTCTCCTGTAGTGTCCGCTGTGCGGCGCGGGTTGTGTGGATGATACGTCTGTGCTCCTCTCCTGTAGTGTCCGCTGTGAGGCGCGGGTTGTGTGGATGATACGTGTGTGCTCCTCTCCTGTAGTGTCGGCTGTGCGGCGCGGGTTGTGTGGATGATACGTGTGTGCTCCTCTCCTGTAGTGTCCGCTGTGAGGCGCGGGTTGTGTGGATGATACGTCTGTGCTCCTCTCCTGTAGTGTCCGCTGTGCGGCGCGGGTTGTGTGGATGATACGTGTGTGCTCCTCTCCTGTAGTGTCGGCTGTGCGGCGCGGGTTGTGTGGATGATACGTGTGTGCTCCTCTCCTGTAGTGTCGGCTGTGAGGCGCGGGTTGTGTGGATGATACGTGTGTGCTCCTCTCCTGTAGCGTCCGTCACTGTCCTGTCTTCAGCCAGTCGGTGCCAAGATGTAGCAGAGCTGCCACCGCACGTCATGTTTGTTTGTGGTGTAGTGTGATGTGTTCTTACAAATCCGTCCTAACAGATGACAATCCTCCTCTTGCGGTGTGTGGCGTCCCGCCCGGGTGTCGGTAGGACCCCATTAGATGTGGAGTCCGGGAGCCATCATAGAGCAGCTCCCCCTTCTGGCTAGTAACAGTGCAGTCCATGGTGTGGTGATTGGGGGGGGACAGATGTGGGGCTCGGATCTTTGTAGAGATGCCGGGAATGTCGTACAGCCGTGGTCTATGACAGAGGGACACGTGAGGGGTCAGCGGCGTTTGTGTTCTCTCAGATCCCCGCTTTCTGTCGCGCTGCCGCGTGGCGTGAAGATCACAACGTGGCCTTGTCGCATGTAACGATTGTCACTGTTCTATGCAGTTTGCAGTCATAATCCGCGGAGTCAGTCACGTGAGGCTTGATTGTGGCCTGTACGGAGGCGCAGACACGCTCCGTGGCCCCATCCTGCAGCTCACACACCCCGGCTTTTGGTTGAGTTCTCCCACGTCGCAGTTTTGCGAAGGTTTTTTTATTTGTTTTCCATTTTTACAAAAGAGATACATAAAGTAAAAAGTGCGGAACCTGTGAAAAGTGCAGAACCGGGCAGATGTGGTGCCCGAATACCGAGAGCTCGGGGGTCCCATCCACTGACCGCAGATCACGCTCCATTCACAAACCACATTTTAGGTAGGGATACTTAGATTTACTTTTTGCAGAAAATGTTTTGTACATGTGAATGTATGAGATCCCGGGACCACCGAGCCAGAGATGTGTGCACAAGCCCCTGCCCTGTATGAGATCCCGGGACCACCGAGCCAGAGATGTGTGCACAAGCCCCTGCCCTGTATGAGATCCCGGGACCACCGAGCCAGAGATGTGTGCACAAGCCCCTGCCCTGTATGAGATCCCGGGACCACCGAGCCAGAGATGTGTGCACAAGCCCCTGCCCAGTGTGAGATCCCGGGACCACCGAGCCAGAGATGTGTGCACAAGCCCCTGCCCTGTATGAGATCCCGGGACCACCGAGCCAGAGATGTGTGCACAAGCCCCTGCCCTGTATGAGATCCCGGGACCACCGAGCCAGAGATGTGTGCACAAGCCCCTGCCCTGTATGAGATCCCGGGACCACCGAGCCAGAGATGTGTGCACAAGCCCCTGCCCTGTATGAGATCCCGGGACCACCGAGCCAGAGATATGTGCACAAGCCCCTGCCCTGTATGAGATCCCGGGACCACCGAGCCAGAGATGTGTGCACAAGCCCCTGCCCTGTATGAGATCCCGGGACCACCGAGCCAGAGATGTGTGCACAAGCCCCTGCCCTGTATGAGATCCCGGGACCACCGAGCAAGAGATATGTGCACAAGCCCCTGCCCTGTATGAGATCCCGGGACCACCGAGCCAGAGATGTGTGCACAAGCCCCTGCCCTGTATGAGATCCCGGGACCACCGAGCCAGAGATGTGTGCACAAGCCCCTGCCCTGTATGAGATCCCGGGACCACCGAGCCAGAGATGTGTGCACAAGCCCCTGCCCTGTATGAGATCCCGGGACCACCGAGCCAGAGATGTGTGCACAAGCCCCTGCCCTGTATGAGATCCCGGGACCACTGAGCCAGAGATGTGTGCACAAGCCCCTGCCCTGTATGAGATCCTGGGACCTGTGATGCAGGTGTGATACTAACATTACACAGCAGGGGAATCCCGGGCACTGTGTGAGACCCCGGGGCACTGTGTGAGCCCCCGGGGCACTGTGTGAGCCCCCGGGGCACTGTGTGAGCCCCCGGGGCACTGTGTGAGCCCCCGGGGCACTGTGTGAGCCCCCGGGGCACTGTGTGAGCCCCCGGGGCACTGTGTGAGCCCCCGGGGCACTGTGTGAGCCCCCGGGGCACTGTGTGAGACCCCGTGGCACTGTGTGAGTCCCCGGGGCACTGTGTGAGACCCCGTGGGGCACTGTGTGAGACCCCGTGGGGCACTGTGTGAGACCCCGTGGGGCACTGTGTGAGACCCCGTGGCACTGTGTGAGTCCCCGGGGCACTGTGTGAGACCCCGTGGCACTGTGTGAGATCCTGTGGCACTGTGTGAGTCCCCGTGGCACTGTGTGAGATCCTGTGGCACTGTGTGAGTCCCCGGGGCACTGTGTGAGACCCTGTGGCACTGTGTGAGTCCCCGGGGCACTGTGTGAGACCCCGTGGGGCACTGTGTGAGACCCCGTGGCACTGTGTGAGTCCCCGGGGCACTGTGTGAGACCCCGTGGCACTGTGTGAGATCCTGTGGCACTGTGTGAGATCCTGTGGCACTGTGTGAGTCCCCGGGGCACTGTGTGAGACACCGTGGCACTGTGTGAGATCCTGTGGCACTGTGTGAGTCCCCGGGGCACTGTGTGAGACCCCGGGGCACTGTGTGAGACCCTGTGGCACTGTGTGAGACCCCGGGGCACTGTGTGAGACCCTGTGGCACTGTGGGAGACCCCGTGGGGCACTGTGTGAGACGCCGGGCACTGCTTGAGACCCCGTGGCACTGTGTGAGTCCCCGGGGCACTGTGTGAGACCCCGTGGCACTGTGTGAGTCCCTGGGGCACTGTGTGAGACCCCGTGGGGCACTGTGTGAGTCCCCGGGGCACTGTGTGAGATCCTGTGGCACTGTGTGAGTCCCCGTGGCACTGTGTGAGACCCCGTGGCACTGTGTGAGATCCCGTGGCACTGTGTGAGATCCCGTGGCACTGTGTGAGTCCCCGGGGCACTGTGTGAGACCCCGGGGCACTGTGTGAGACCCTGTGGCACTGTGTGAGTCCCCGGCGCACTGTGTGAGACCCTGTGGCACTGTGTGAGACCCCGGGGCACTGTGTGAGACCCTGTGGCACTGTGTGAGTCCCCGGGGCACTGTGTGAGACCCCGTGGCACTGTGTGAGACCCCGTGGCACTGTGTGAGACCCCGTGGCACTGTGTGAGACCCCGTGGCACTGTGTGAGACCCTGTGGCACTGTGTGAGACCCCGGGGCACTGTGTGAGACCCCGGGGCACTGTGTGAGACCCTGTGGCACTGTGGGAGACCCCGTGGGGCACTGTGTGAGACCCCGGGCACTGTGTGAGACCCTGTGGCACTGTGTGAGACCCCGGGGCACTGTGTGAGCCATCAGTCCCTCCAGATCGTACACTGACATTAGACCTGCTGCCTCTCACTACTCGGCCGTGTGAATATCACGGCACTAACCTGAGGTTTTGCTCCCGATCTCCAGGGATCGGTGGCCACCGATTGTCTGATGAATGGGAGCCATGCAGCCCTGCATTTCCCCCTTTTTACTTCCCCAGTAATCCAGGGGTCGCAGATGTTGGACCCATTGATGTTCTGCAGTGACGTCATTAATCCTGGAGTCACACATGAAGGGTTTTTTTTTCCATCCACTTCTGGACCGAGCTTCGCAAACTGCATGAAGCCCGAATGACGAGACCCCAGAATTAGGTGTGAGCGGAAGCCGCTGAATCTCTGAGAATAGGGAAGTGTGCCCCTGATGCGCGTCACTCCACATGCGGACAGATCTCCTTCACTCGGAGGCCCCGGATGGTGTCGTTCTGTGTTGTCAGTCTCTTCTCACTGTACTAACACCGGGGTGACGGAGCGCTCCAGCCACTGCCTCACAACACACACCGGGGCGACGGAGCGCTCCAGCCACTGCCTCACAACACACACTGAGGTGACGGAGCGCTCCAGCCACTGCCTCACAACACACACCGGGGTGACGGAGCGCTCCAGCCACTGCCTCACAACACACACCGGGGTGACGGAGCGCTCCAGCCACTGCCTCACAACACACACCGGGGTGACGGAGCGCTCCAGCCACTGTCTCACAACACACACCGGGGCGACGGAGCGCTCCAGCCACTGCCTCACAACACACACCGGGATGACGGAGCGCTCCAGCCACTGCCTCAGGACACACACCGGGGCGACGGAGCGCTTCAGCCACTGCTTCACAACACACACCGGGGCAACGGAGCGCTCCAGCCACTGCCTCACAACACACACCGGGGTGACTGAGCGCTCCAGCCACTGCCTCACGACACACACCGGGGTGACGGAGCACTGCAGCCGCTGCCTCGGGACACACACCGGGGTGACGGAGCGCTCCAGCCACTGCCTCACAACACACACCGGGGTGACGGAGCGCTCCAGCCACTGCCTCAGGACACACACCGGGGTGATGGAGCGCTCCAGCCGCTGCCTCACAACACACCGGGGTGACGGAGCGCTCCAGCCACTGCCTCGGGACACACCTGTGCTGTTTTGTTTCGGAGTTCTGCTCCTGAGCGCTGTTGTCCCGTCTCTGTGTTGTCTGTAGATGTTTTTTCTGGGTGTCGTCTTTTGCTCGTTCCATTAATGTCAGTAAATGATCTGATTGTGAAGTAAAGTACAGTAGGAAAGGATAACGTTGTGCTTTGCTTGTTTGCTTTTTAATCCTTTGTTGTGTTCCCTCCAGTCTCCCCTGCACATGGAATGAGGCCGGCGTCCTGGAGCTACTTCCCCCCCTGTACGGTCATGTCTTCTCTCTCTCCCTTCCCCTCTCTCTCTATAATGCGTTTGCTACAATACACAGGGTAAGGCCAGCTGCCGCATGTAGAGGGCACATTCAGAGGCAGGAGGCAAGATCCCGGCTTGTAGACACTGCCGCCTCCTCACCTGCCAGGTCCTGTTACTGACGCACACAGACCCCATGGAGCCTGATAGACACTGCCGCCTCCTCACCTGCCAGGTCCTGTTACTGACGCACACAGACCCCATGGAGCCTGATAGACACTGCCGCCTCCTCACCTGCCAGGTCCTGTTACTGACGCACACAGACCCCATGGAGCCTGATAGACACTGCCGCCTCCTCACCTGCCAGGTCCTGTTACTGACACACACAGACCCCATGGAGCCTGATAGACACTGCCGCCTCCTCACCTGCCAGGTCCTGTTACTGACGCACACAGACCCCATGGAGCCTGATAGACACTGCCGCCTCCTCACCTGCCAGGTCCTGTTACTGACGCACACAGACCCCATGGAGCCTGATAGACACTGCCGCCTCCTCACCTGCCAGGTCCTGTTACTGACGCACACAGACCCCATGGAGCCTGATAGACACTGCCGCCTCCTCACCTGCCAGGTCCTGTTACTGACACACACAGGCCCCATGGAGCCTGATAGACACTGCCGCCTCCTCACCTGCCAGGTCCTGTTACTGACGCACACAGACCCCATGGAGCCTGATAGACACTGCCGCCTCCTCACCTGCCAGGTCCTGTTACTGACACACACAGACCCCATGGAGCCTGATAGACACCGCCGTCATCACTTATTACATACGGCAATGATTAGGAGGGCAGCTTGTCCAGATGATTGATCATTAGTCCCCCCCGTCCTGGTACTGTACATTAGTAGCCCACCTGAGAGATGGCCATAGCTTCGTACACTGGGCAGGGATGGGCCCACCTCAGGCACATACACCATATGGCATCACTCGGGGCACACCGCCGGGGCTGTCCTCACCTTCATGTCCTCAATCTGTCTCTCGGCTTTTCTTCATGTTCATTGTCCTTCACAATCTCATGTGTCTTCCCTCTCCCCACACAATCGCAGACTTGGAGATGGATAGTGTAAGGCCAGGGCCAGCATGCGCTTCTGAGGGTCCCAGCCCCTACAAGCTCAGCTCAGGTATCGCTTCCATTATGTTCTTGTATCTCTACAAGCCGCCCCTGTGCCGCAGAGTCCTGGGGGCTTCATCTAGACCCTGCCTCCATCCCCCACTCATCCAGGTGCAGTCATATATAGCATGTACCTGAATCCCCCCGCTATGATGTCAGCTGGATCTGATGGACATATGGAGGACGCGTCTCCCGCAGGACTCTGGACAGGGCTGGCTTTCTAACACTGATGTAGTTCTAGAAGTAGAATTTATACTAACAAATATCCATGGACAGGAGAACCTCGTCTGCCACTGTCCTCCCGTCTGTCCCTGTGTATGTGATCTGCCCTGGAAATGTCCCATATGAGAAATGAGCGTGATAAATGCACGGAGCTATCCACATCCACACTGCGTCACAGAGCAGGACCCCGATCTCATCCATGGGGAGCCATGGTCCCAGCACAGACCCGTACTGGTGCCGGAAATTACTGGCCTGCCTCCCTCTCCGACGCCACTTATAAAAATATTCAGTTCAGAATCATCCACTGCATACCATATATCTACTAAGAAGGGCAATAATGCGGATACCCAAGAACCCGGGGAAACTGTCAGCATGGCACATAATGGAAACCAACATCAAAGGCAACCGAAGAGAAACAAAGGTGCTTTGTGTTCCCATTGGAGAGGTATAGGGTTAATCTGAGGGGTTCATTGAGCTGGTGTCCTGCACATTGTATGGAGGGGAGGTAGGAATGTCAGGCATCTGCCATCAGTATAGTCAGGAGGGCAGGCAGACTGATCAGTAAGCAGAGCCGGCCTGCCTGCGGTTACAGAGGTCCTCTGTTATGGCCATACAGCAGGGAGGGTGCGGTGTGCATAGAGGACAGAGCCAGACAGCAGCCGGCTGAAAGGCAGCAGCCGAGGAGGAGCAAGCCCCTGAGCCGAGGAGGAGCAAGCACCTGAGCCGAGGAGGAGCAAGCCCCTGAGCCGAGGAGGAGCAAGCACCTGAGCCGAGGAGGAGCAAGCCCCTGAGCCGAGGAGGAGCAAGCCCCTGAGCCGAGGAGGAGCAAGCCCCTGAGCCGAGGAGGAGCAAGCACCTGAGCCGAGGAGGAGCAAGCACCTGAGCCGAGGTGTGACTGCAGCCAGAGCCGAGTGCAGCTGAGAAACAGGAACATGCTGTGGAAGTGATCAGTCCGGCACAGGGGAGCCGCTGGGTGGGTGCGAGGTCGGTGCAGTAATACAGAGCTGGGGGCAGCGTAGAAGAGCCCCTCCGTCATTCCCAGTTATACAAAAGGAAAGCCACTGGTGAAAGTCTGAGCTATAGACGAGACACTTCACCTGTTGGACTCTGGTCACAAAGGTCCAGGTAAGAACAGGCAGTGAGTGTGAAGACGATTCCAAGTGGCTGGGAAGGAGCCTCACTTATTGTTCTGACTAGGTAAGAAAAGATATGGATGAGAGGTGGGCACGGGCGAGAGATGGGCACGGGAGCAGGCGAGAAGTGGAAGCAGTGGGAGCGGGCGAGAGGTGGACATGGGAGCAGGCGAGAAGTGGAAGCAGTGGGAGCGGGCGAGAGGTGGACATGGGAGCAGGCGAGAAGTGGAAGCAGTGGGAGCGGGCGAGAGGTGGACATGGGAGCAGGCGAGAAGTGGGAGCGGGCGAGAGGTGGACATGGGAGCAGGCGAGAAGTGGAAGCAGTGGGAGCGGACGAGAGGTGGAAGCAGTGGGAGCGGGCGAGAGATGGGCACGGGAGCAGGCGAGAAGTGGAAGCAGTGGGAGCGGGCGAGAGGTGGACATGGGAGCAGGCGAGAAGTGGAAGCAGTGGGAGCGGGCGAGAGATGGGCACGGGAGCAGGCGAGAGGTGGAAGCAGTGGGAGCGGGCGAGAGATGGGCACGAGAGCAGGCGAGAAGTGGAAGCAGTGGGAGCGGGCGAGAGGTGGAAGGAGTGGGAGCGGGCGAGAGATGGGCACGGGAGCAGGCGAGAAGTGGAAGCAGTGGGAGCGGGCGAGAGGTGGACATGGGAGCGGGTGAGAAGTGGAAGCAGTGGGAGCGGGCGAGAGGTGGACATGGGAGCAGGCGAGAAGTGGAAGCAGTGGGAGCGGGCGAGAGATGGACATGGGAGCAGGCGAGAAGTGGAAGCAGTGGGAGCGGGCGAGAGGTGGACATGGGAGCAGGCGAGAAGTGGAAGCAGTGGGAGCGGGCGAGAGATGGGCACGGGAGCAGGCGAGAAGTGGAAGCAGTGGGAGCGGGCGAGAGATGGGCACGGGAGCAGGTGAGAAGTGGAAGCAGTGGGAGCGGGCGAGAGGTGGAAGCAGTGGGAGCGGGCGAGAGATGGGCATGGGAGCGGGCGAGAGGTGGGCACGGGAGCAGGCGAAAGCAGTGGGAGCGGGCGAGAGATGGGCATGGGAGCGGGCGAGAGGTGGAAGCAGTGGGAGCGGGCGAGAGATGGGCACGGGAGCAGGCGAGAGGTGGAAGCAGTAGGAGCGGGCGAGAGATGGGCACGGAAGCAGGTGAGAGGTGGAAGCAGTGGGAGCGGGCGAGAGATGGGCACGGGAGCAGGCGAGAAGTGGAAGCAGTGGGAGCGGGCGAGAGATGGGCACGGGAGCAGGCGAGAAGTGGAAGCAGTGGGAGCGGGCGAGAGATGGGCACGGGAGCAGGCGAGAAGTGGAAGCAGTGGGAGCGGGCGAGAGGTGGACATGGGAGCGGGCGAGAGGTGGACATGGGAGCGGGCGAGAGGTGGACATGGGAGCAGGCGAGAAGTGGGAGCGGGCGAGAGGTGGACATGGGAGCAGGCGAGAAGTGGAAGCAGTGGGAGCGGGCGAGAGGTGGAAGCAGTGGGAGCGGGCGAGAGATGGGCACGGGAGCAGGCGAGAAGTGGAAGCAGTGGGAGCGGGCGAGAGGTGGACATGGGAGCAGGCGAGAAGTGGAAGCAGTGGGAGCGGGCGAGAGGTGGAAGCAGTGGGAGCGGGCGAGAGATGGGCACGGGAGCAGGCGAGAGGTGGAAGCAGTGGGAGCGGGCGAGAGATGGGCACGAGAGCAGGCGAGAAGTGGAAGCAGTGGGAGCGGGCGAGAGGTGGAAGGAGTGGGAGCGGGCGAGAGATGGGCACGGGAGCAGGCGAGAAGTGGAAGCAGTGGGAGCGGGCGAGAGGTGGACATGGGAGCGGGTGAGAAGTGGAAGCAGTGGGAGCGGGCGAGAGGTGGACATGGGAGCAGGCGAGAAGTGGAAGCAGTGGGAGCGGGCGAGAGATGGACATGGGAGCAGGCGAGAAGTGGAAGCAGTGGGAGCGGGCGAGAGATGGACATGGGAGCAGGCGAGAAGTGGAAGCAGTGGGAGCGGGCGAGAGGTGGACATGGGAGCAGGCGAGAAGTGGAAGCAGTGGGAGCGGGCGAGAGATGGACATGGGAGCAGGCGAGAAGTGGAAGCAGTGGGAGCGGGCGAGAGGTGGGCACGGGAGCAGGCGAGAAGTGGAAGCAGTGGGAGCGGGCGAGAGATGGGCACGGGAGCAGGCGAGAGATGGACATGGGAGCAGGCGAAAGCAGTGGGAGCGGGCGAGAGATGGGCATGGGAGCGGGCGAGAGGTGGAAGCAGTGGGAGCGGGCGAGAGATGGGCACGGGAGCAGGCGAGAGGTGGAAGCAGTAGGAGCGGGCGAGAGATGGGCACGGAAGCAGGTGAGAGGTGGAAGCAGTGGGAGCGGGCGAGAGATGGGCACGGGAGCAGGCGAGAAGTGGAAGCAGAGGGAGCGGGCGAGAGATGGGCATGGGAGCGGGCGAGAGGTGGAAGCAGTGGGAGCGGGCGAGAGATGGGCACGGGAGCAGGCGAGAGGTGGAAGCAGTAGGAGCGGGCGAGAGATGGGCACGGAAGCAGGTGAGAGGTGGAAGCAGTGGGAGCGGGCGAGAGATGGGCACGGGAGCAGGCGAGAAGTGGAAGCAGAGGGAGCGGGCGAGAGATGGGCATGGGAGCGGGCGAGAGGTGGAAGCAGTGGGAGCGGGCGAGAGATGGGCACGGGAGCAGGCGAGAGGTGGAAGCAGTAGGAGCGGGCGAGAGATGGGCACGGAAGCAGGCGAGAGGTGGAAGCAGTGGGAGCTGGCGAGAGATGGGCACGGGAGCAGGCGAGAAGTGGAAGCAGTGGGAGCGGGCGAGAGATGGGCACGGGAGCAGGCGAGAAGTGGAAGCAGTGGGAGCGGGCGAGAGGTGGACATGGGAGCGGGCGAGAGGTGGACATGGGAGCGGGCGAGAGATGGACATGGGAGCGGGCGAGAGGTGGACATGGGAGCGGGCGAGAGGTGGACATGGGAGCGGGCGAGAGGTGGACATGGGAGCGGGCGAGAGGTGGACATGGGAGCGGGCGAGAGGTGGACATGGGAGCGGGCGAGAGGTGGACATGGGAGCGGGTACTTTCCAGGACAGTTCTGGACCCTAATGATCTGGTGCGTTCTGATGACCGTTCTGGATATCTGGTTCCTGTGGACAGAGGATTTCTTGGGTTTGGGTCTTGATATATATTTTTGGACTGTGTAGACCTCGTATCTCCAGAAGCTGTGGAGACTTTTGGTGCTGGGTTGTAATACACTGATTGGTGCAGGTGATGTGCAGCTCTCAGGGATCCTCTGATTGTCAGCTCTTGCGGTTGTGGTCAGCGCTCGGCGTGGTCTCTTGCACCGTGGTGCATTGTCCGGTGCAGATCTGGATCGTGCTGCGGATATAGATGAGATTATTGTATGTATGCTGTGCACGTTGGGCAGGATTCCCGGAGTGAGGACGGAGTGGTGCCGGCGTCAGTGATGGCAGCTGCGGGGCCGATCCTTTCCTGTGGAGCCGGCGCTGACCTGCAATGGATTTATCAGAATTCTCACACTTTTATGGCACATTTAAAGGGACGGAGGTTACTTGCTTGGCCCAAATTATTAGTAAATGAATGGTGCAGCCTATACCATGGCAAGTCTGCAGACCTGACCTCCGGTGCGACCCTCCTCCACAGATAAACTGGGGCCGTTGTTTTTGTGTCCGCCTCTGTCAGGTGATCAGATGTCAGGTGATGAGCGGTAAATACAGAGGCACCAAGGACAAGCTCCTCCAGCAATAAGCCTAATTACACAGACAGCAAAAAACAAAGAGGCAGCACAGATAAGAGGCGGCAGCAGGGTACAGGCATGGCGGCATTGCCGGGTACATAGTGCAGCAGGGTACAGGCATGGCGGCATTGCCGGGTACATAGGGCAGCAGGGTACAGGCATGGCGGCATTGCCGGGTACATAGTGCAGCAGGGTACAGGCATGGCGGCATTGCCGGGTACATAGGGCAGCAGGGTACAGGCATGGCGGCATTGCCGGGTACATAGGGCAACAGGGTACAGGCATGGCGGCATTGCCGGGTACATAGGGCAGCAGGGTACAGGCATGGCGGCATTGCCGGGTACATAGGGCAGCAGGGTACAGGCATGGCGGCATTGCCGGGTACATAGTGCAGCAGGGTACAGGCATGGCGGCATTGCTGGGTACATAGTGCAGCAGGGTACAGGCATGGCGGCATTGCCGGGTACATAGGGCAGCAGGGTACAGGCATGGCGGCATTGCTGGGTACATAGTGCAGCAGGGTACAGGCATGGCGGCATTGCTGGGTACATAGTGCAGCAGGGTACAGGCATGGCGGCATTGCTGGGTACATAGGGCAGCAGGGTACAGGCATGGCGGCATTGCTGGGTACATAGTGCAGCAGGGTACAGGCATGGCGGCATTGCCGGGTACATAGGGCAGCAGGGTACAGGCATGGCGGCATTGCTGGGTACATAGTGCAGCAGGGTACAGGCATGGCGGCATTGCTGGGTACATAGGGCAACAGGGTACAGGCATGGCGGCATTGCCGGGTACATAGTGCAGCAGGGTACAGGCATGGCGGCATTGCTGGGTACATAGGGCAGCAGGGTACAGGCATGGCGGCATTGCTGGGTACATAGGGCAGCAGGGTACAGGCATGGCGGCATTGCTGGGTACATAGTGCAGCAGGGTACAGGCATGGCGGCATTGCTGGGTACATAGGGCAGCAGGGTACAGGCATGGCGGCATTGCCGGGTACATAGTGCAGCAGGGTACAGGCATGGCGGCATTGCCGGGTACATAGGGCAACAGGGTACAGGCATGGCGGCATTGCTGGGTACATAGGGCAGCAGGGTACAGGCATGGCGGCATTGCTGGGTACATAGGGCAGCAGGGTACAGGCATGGCGGCATTGCCGGGTACATAGTGCAGCAGGGTACAGGCATGGCGGCATTGCTGGGTACATAGGGCAACAGGGTACAGGCATGGCGGCATTGCCGGGTACATAGTGCAGCAGGGTACAGGCATGGCGGCATTGCCGGGTACATAGTGCAGCAGGGTACAGGCATGGCGGCATTGCTGGGTACATAGGGCAACAGGGTACAGGCATGGCGGCATTGCTGGGTACATAGGGCAGCAGGGTACAGGCATGGCGGCATTGCTGGGTACATAGGGCAGCAGGGTACAGGCATGGCGGAATTGCTGGGTACATAGGGCAGCAGGGTACAGGCATGGCGGCGTTGCCGGGTACATAGGGCAGCAGGGTACAGGCATGGCGGCGTTGCCGGCTACATAGGGCAGCAGGGTACAGGCATGGCGGCATTGCTAGGTACATAGGGCAGCAGGGTACAGGCATGGCGGCATTGCTGGGTACATAGTGCAGCAGGGTACAGGCATGGCGGCATTGCCGGGTACATAGGGCAGCAGGGTACAGGCATGGCGGCGATGCCGGGTACATAGGGCAGCAGGGTACAGGCATGGCTGCATTGCTGGGTACATAGGGCAGCAGGGTACAGGCATGGCGGCATTGCCGGGTATATAGGGCAGCAGGGTACAGGCATGGCGGCATTGCTGGGTACATAGGGCAGCAGGGTACAGGCATGGCTGCATTGCTGGGTACATAGGGCAGCAGGGTACAGGCATGGCGGCATTGCTGGGTACATAGGGCAGCAGGGTACAGGCATGGCTGCATTGCTGGGTACATAGGGCAGCAGGGTACAGGCATGGCGGCATTGCCGGGTATATAGGGCAGCAGGGTACAGGCATGGCGGCGTTGCCGGGTACATAGGACAGCAGGGTACAGGCATGGCTGCATTGCTGGGTATATAGGGCAGCAGGGTACAGGCATGGCGGCATTGCTGGGTACATAGGGCAGCAGGGTACAGGCATGGCTGCATTGCTGGGTACATAGGGCAGCAGGGTACAGGCATGGCGGCATTGCCGGGTATATAGGGCAGCAGGGTACAGGCATGGCGGCGTTGCCGGGTACATAGGACAGCAGGGTACAGGCATGGCGGCATTGCCGGGTACATAGTGCAGCAGGGTACAGGCATGGCGGCATTGCCGGGTACATAGGGCAACAGGGTACAGGCATGGCGGCATTGCCGGGTACATAGGGCAGCAGGGTACAGGCATGGCGGCATTGCCGGGTACATAGTGCAGCAGGGTACAGGCATGGCGGCATTGCCGGGTACATAGTGCAGCAGGGTACAGGCATGGCGGCATTGCTGGGTACATAGTGCAGCAGGGTACAGGCATGGCGGCATTGCCGGGTACATAGGGCAGCAGGGTACAGGCATGGCGGCATTGCTGGGTACATAGTGCAGCAGGGTACAGGCATGGCGGCATTGCTGGGTACATAGTGCAGCAGGGTACAGGCATGGCGGCATTGCTGGGTACATAGGGCAGCAGGGTACAGGCATGGCGGCATTGCTGGGTACATAGTGCAGCAGGGTACAGGCATGGCGGCATTGCCGGGTACATAGGGCAGCAGGGTACAGGCATGGCGGCATTGCTGGGTACATAGTGCAGCAGGGTACAGGCATGGCGGCATTGCTGGGTACATAGGGCAACAGGGTACAGGCATGGCGGCATTGCCGGGTACATAGTGCAGCAGGGTACAGGCATGGCGGCATTGCTGGGTACATAGGGCAGCAGGGTACAGGCATGGCGGCATTGCTGGGTACATAGGGCAGCAGGGTACAGGCATGGCGGCATTGCTGGGTACATAGTGCAGCAGGGTACAGGCATGGCGGAATTGCTGGGTACATAGGGCAGCAGGGTACAGGCATGGCGGCGTTGCCGGGTACATAGGGCAGCAGGGTACAGGCATGGCGGCGTTGCCGGCTACATAGGGCAGCAGGGTACAGGCATGGCGGCATTGCTAGGTACATAGGGCAGCAGGGTACAGGCATGGCGGCATTGCTGGGTACATAGTGCAGCAGGGTACAGGCATGGCGGCATTGCCGGGTACATAGGGCAGCAGGGTACAGGCATGGCGGCGATGCCGGGTACATAGGGCAGCAGGGTACAGGCATGGCGGCGTTGCCGGGTACATAGGGCAGCAGGGTACAGGCATGGCGGCGTTGCCGGGTACATAGGGCAGCAGGGTACAGGCATGGCGGCATTGCCGGGTACATAGGGCAGCAGGGTACAGGCATGGCGGCATTGCCGGGTATATAGGGCAGCAGGGTACAGGCATGGCTGCATTGCTGGGTACATAGGGCAGCAGGGTACAGGCATGGCGGCATTGCCGGGTATATAGGGCAGCAGGGTACAGGCATGGCGGCGTTGCCGGGTACATAGGACAGCAGGGTACAGGCATGGCGGCATTGCCGGGTACATAGAGCAGCAGGGTACTGGCATGGCGGCATTGCCGGGTACATAGGGCAGCAGGGTACTGGCATGGCGGCATTGCCGGGTATATAGGGCAGCAGGGTACTGGCATGGCGGCATTGCCGGGTACATAGGGCAGCAGGGTACTGGCATGGCGGCATTGCCGGGTATATAGGGCAGCAGGGTACAGGCATGGCGGCATTGCCGGGTACATAGGGCAGCAGGGTACTGGCATGGCGGCATTGCCGGGTACATAGGGCAGCAGTCCTATATGTGTAATACCGGAGAATACGGCTCTGCACGGCGACCTACCCCATCTGGAAGCCTCCATCATCTGCTTTAGATCTTTATTATACTGCGCAGGGTGAAGATATTATCTCGTATTGCCCGATGGAAACCATCAGCAAGTTGCAGTGTCTAGATCTGTTCTTATGTCAGCGTTCACCACTTTTTGCACATGATGGCGTTCGGCTATAAATGGGCCATGCGTCCGCAGTCCACAAAGCCACTGCAGGAATAGCCCTTGAGTGTAGACATCACTCCTAACATGACCTATTGGCATTCACTATCCTGCTTGTTGACAGTTTCCAGGTAGTAGTGCGATATTTTCTGTAATGAGGATTGTTCCTTTTGCGATGTTTCTGGAGGGGTGGTCGGTCCCGGGTCCCGTGTGCCGCTGCTCCGACCTCCTGGTAATGAGCGTGTTGGTCTTCATTATAGTAATTGGCAGTGACATGCTTGGGGTCGCCTCCTGCTCTGTGCATTGTACCCAGGCTGAGCTTGGGTAATGAATGGATTTGGAAAGCTCTGAATGCTGGTTGTCTTCCTCCATGTGCAGTGTGCGGCCATCAGAGATATCCCTGATTCACCCAATAATGAGATGTGCCGGCTCCTGCAATCATTCACTCTTTATAAACTGATCCATAATGGGGGTGTTGTCCATTCATCCGCACAATGTCTGTCTGTGTCTGCAACATTCCAGGGCAATTGTGTTTGTTTTTTAACTAATGTGGATTTCATACTTTGTGCGCAGTGTCCCGGAAACACGGCAAGCTCATCACATTCCTCCGGACCTTCATGAAGTCCAGACCCAGCAAGCAGAAGCTGAAGCAGCGAGGGATCCTGAGGGAGCGAGTGTTCGGCTGCGACCTCGGCGAGCATCTGCTGAACTCCGGCCAGGATGGTAAGACCCCGGGGGGGATGCATTGCTCCAGTCTCAGGGTGGGGGTGGGCTTCATCCCTCCCAGTGTGGCTTCACTCTCATGTACATGATGAACAGGTTGTGCAGGAATGCTGCGAGCTCAGCCGGTGGGACAACGCTCAGATTACCTGCTCTCTCCAGGAAAACCGCACTAAGGGTACCTTCACACTTAGCGATGCAGCAGCGATCCGACCAGCGATCTGACCTGGTCAGGATCGCTGCTGCATCGCTACATGGTCGCTGGTGAGCTGTCAAACAGGCAGATCTCACCAGCGACCACTGAACAGCCCCCAGCCAGCAGCGACGTGCAAGCGACGCTGCGCTTGCACGGAGCCGCCGTCTGGAAGCTGCGGAGACTGGTAACTAAGGTAAACATCGGGTATGGTTACCCGATGTTTACATTAGTTACCAGTGTGAGCAGGGAGCAGGGAGCCGCGCACACTGAGCGCTGGCTCCTTGCTCTCCTAGCTACAGTACACATCGGGTTAATTAACCCGATGTGTAATGCAGCTACATGTGCAGAGAGCAGGGAGCCGCGCACACTGCTTAGCGCTGGCTCCTTGCTCTCCTAGCTGCTGTACACATCGGGTTAATTAACCCGATGTGTACAGCAGCTACATGTGCAGAGAGCCGGAGCCGGCACTGGCAGCGTGAGAGCTGCAGAGGCTGGTAACTAAGGTAAATATCGGGTAACCACCTTGGTTACCCGATGTTTATCTTGGATACAGCTTACCTCAGCTGTCAGACGCCGGCTCCTGCTCCCTGCTCGCTTCATTTGTCGCTCTCTTGCTGTCACACACAGCGATCTGTGTGTCACAGCAGGAGAGCGGCTTTGAAGAAAACGAACCAGGGCTGTGTGTAACGAGCAGCGATCTCGCAGCAGGGGCCAGATCGCTGCTCATTGTCACACACAGCGAGATCGCTAATGAGGTCACTGCTGCGTCACAAAAAGCGTGACTCAGCAGCGATCTCGGCAGCGAGCTCGCTGTGTGTGAAGCACCCCTAAGCCATGACATGCCAGAGACCCAAAGAGCGGGATCTGCCGTCCTCCTTATTGTAAAGGAACCGGTCCCTAGATCTGGACTTGTCCCCGGCTGGATCTTCTAACTATATTTTCTCTCACTGGATCATTTTCTAGAGAATTATACCCGGCTGCGGTTCATGCTACCCGGCTCTGGTCGTGGAGCCCGGCTGTGGTTCATGCTGCCCGGCTCTGGTCGTGGAGCCCGGCTGTGGTTCATGCTGCCTGGCTCTGGTCGCGGAGCCCGGCTGCGGTTGCAGAGCCCGGCTGTGGTTCATGCTGCCTGGCTCTGGTCGTGGAGCCCGGCTGTGGTTCATGCTGCCTGGCTCTGGTCGCGGAGCCCGGCTGCGGTTGCAGAGCCCGGCTGTGGTTCATACTGCCTGGCTCTGGTCGCGGAGCCCGGCTGCGGTTGCAGAGCCCGGCTGTGGTTCATGTTGCCTGTGGCTCGGGCGGCAGGAACTGGGTGACCGGTTTCCTTTAAAACTTGATCTTAATAAATTACTTTCTTACAAGATGTTCCGCTGCTTTAATATAAGTCGTGTTCATTTCTTCACCCTCTCAGAGACTTGTTATCAGAGGCTGCAGACTGACAGCTATCACTCCTCATCAGTTTAGTGTCTATGTCTCTGTATAGTGAGGGAGGCTGGACGGGTCCTCGCATGGCTTGTATGTATAGTGAGGGAGGCTGGACGGGTCCTCGCATGGCTTGTGTGTATAGTGAGGGAGGCTGGACGGGTCCTCGCATGGCTTGTATGTATAGTGAGGGAGGCTGGACGGGTCCTCGCATGGCTTGTGTGTATAGTGAGGGAGGCTGGACGAGTCCTCGCATGGCTTGTGTGTATAGTGAGGGAGGCTGGACGGGTCCTCGCATGGCTTGTGTGTATAGTGAGGGAGGCTGGATGGGTCCTCGCATGGCTTGTGTGTATAGTGAGGGAGGCTGGACGGGTCCTCGCATGGCTTGTGTGTATAGTGAGGGAGGCTGGACGGGTCCTCGCATGGCTTGTGTGTATAGTGAGGGAGGCTGGACGGGTCCTCGCATGGCTTGTGTGTATAGTGAGGGAGGCTGGACGGGTCCTCGCATGGCTTGTGTGTATAGTGAGGGAGGCTGGATGAGTCCTCGCATGGCTTGTGTGTATAGTGAGGGAGGCTGGACGGGTCCTCGCATGGCTTGTGTGTATAGTGAGGGAGGCTGGATGAGTCCTCGCATGGCTTGTGTGTATAGTGAGGGAGGCTGGATGAGTCCTCGCATGGCTTGTGTGTATAGTGAGGGAGGCTGGACGGGTCCTCGCATGGCTTGTGTGTATAGTGAGGGAGGCTGGATGGGTCCTCGCATGGCTTGTGTGTATAGTGAGGGAGGCTGGACGGGTCCTCGCATGGCTTGTGTGTATAGTGAGGGAGGCTGGACGGGTCCTCGCATGGCTTGTGTGTATAGTGAGGGAGGCTGGACGAGTCCTCGCATGGCTTGTGTGTATAGTGAGGGAGGCTGGACGGGTCCTCGCATGGCTTGTGTGTATAGTGAGGGAGGCTGGACGAGTCCTCGCATGGCTTGTGTGTATAGTGAGGGAGGCTGGACGGGTCCTCGCATGGCTTGTGTGTATAGTGAGGGAGGCTGGACGAGTCCTCGCATGGCTTGTGTGTATAGTGAGGGAGGCTGGACGAGTCCTCGCATGGCTTGTGTGTATAGTGAGGGAGGCTGGATGGGTCCTCGCATGGCTTGTGTGTATAGTGAGGGAGGCTGGATGAGTCCTCGCATGGCTTGTATGTATAGTGAGGGAGGCTGGACGGGTCCTCGCATGGCTTGTGTGTATAGTGAGGGAGGCTGGACGGGTCCTCGCATGGCTTGTGTGTATAGTGAGGGAGGCTGGATGGGTCCTCGCATGGCTTGTGTGTATAGTGAGGGAGGCTGGACGGGTCCTCGCATGGCTTGTGTGTATAGTGAGGGAGGCTGGACGGGTCCTCGCATAACTTGTGTGTATAGTGAGGGAGGCTGGACGAGTCCTCGCATGGCTTGTGTGTATAGTGAGGGAGGCTGGACGGGTCCTCGCATGGCTTGTGTGTATAGTGAGGGAGGCTGGACGAGTCCTCGCATGGCTTGTGTGTATAGTGAGGGAGGCTGGACGGGTCCTCGCATGGCTTGTGTGTATAGTGAGGGAGGCTGGACGAGTCCTCGCATGGCTTGTGTGTATAGTGAGGGAGGCTGGACGAGTCCTCGCATGGCTTGTATGTATAGTGAGGGAGGCTGGACGGGTCCTCGCATGGCTTGTGTGTATAGTGAGGGAGGCTGGACGGGTCCTCGCATGGCTTGTGTGTATAGTGAGGGAGGCTGGACGGGTCCTCGCATGGCTTGTGTGTATAGTGAGGGAGGCTGGACGGGTCCTCGCATGGCTTGTGTGTATAGTGAGGGAGGCTGGATGGGTCCTCGCATGGCTTGTGTGTATAGTGAGGGAGGCTGGACGGGTCCTCGCATGGCTTGTGTGTATAGTGAGGGAGGCTGGATGGGTCCTCGCATGGCTTGTGTGTATAGTGAGGGAGGCTGGACGAGTCCTCGCATGGCTTGTGTGTATAGTGAGGGAGGCTGGACGGGTCCTCGCATGGCTTGTGTGTATAGTGAGGGAGGCTGGACGGGTCCTCGCATGGCTTGTGTGTATAGTGAGGGAGGCTGGACGAGTCCTCGCATGGCTTGTGTGTATAGTGAAGGAGGCTGGACGGGTCTTCGCATGGCTTGTGTGTATAGTGAGGGAGGCTGGACGGGTCCTCGCATGGCTTGTGTGTATAGTGAGGGAGGCTGGATGAGTCCTCGCATGGCTTGTGTGTATAGTGAGGGAGGCTGGATGAGTCCTCGCATGGCTTGTGTGTATAGTGAGGGAGGCTGGATGAGTCCTCGCATGGCTTGTGTGTATAGTGAGGGAGGCTGGACGGATCCTCGCATGGCTTGTGTGTATAGTGAGGGAGGCTGGACGAGTCCTCGCATGGCTTGTGTGTATAGTGAGGGAGGCTGGACGGGTCCTCGCATGGCTTGTGTGTATAGTGAGGGAGGCTGGACGAGTCCTCGCATGGCTTGTGTGTATAGTGAGGGAGGCTGGATGAGTCCTCCCATGGCTTGTGTGTATAGTGAGGGAGGCTGGATGAGTCCTCGCATGGCTTGTGTGTATAGTGAGGGAGGCTGGATGAGTCCTCGCATGGCTTGTGTGTATAGTGAGGGAGGCTGGATGAGTCCTCGCATGGCTTGTGTGTATAGTGAGGGAGGCTGGATGAGTCCTCGCATGGCTTGTGTGTATAGTGAGGGAGGCTGGATGAGTCCTCGCATGGCTTGTGTGTATAGTGAGGGAGGCTGGATGAGTCCTCGCATGGCTTGTGTGTATAGTGAGGGAGGCTGGATGAGTCCTCGCATGGCTTGTGTGTATAGTGAGGGAGGCTGGACGGGTCCTCGCATGGCTTGTGTGTATAGTGAGGGAGGCTGGATGAGTCCTCGCATGGCTTGTGTGTATAGTGAGGGAGGCTGGACGAGTCCTCGCATGGCTTGTGTGTATAGTGAGGGAGGCTGGATGAGTCCTCGCATGGCTTGTGTGTATAGTGAGGGAGGCTGGATGAGTCCTCGCATGGCTTGTGTGTATAGTGAGGGAGGCTGGATGAGTCCTCGCATGGCTTGTGTGTATAGTGAGGGAGGCTGGACGGGTCCTCGCATGGCTTGTGTGTATAGTGAGGGAGGCTGGATGAGTCCTCGCATGGCTTGTGTGTATAGTGAGGGAGGCTGGACGAGTCCTCGCATGGCTTGTGTGTATAGTGAGGGAGGCTGGACGGGTCCTCGCATGGCTTGTGTGTATAGTGAGGGAGGCTGGATGAGTCCTCGCATGGCTTGTGTGTATAGTGAGGGAGGCTGGATGAGTCCTCGCATGGCTTGTGTGTATAGTGAGGGAGGCTGGATGAGTCCTCGCATGGCTTGTGTGTATAGTGAGGGAGGCTGGATGAGTCCTCGCATGGCTTGTGTGTATAGTGAGGGAGGCTGGACGGGTCCTCGCATGGCTTGTGTGTATAGTGAGGGAGGCTGGATGAGTCCTCGCATGGCTTGTGTGTATAGTGAGGGAGGCTGGATGAGTCCTCGCATGGCTTGTGTGTATAGTGAGGGAGGCTGGATGAGTCCTCGCATGGCTTGTGTGTATAGTGAGGGAGGCTGGATGAGTCCTCGCATGGCTTGTGTGTATAGTGAGGGAGGCTGGACGGGTCCTCGCATGGCTTGTGTGTATAGTGAGGGAGGCTGGACGGGTCCTCGCATGGCTTGTGTGTATAGTGAGGGAGGCTGGATGAGTCCTCGCATGGCTTGTGTGTATAGTGAGGGAGGCTGGATGAGTCCTCGCATGGCTTGTGTGTATAGTGAGGGAGGCTGGACGAGTCCTCGCATGGCTTGTGTGTATAGTGAGGGAGGCTGGATGAGTCCTCGCATGGCTTGTGTGTATAGTGAGGGAGGCTGGATGAGTCCTCGCATGGCTTGTGTGTATAGTGAGGGAGGCTGGACGGGTCCTCGCATGGCTTGTGTGTATAGTGAGGGAGGCTGGACGGGTCCTCGCATGGCTTGTGTGTATAGTGAGGGAGGCTGGATGAGTCCTCGCATGGCTTGTGTGTATAGTGAGGGAGGCTGGATGAGTCCTCGCATGGCTTGTGTGTATAGTGAGGGAGGCTGGACGGGTCCTCGCATGGCTTGTGTGTATAGTGAGGGAGGCTGGATGAGTCCTCGCATGGCTTGTGTGTATAGTGAGGGAGGCTGGACGGGTCCTCGCATGGCTTGTGTGTATAGTGAGGGAGGCTGGATGAGTCCTCGCATGGCTTGTGTGTATAGTGAGGGAGGCTGGACGGGTCCTCGCATGGCTTGTGTGTATAGTGAGGGAGGCTGGATGAGTCCTCGCATGGCTTGTGTGTATAGTGAGGGAGGCTGGACGGGTCCTCGCATGGCTTGTGTGTATAGTGAGGGAGGCTGGATGAGTCCTCGCATGGCTTGTGTGTATAGTGAGGGAGGCTGGACGAGTCCTCGCATGGCTTGTGTGTATAGTGAGGGAGGCTGGACGAGTCCTCGCATGGCTTGTGTGTATAGTGAGGGAGGCTGGATGAGTCCTCGCATGGCTTGTGTGTATAGTGAGGGAGGCTGGATGAGTCCTCGCATGGCTTGTGTGTATAGTGAGGGAGGCTGGATGAGTCCTCGCATGGCTTGTGTGTATAGTGAGGGAGGCTGGATGAGTCCTCGCATGGCTTGTGTGTATAGTGAGGGAGGCTGGATGAGTCCTCGCATGGCTTGTGTGTATAGTGAGGGAGGCTGGATGAGTCCTCGCATGGCTTGTGTGTATAGTGAGGGAGGCTGGACGGGTCCTCGCATGGCTTGTGTGTATAGTGAGGGAGGCTGGACGGGTCCTCGCATGGCTTGTGTGTATAGTGAGGGAGGCTGGACGGGTCCTCGCATGGTTTGTGTGTATAGTGAGGGAGGCTGGACGGGTCCTCGCATGGCTTGTGTGCATAGTGAGGGAGGCTGGACGGGTCCTCGCATGGCTTGTGTGTATAGTGAGGGAGGCTGGATGAGTCCTCGCATGGCTTGTGTGTATAGTGAGGGAGGCTGGACGAGTCCTCGCATGGCTTGTGTGTATAGTGAGGGAGGCTGGATGAGTCCTCGCATGGCTTGTGTGTATAGTGAGGGAGGCTGGATGAGTCCTCACATGGCTTGTGTGTATAGTGAGGGAGGCTGGACGAGTCCTCGCATGGCTTGTGTGTATAGTGAGGGAGGCTGGACGAGTCCTCGCATGGCTTGTGTGTATAGTGAGGGAGGCTGGACGAGTCCTCGCATGGCTTGTGTGTATAGTGAGGGAGGCTGGACGAGTCCTCGCATGGCTTGTGTGTATAGTGAGGGAGGCTGGACGAGTCCTCGCATGGCTTGTGTGTATAGTGAGGGAGGCTGGACGGGTCCTCGCATGGCTTGTGTGTATAGTGAGGGAGGCTGGACGAGTCCTCGCATGGCTTGTGTGTATAGTGAGGGAGGCTGGACGGGTCCTCGCATGGCTTGTGTGTATAGTGAGGGAGGCTGGATGAGTCCTCGCATGGCTTGTGTGTATAGTGAGGGAGGCTGGACGGGTCCTCGCATGGCTTGTGTGTATAGTGAGGGAGGCTGGACGAGTCCTCGCATGGCTTGTGTGTATAGTGAGGGAGGCTGGACGGGTCCTCGCATGGCTTGTGTGTATAGTGAGGGAGGCTGGACGGGTCCTCGCATGGCTTGTGTGTATAGTGAGGGAGGCTGGATGAGTCCTCGCATGGCTTGTGTGTATAGTGAGGGAGGCTGGACGAGTCCTCGCATGGCTTGTGTGTATAGTGAGGGAGGCTGGACGGGTCCTCGCATGGCTTGTGTGTATAGTGAGGGAGGCTGGATGAGTCCTCGCATGGCTTGTGTGTATAGTGAGGGAGGCTGGATGAGTCCTCGCATGGCTTGTGTGTATAGTGAGGGAGGCTGGACGAGTCCTCGCATGGCTTGTGTGTATAGTGAGGGAGGCTGGATGAGTCCCTCGCATGGCTTGTGTGTATAGTGAGGGAGGCTGGATGAGTCCTCGCATGGCTTGTGTGTATAGTGAGGGAGGCTGGACGAGTCCTCGCATGGCTTGTGTGTATAGTGAGGGAGGCTGGACGGGTCCTCACATGGCTTGTGTGTATAGTGAGGGAGGCTGGATGGGTCCTCGCATGGCTTGTGTGTATAGTGAGGGAGGCTGGATGAGTCCTCGCATGGCTTGTGTGTATAGTGAGGGAGGCTGGATGGGTCCTCGCATGGCTTGTGTGTATAGTGAGGGAGGCTGGACGGGTCCTCGCATGGCTTGTGTGTATAGTGAGGGAGGCTGGACGGGTCCTCGCATGGTTTGTGTGTATAGTGAGGGAGGCTGGACGGGTCCTCGCATGGCTTGTGTGTATAGTGAGGGAGGCTGGACGGGTCCTCGCATGGCTTGTGTGTATAGTGAGGGAGGCTGGACGGGTCCTCGCATGGCTTGTGTGTATAGTGAGGGAGGCTGGACGGGTCCTCGCATGGCTTGTGTGTATAGTGAGGGAGGCTGGACGGGTCCTCGCATGGCTTGTGTGTATAGTGAGGGAGGCTGGACGAGTCCTCGCATGGCTTGTGTGTATAGTGAGGGAGGCTGGACGAGTCCTCGCATGGCTTGTGTGTATAGTGAGGGAGGCTGGACGGGTCCTCGCATGGCTTGTGTGTATAGTGAGGGAGGCTGGATGAGTCCTCACATGGCTTGTGTGTATAGTGAGGGAGGCTGGACGGGTCCTCGCATGGCTTGTGTGTATAGTGAGGGAGGCTGGACGGGTCCTCGCATGGCTTGTGTGTAGAAGACCCTGAGGCTGAACATTTAATATTGGCTTCAGATGTGATAGAACGAGGGTGAACGCTCCGGATACATGTAGCATGAGATAAACCATGGGGTGGGGGAGGGGCAGTGGCGTAAGGATAATCATGTAATGGTATCTGCACACCCCGAGGTGCTGGCCGCTGATTCACTAAGTGGATTTAGAAAGAAGAGAAAATGGTCTTGATAATTAGTAATAATGGAGAGTTGATGATCCCTGGTATTGTACAGCTGCACCCCCATAATCAGGACACTGTGCTGGGGGCAGCGGTGTGGGGGGCAGGGGGCAGCGGTGTGGGGGGCAGCAGTGCAGGGGGCAGCAGTGCAGGGGGCAGCAGTGCGGGGGGCAGCGGTGCAAGGGGCAGCAGTGCGTTGGGCAGCAGTGCAGCGGGCAGCGGTGCAGGGGGCAGCAGTGCGTGGGGCAGCAGTGCAGGGGGCAGCAGTGCGTGGGGCAGCAGTGCAGGGGGCAGCGGTGCGTGGGGCAGCAGTGCAGGGGGCAGCAGTGCGTGGGGCAGCAGTGCAGGGGGCAGCAGTGCAGGGGGCAGCAGTGCAGGGGGCAGCAGTGCAGGGGGCAGCAGTGCAGGGGGCAGCAGTGCGTGGGGCAGCAGTGCAGGGGGCAGCAGTGCAGGGGGCAGCAGTGCAGGGGGCAGCAGTGCAGGGGGCAGCAGTGCAGGGGGCAGCAGTGCAGGGGGCAGCAGTGCGTGGGGCAGCAGTGCAGGGGGCAGCAGTGCAGGGGGCAGCAGTGCAGGGGGCAGCAGTGCGGGGGGCAGCGGTGCAGGGGGCAGCAGTGCAGGGGGCAGCAGTGCGTGGGGCAGCAGTGCAGCCGGCAGCAGTGCAGCGGGCAGCAGTGCAGGAGCACAGCCGGGCGGGCTGCAGCGAGAGCCGCACGTGTGTGAGCTAATTACAGGGCAGAGCTGCCTGGGACGGGGTGTGACCCCTGGGAACAATCACTGGATGTGCTCAGAAAACCTGAAACCAGGTGTGAGAGTTACACCTGGAAGAAAAACGTCTCCTCCTGTCGCCAGCATTGTCCGGTCCTCCTGGGTGATGGCAGCGTGTGCTGTCATGGCAGAGAGTTTGTTACAATGGATCAGGAGACACTTGAGCTTTGGTTTTCTGCTGCTGATGTAAGGCGTCCTGGCTCCCGGCTGTGCCCATCAGATCTCGGCTGTAAGCCCGGTGTGAGAAGTGACTGCCTCGGGAATATGTATAGAGAGTATTATATAACTCGGGGTTCCCCTTTATCGGTCCGCCGGGGAGCCAGGGACTAGTGGTCTCCGTCTTCTAATGTCTCCTTCTCTGTGAAGTCCCCCAGGTCCTCCGGAGCTGCACAGACTTTATAGAGAAACATGGCATTGTGGATGGGATCTATCGCCTGTCTGGAATCGCCTCCAATATTCAGAAGTTACGGTCAGTCCCGGTGACCCGCGGAGCTCGGTGGCAGCCGCCGATCATCACTTCACGCTTCTACCTTTCCTTTCTAGACATGAGTTTGACTCGGAGCAGATCCCGGACCTCACTAAGGATGTGTACATCCAGGACATTCACTGCGTGGGTTCCCTGTGTAAACTCTACTTCCGCGAGCTGCCCAATCCTCTCCTCACCTACCAGCTGTACGAGAAGTTTTCTGTAAGTGTTTCCACCCCAAACCTGATCTGCTTCATCCATAATAAAGGTTTCCATATGGCGAGTCAAGGTGACGACCGGTGTGGCCGCAGGAACGCAACCTACTGAGCAGAGTGCGGCTGGGCAGCTCACGGGTGATGGTGGTCCTGAGGAGCCGCTCTGATCAGACCCTCTATAGATGGCGTCATTCATTGCTCCTATCTGCGCACTGCTGCATTGGCTCGTCCGGTGTGGGGTCTTGTTACTCAGCCCATCACCTGTGTTTTGTCACAGGACGCCGTCTCTGCCGCTACAGATGAAGAACGTCTGGTGAAGATCCACGATGTCATCCAGCAGCTCCCTCCTCCGCATTACAGGTCAGTCCCGCAGGGACCGCTGAGGGGGCATAGTACAGTCACTGACCGCGGAACAGGGGAAGGCCACACGCCCTAACCTGTGCTATGTATAGACCTCGGGGGTCTCCAGGGGTCCTCCTGCTGTGCTTCATGTACACTGCAGTATCACTCCAGAATAGAAAGTTTCATACGTAAAGGCCTACGACCTGATCCCCTTCCCATGTCTCGGCTGGGCCCTCAGCATGAAGGAATGTGGGGGAGGGGCAGTCGTGATGGGACACGTCCTCACAATGTCAGATGTTGTGACTACACTGCTCCACAAATGCAGGCGGGTGACTTCACCCCCTGGTAGTGGAGTGTGTGCCCCTTGATTAGGACATGGCGCCTCCGTCCTGCACCGAGGGGGCTTTATTATAACATTAGGCAGTTTCTGCCATCACCATATCCTGGAATCCTACAGCCGCAAGCACCGGCCGGCAATAGCCATCGCTCACAGGACAGAGGCCGGTCCAAAAAATAACGTGCAGAAAATGCTCCCTACCTGGGGGACCTGCGATGGTCTGAAGACAGCGGCTCCGATCCGGCATTTGCAGGGGTCTTTTTTGTCTTGTGGTATTTGCTGTGTTTGTTGGTAAATTCATATGGGACTGGAGTGATGTTGGATATTGGGTCAAATAATGCGGGGGGGGGGGGGGAGGAGGGGCAGGCGAGCACATATAAAGATGATGAGGCAAATAGATTATTAATTGGGTATACACCCCCACAAAATGGGGGAAAAGCTAGACAAAAAAATAGGCGCAAAGACAATGAAAAAGCAAAAACGATGTGCCGCACACCATGAGCGCACCAGGCAGGCCGCACACCACGAGCCCGCGAGGCAGACCACACACTACGAGCCCACCAGGCAGGCCACACACTACGAGCCCGCGAGGCAGACTGCACACTACGAGCCCGCGAGGCAGACTGCACACCACGAGCCCACCAGGTAGGCCGCACACCACGAGCCCACCAGGCAGGCTGCACACCACGGGCCCACCAGGCAGGCTGCACACCACGAGCCCACCAGGCAGGCTGCACACCACGAGCCCACCAGGCAGGCTGCACACCACGAGCCCGCCAGGCAGGCTGCACACCACGAGCCCACCAGGCAGGCCGCACACCACGAGCCCGCGAGGCAGGCCGCACACCACGGGCCCGCCAGGCGAGCCGCTGATAACGGGCCCACGAGCTGACACGCACTGCTTAGTGGGATACTTTTCGGCTAACGTGTTGGTCACTTGTGTCATTTGCAGGACTCTGGAATTTCTCATGCGTCACCTTTCACGACTGGCAACCTACTGCTCCATCACCAATATGCACACCAAGAACTTGGCCATCGTCTGGGCACCAAACCTGCTCCGGTATGGGACCGTTATTGCCCGGTATGGTACATGCAGGATGGACTTGTCTCACATCCTTTTCTTCTTGCTATCCTGTCTCGGCTGTGTAGTAACTCTCGGGTCTCCAGCAGCACGTCACACTACTCAAGCTGCCGATCACTAACAATTAACATGTGTCGTTCCTCTAAGTAATGAGGAAAGTGGTTGTGGCTGGATGACGATGGTTATTTCCGACCTCACCGCGGCTCTAGCCAAACAACACAATAATTAAATCTCGGCTTCCTGGGATGTTGGGATCGTTTTCTTTTGGTTTTCGTAATGAATTATATAAGATTTGGCGGATGATGCACGGATCACACAGATGACGGGGCCATGCTAGGGAATAACTGATGAAATCTAGATCACTTTCTGTAAACCTTCCGCACAGGACGGCCGGGGGATCTCCCGGGGGATCTCGCCGCTGTTTACATTCTCTGTTTATAATTATTTTATCTTTTAGATCGAAGCAGATCGAGTCGGCGTGTTTCAGTGGGACCGCCGCCTTCATGGAGGTGCGGATCCAGTCCGTGGTGGTGGAGTTCATCCTGAACCATGTGGAAGTGCTGTTCAGCCCCAAGCTGAGCTCCGTGATACGTGATGGAGCAGGTGATGGAGCCGTGTGTCCGTTCTGTCAGATCTGCCGCTCGCACAGTGTGATCATACTTGTCGCATGTTTCCATTGTCTCACTCGGAGTGAACCTCTGAGCAGATTCCTTAGGAGCAATCTTCTGCATTGTAGCTGTTTACAACTATGATCAGTGGTTATTATTATAGCACTATGAGGGGTATATATAATAGGGACAAGGATAATGCAAGTCACAGACAGGTGCAGGAGGACAGAGAACCCTGCCCACGAGGGCTCAGTGTACAGAGGATAGGTGAGAGTACAAGAGGAGAGAGGACACTGCCTGCGAGGGCACACGGCCAGGAGGAGCGAGGAACCTGCCTGTCAGGGCTCAGTGTACAGAGGATAGGTGAGGGTACAAGAGGAGAGAGGACCCTGCCCGCGAGGGCACACAGCCAAGAGGAGCGAGGAACCTGCCTGTCAGGGCTCAGTGTACAGAGGATAGGTGAGAGTACAAGAGGAGAGAGGACCCTGCCCGCGAGGGCACAGTGTACAGAGGATAGGTGAGAGTACAAGAGGAGAGAGGACCCTGCCCACCCACGAGGGCACACAGCCAGGAGGAGCGAGGAACCTGCCTGTCAGGGCTCAGTGTACAGAGGATAGGTGAGAGTACAAGAGGAGAGAGGACCCTGCCCACCCACGAGGGCACACAGCCAGGAGGAGCGAGGAACCTGCCTGTCAGGGCTCAGTGTACAGAGGATAGGTGAGAGTACAAGAGGAGAGAGGACCCTGCCTGCGAGGGCACACAGCCAGGAGGAGCGAGGAACCTGCCTGTCAGGGCTCAGTGTACAGAGGATAGGTGAGAGTACAAGAGGAGAGAGGACCCTGCCTGCGAGGGCACACAGCCAGGAGGAGCGAGGGACCTGCCTGTCAGGGCTCAGTGTACAGAGGATAGGTGAGAGTACAAGAGGAGAGAGGACCCTGCCCACGAGGGCACACAGCCAGGAGGAGCGAGGAACCTGCCTGTCAGGGCTCAGTGTACAGAGGATGTGTAGGGGACAAGAGGAGAGAGGACTCTGCCCGTGAGGGCTCAGTGTATAGGGGATGGGTGAGGCTACAGAAGGAGAGAAGACCCTACCCGCGAGGGCACACAGACAGGAGGAGCGAGGAACCTGCCTGTCAGGGCTCAGTGTCCAGGGGATGGGTGAGGATACAGTAGATGAGGGCAGAGCTGGTCAGACAGCGGTATAGTGGAGTGAGGATATAGTAGGTGAGGGTACAGCTGGTCAGGCAGCGGTATACTGGACTGAGGGTTACTGCAGGTTGTAGGCTTATCAGAAGAGATGGGTCTTCAGGTTCCTTTTGTAGGTTTTCACGGTAGGCGAAAGTCCGACGTGTTGGCAACTGAAGTCTTTGAGTAATGGGAAGCCAGTGAAGGAACTGGCAGAGTGGAGGCAGGAGAATAGCGGTGGGATAGGTGGATTAGTCGGGCGGCAGAGTTTAGGATAGATTGGAGGGGTGTGAAGTGTAAGAAGAGAGGCGACTGAGCAGGAGGTTGCAGCAGTCGAGGCCGGAGATGATGAGGGCATGCACTGGTGTTCTTGCAGATTCAGGAAATATTTTTGAGTTGGAGTCGGCAGAAGGTGGAAAGGGCTTGGATGTGCGGCTTTAAAAGAGCAGAATCATGGGTTACTCCCAGGCAGCGAGCATGTGGGACTAGGGATAGTGAGCAGCTATTGACTCTGATGGACAGACAGGTCTGCTGGAAGCGTTGAGTGAGATGGGGTAAAGATGATGTTTTGTCCATGTTCAGTTTTAGAAATCGAGCAGGGAAAAAGGATGAAATAGCAGACCAAGATTGTAAGATTCTGGTTAGTAAAGGCCCTGCCACACACAGAGAGAAATCTTTGGCAGATCTGTGGTTGCAGTGAAATCATGGACATATTTTTCCATTTATACACAGCCACAAACCTGGCACTGATTGTCCACAATTTCACTGCAACCACAGATCTGCCGCAGATTTATCTCTGTGTGTGACAGGGCCTTAAGGAGGAGATGTCAGGTCCAGAGAGGTAGATCTGCGTATCATCAGCGTAGAGGTGATACTGAAAGCCGTGGGACTCTGAGCTGTACCAGGCCAAAGGTGAAGATGGGGAACAGCAGGGGTCCAAGAACTGAACCTTGGGGGACACCGACAGATAGGGGGCGAGATGAGGAGGTGGTGTGAGAGTGGGAGACGCTGAATGTACGGTCTGTTAGGGTCAGATCCAAGATAGTGCCAAGCCTGTGACGCCAAGACATGAGAGAATCTGTAGTATTGGGTGGGACTGGTGCACTGTGTGAAAGGCAGAGGACAGGTCCAGGAGGAGGACAGGTAAAGGAGGAGGAATACAGAGTAGTGCCGCTTGGCTTTGGCTGTTAGTAGGTCTCTAATATGGGCAGTTTCAATGAGGGGGTCGGAAGCCAGACTGTAACCGGTCAAAGAGGGAGCAGGAGGAGAGGAGGGAGGACAGTTCAAGATGGACAGGCGTAGGGGAGAAGTGATATGGGGCGATAGCTACACACAGAGGCTGGGTCAAGGGAGGACATTTTGAGGCTGGGTGTGAAGGAGGCATGTATAAAGCATGATGGGAATACACCAGTTAGTGATAAATTGAACAGATGGGTTAGGGTTGGGATGAAGATTATGCTGAGTTTGGGGATAAGGTGGGTCAATTGGCAGAGGTGGTGACGTGATCTGGAGAGTTTAGAGGAAGGTTTTTCTTCTGTAATGGTGGAGAAGCTGGTCTTGGTGGTAGAGAGCTGAGTATTGTGGAGGAGGATCTGTGGGGACTGTAGGGCAAAGCTATATCTGATATTGACAATTTTCAGCTTGAAGAATGCGGCAAAAACCGGGAGATGGAGTAGAAAATTGAAGGTGATGGAATTGTGGGACAGGAGTATATGAGAGATGAGAAGTAGGTTTGTTTTTCAGCATCCAGTGTGAACTTGAACGTGGTGAGAGACTGTTTGTGTGCAATGAAGTGCTCTGTGAAAACAGATCTGTTCCATCTCTGCTCAGCAACCCTGGAAGCCTGTCTCAGTTCTTTAATCAGGCTAGTATGCCAGGGTTGATTGTGTGAGGGATGAGGCCGATTCAATAGCTGCAGCTATTGTGGTATATAAAGCGGCAGCAGCATCTACATCATGTAGGGAACCTATGTAATCTGCAGACGCAAGAGGGAGAAGGGAATCAGAAAGTGAGTGTAAATCAAGGTGATTTAGATTTCTGCAAGGGTGTGTAAATTTGTGGGGTGGGGATTGTGCACTTGGAAAAGGAAGAGAATGTGAGTAGGTTGTGGTCAGACAGGAGGATAGTAGAGTTAGAGAGGGTAGATAGGGAACAGTGGCTGGTGAAGATGGTGTCCAGTGTGTGGCCATCTTTGTGGGTGGCTGCCTAGGATCATTGCGCGAGGCCAAAGGAGAAAGTGAGTGTTAGAACCTTAGAGACAGCAGAGTAGGAAGTGTCAATGGGGATGTTGCAGTCAGTGGAAAGGAAATGAAGCAGCCAGGTAGTCCAACCCTAAACCCTTCCGACTAATCATAGATTCAAGCTGCTCTTCTTAGGCCGCGCTCATATCAGTGGTATTTTGATCCATCACAAATGCGTTTCAGATCCATTAATTTCCAATGGAATCGCAGCAAGATGCGGTCACATGTATGACGCACACAACCACATGTGACCGCATCTTGCCGCAATTTCATTGGAAATTAATAGATCTGAAACGCATTTGTAACGGATCCGGTTTTGCGGCAAAATACCGCTGTGAGCGCGGCCTTGCCCATGCTTTACACTGCAGCTTTTCTTCCTTACATTGCCACCTTTGTTTAACTTTTATCTTGAAATGTAACTTTTTTGCCTAATAAAGTGAAGTTGTGAGGGAAAAAAATAATCTTTTGCTGAAAAGTTGATATTTGTTTCCCTCGAGACCGGAGGTTGATGTTGAGCATTTGTGCTGTGTATTGTACCTGTGCGGGCTCCCTGATGACCCTCCACTGGGGATCCACCGCCTGGATCATCTGAACTTTACTTTTCCTCTCATTATTAGGCCACACATCTCTGTCGCGACCAAAGTCTCTCCTTGTGTCTTCACCTTCCACAAAGCTGCTTAGTCTTGAAGAGGCCCAGGCTCGGACACAGGCTCAGATAAACTCTCCAGTGGTGGCAGACAGTAAATACATAGAGGTGGGAGAAGGACCGGCTGCTCTGCAGGGAAAGTTCCACACGGTCATTGATTTTCCATCAGAGAGGTGAGAACACTGATGAGCCGCGTGTGGGGATGTGCAGGGCTCCACCTAGTGGTAGCCAGAGGAGCGCGCAGATTGCAGATTGCAGCATAGCACTGCCTCCATTGTCCAGACAGGCGTGGGGGGCTGATTCCTTCACCCTCGTGTTTTCCTCGTGCCGTACATAATCCATCACTGTGCAGTGTCAGTAATAAAGGCGTCCAGGGAGATTTATCACTTCAGCTCCATAGTTTTCATGAAATGTGAATTTTGCGTTTGTATCATAACATCAATTGTCTCCCTTATCTGCAAGAAAAAGGCCGCCCCCCAAGATGAAGAAGTCCCCGGTGGGCAGCTGGCGCTCCTTCTTCAACCTGGGGAAGTCGTCATCCTCGTCTTCAATGTCTAAGAGGAAACTAACCCGGAACCCCAGTGAGCCCTCCGAGATGAAGGCCATGGCGTTAGCGGGTGAGGAGCCGGCACACGGCGTCTGCTGTGATGGGAAGCACTGATCACTTTCATGGATTGTGACTTTCATTTCTGCAGGTGGAAGAGGAGACACCGGGACTATGCGCTCCGCTAAAAGTGAGGAGTCGCTGAGTTCCCTGCAGGCCGCTGACGGTACGTCCCCCCCGACGCCTCTGTGCCGCCCTGATAGAAAGTGTAAAAGTAATGGCACCACGGGAACCTGGTCACTGGGGCAGGCTATGGCCTCGGCTACTTTTCGTTTTTCCTCCTATCTTTTTGGATGCAGAGTCCGGGTCCCGCTCTGCACCTCCTAGTGACAGACGGTGTAAATGACGCCTCATTATCGATTGTCTCTTTATTTTGCAGTGGAGTCCAAGCTCTTCCGACCTCGGCGCCCGCGCTCCAGCAGTGACGCGCTTTCTGCTTCATACAACGGGGATTTACTGGAAGGCTGCAATCGCTGCAATTCCTACGATAATCTGCCGCATGATCCAGACAGCGATGGGGACGAAGGATTGATTCATGTGCCCGCCATGTTATCCACACGATCGCACGAAGACGAGGATCTCAGCCCACCCGATATTGGGGTGGCCAGTTTAGATTTCGACCCAATGTCTTTTCAGTGCAGCCCTCCAAAAGTAGAGAATGACGGTCTGGATCCTCACAGTATTTTCCTCCTGGACTCCTCTCTGATCAGCAGCAAAGAGATGGCTCAATGTGGAGCTCAAGCGTCCGCCAGTGGCCACAGCTCAGAGCCCATGTCCCCATACCAGGATCGGATCACCAGTCCCTTCATCACACCGGACCGTAGTCCCAGCGCTGACAAGAGTCCAAAATCCTCAACTTTTGCAGAAAAGGTGGTGCAAGCCTTCTCACCAAAAGTGGGCCGAAAAGCAATCCGATCTCCGCCATTAACTATATCAGAACCAGTCACTGTCTCGCTGCCCAGCCGAGTATCGGAAATGATTGAAAGCATGCAGGGGAGTGGTGGGGCGGCCCCATCGCTTGTGTGGTGCAAGGATAGCCTTTGTAGAGAGCTGGTGACTATGCCGGCTGTTACTTGTAGTTCTCTGGACATGGACCCTGCAGACTTCTTTCTATCTACAGCTGCAGATTCGGCCCAGACTATGGACTCTTTCATAACATCTCAGTGGAGCAGCCCTGGATATGAGGCCGAGGAGACTGCGGGGAACGTTTCTCCAGGAGCCCCCCACGTGGCGTGCAGCACCGAGCTCGCCTTTACCGACAGCTTCATCCAGGAGCTCAGCACCTGCCACCGAGCCGGATCATCTCCGATCACCGAAGTATGCGGAGCAGAGAGCACGTGTGTCCCGGGCCTGCCTACACCCCCAGGTATGTAGTAATCCCCACACCAAACCGGCCGGGTCACTCCGCGCATAATTACTGCATGATGTAACCGTGTTATTAGGACGCGGATAGAAACCAGGAACAGAAGGTACCTGTCAGCGGAAACCCACAAATTACCGACTGATGTGGGTGAGAAACCAAGGGCAAATTAGTCTCCAGTAAAGGACAAGCCGCACAATCCCAACCAGCGAGTCTACGGAGCCGCTCACCAGTGCCCCCTGTGCCTGGAGAGAAGCAGTGTCAGGATATCTTCAGAGCCTATATATCGCCCCATTCATCTCAATGGGGAACGCTCACATTCTGCCTTCAGCAAATGCAGATTTCCCCTTTAGGGTTTGTGCCCACGTCGTCTGTTTCAGGCGACATTAACTATTGCTGCAAATGTTCAGTCAGAAAGATGCCGAGAAGGGCGTAGAGGAAAAACATCAGCCGTACCCTGAAGCGTCTGTGGGTATAAAGGACATCGGGTGCAAATGTCCTGCTGAGATAGGGGGCGACAGGAGGCGCTCATTAGATTCTATGGAGGTGACAGGTGGTGCTCATTAGATTCTATGGAGGTGACAGGTGGTGCTCATTAGATTCTATGGAGGTGACAGGTGGTGCTCATTAGATTCTATTGAGGTGACAGGTGGTGCTCATTAGATTCTATTGAGGTGACAGGTGGTGCTCATTAGATTCTATGGAGGTGACAGGTGGTGCTCATTAGATTCTATGGAGGTGACAGGTGGTGCTCATTAGATTCTATGGAGGTGACAGGTGGTGCTCATTAGATTCTATGGAGGTGACAGGTGGTGCTCATTACATTCTATGGAGAGCTGGAGGTGACAGGTGGCGCTCATTAGATTCTATGGAGAGCGGTAGCTGGAGGTGACAGGTGGTGCTCATTACATTCTATGGAGAGCTGGAGGTGACCGGTGGTGCTCATTACATTCTATGGAGAGCGGTAGCTGGAGGTGACAGGTGGTGCTCATTACATTCTATGGAGACCTGGAGGTGACAGGTGGTGCTCATTAGATTCTATGGAGGGCGGGAGCTGGAGGTGACTGGTGGTGCTCATTACATTCTATGGAGAGCGGGAGCTGGAGGTGACCAGTGGTGCTCATTACATTCTATGGAGGGCGGGAGCTGGAGGCGACTGGTGGTGCTCATTACATTCTATGGAGGGCAGGAGCTGGAGGTGACCGGTGGTGCTCATTACATTCTATGGAGGTGACAGGTGGTGCTCATTACATTCTATGGAGAGCGGTAGCTGGAGGTGACCGGTGGTGCTCATTACATTCTATGGAGGTGACAGGTGATGCTCATTAGATTCTATGGAGAGCGGGAGCTGGAGGCGACTGGTGGTGCTCATTACATTCTATGGAGGGCAGGAGCTGGAGGTGACCAGTGGTGCTCATTAGATTCTATGGAGGGCAGGAGCTGGAGGTGACCGGTGGTGCTCATTAGATTCTATGGAGAGCGGTAGCTGGAGGTGACCGGTGGTGCTCATTACATTCTATGGAGGGCGGGAGCTGGAGGTGACCGGTGGTGCTCATTAGATTCTATGGAGGTGACCGGTGGTGCTCATTACATTCTATGGAGGGCGGGAGCTGGAGGCAACTGGTGGTGCTCATTACATTCTATGGAGGGCAGGAGCTGGAGGTGACCGGTGGTGCTCATTAGATTCTATGGAGGGCAGGAGCTGGAGGTGACCGGTGGTGCTCATTAGATTCTATGGAGAGCGGTAGCTGGAGGTGACCGGTGGTGCTCATTACATTCTATGGAGGGCGGGAGCTGGAGGTGACCGGTGGTGCTCATTAGATTCTATGGAGGTGACCGGTGGTGCTCATTACATTCTATGGAGGTGACAGGTGGTGCTCATTAGATTCTATGGAGAGCGGGAGCTGGAGGTGACAGGTGGTGCTCATTAGATTCTATGGAGGTGACTGGTGGTGCTCATTACATTCTATGGAGAGCGGTAGCTGGAGGTGACCGGTGGTGCTCATTACATTCTATGGAGAGCGGGAGCTGGAGGCGACTGGTGGTGCTCATTACATTCTATGGAGGGCAGGAGCTGGAGGCGACTGGTGGTGCTCATTAGATTCTATGGAGGGCGGGAGCTGGAGGTGACCGGTGGTGCTCATTACATTCTATGGAGGGCGGGAGCTGGAGGTGACAGGTGGTGCTCATTACATTCTATGGAGGTGACAGGTGATGCTCATTAGATTCTATGGAGAGCGGGAGCTGGAGGTGACAGGTGGTGCTCATTACATTCTATGGAGAGCGGGAGCTGGAGGTGACAGGTGGTGCTCATTACATTCTATGGAGGGCGGGAGCTGGAGGTGACAGGTGGTGCTCATTACATTCTATGGAGGGCGGGAGCTGGAGGCGACTGGTGGTGCTCATTAGATTCTATGGAGAGCGGGAGCTGGAGGCGACTGGTGGTGCTCATTACATTCTATGGAGAGCGGTAGCTGGAGGTGACCGGTGGTGCTCATTACATTCTATGGAGGGCGGGAGCTGGAGGCGACTGGTGGTGCTCATTACATTCTATGGAGGTGACAGGTGGTGCTCATTACATTCTATGGAGGGCGGGAGCTGGAGGTGACTGGTGGTGCTCATTACATTCTATGGAGAGCGGGAGCTGGAGGTGACCGGTGGTGCTCATTACATTCTATGGAGAGCGGTAGCTGGAGGTGACCGGTGGTGCTCATTACATTCTATGGAGGGCGGGAGCTGGAGGCGACTGGTGGTGCTCATTACATTCTATGGAGGGCGGGAGCTGGAGGTGACAGGTGGTGCTCATTACATTCTATGGAGGACAGGAGCTGGAGGTGACTGGTGGTGCTCATTACATTCTATGGAGAGCGGGAGCTGGAGGCGACTGGTGGTGCTCATTACATTCTATGGAGGGCGGGAGCTGGAGGTGACCGGTGGTGCTCATTACATTCTATGGAGGGCGGGAGCTGGAGGCGACTGGTGGTGCTCATTACATTCTATGGAGGGCGGGAGCTGGAGGCGACTGGTGGTGCTCATTACATTCTATGGAGGGCAGGAGCTGGAGGCGACTGGTGGTGCTCATTACATTCTATGGAGGGCAGGAGCTGGAGGTGACTGGTGGTGCTCATTACATTCTATGGAGAGCGGGAGCTGGAGGTGACCGGTGGTGCTCATTACATTCTATGGAGAGCGGTAGCTGGAGGTGACCGGTGGTGCTCATTACATTCTATGGAGGGCGGGAGCTGGAGGCGACTGGTGGTGCTCATTACATTCTATGGAGGGCGGGAGCTGGAGGTGACAGGTGGTGCTCATTACATTCTATGGAGGGCAGGAGCTGGAGGTGACTGGTGGTGCTCATTACATTCTATGGAGAGCGGGAGCTGGAGGTGACAGGTGGTGCTCATTACATTCTATGGAGAGCGGGAGCTGGAGGCGACTGGTGGTGCTCATTACATTCTATGGAGAGCGGGAGCTGGAGGCGACTGGTGGTGCTCATTACATTCTATGGAGAGCAGGAGCTGGAGGCGACCGGTGGTGCTCATTACATTCTATGGAGGGTGGGAGCTGGAGGTGACAGGTGGTGCTCATTACATTCTATGGAGGGTGGGAGCTGGAGGTGACAGGTGGTGCTCATTACATTCTATGGAGGGCGGGAGCTGGAGGCGACTGGTGGTGCTCATTACATTCTATGGAGGGCGGGAGCTGGAGGTGACAGGTGGTGCTCATTACATTCTATGGAGGGCAGGAGCTGGAGGTGACAGGTGGTGCTCATTACATTCTATGGAGAGCGGGAGCTGGAGGCGACTGGTGGTGCTCATTACATTCTATGGAGGGCGGGAGCTGGAGGTGACAGGTGGTGCTCATTACATTCTATGGAGGGCGGGAGCTGGAGGCGACTGGTGGTGCTCATTACATTCTATGGAGAGCAGGAGCTGGAGGCGACCGGTGGTGCTCATTACATTCTATGGAGGGCGGGAGCTGGAGGTGACAGGTGGTGCTCATTACATTCTATGGAGGGTGGGAGCTGGAGGTGACAGGTGGTGCTCATTACATTCTATGGAGAGCGGGAGCTGGAGGCGACTGGTGGTGCTCATTACATTCTATGGAGGGCAGGAGCTGGAGGCGACTGGTGGTGCTCATTACATTCTATGGAGGGCGGGAGCTGGAGGCGACTGGTGGTGCTCATTACATTCTATGGAGGGCGGGAGCTGGAGGCGACCGGTGGTGCTCATTACATTCTATGGAGGGCGGGAGCTGGAGGTGACAGGTGGTGCTCATTACATTCTATGGAGGGCGGGAGCTGGAGGTGACAGGTGGTGCTCATTACATTCTATGGAGGGCGGGAGCTGGAGGTGACAGGTGGTGCTCATTACATTCTATGGAGGGCGGGAGCTGGAGGCGACTGGTGGTGCTCATTACATTCTATGGAGGGCGGGAGCTGGAGGTGACAGGTGGTGCTCATTACATTCTATGGAGGGCAGGAGCTGGAGGTGACCGGTGGTGCTCATTACATTCTATGGAGGGTGGGAGCTGGAGGTGACCGGTGGTGCTCATTACATTCTATGGAGAGCGGTAGCTGGAGGTGACAGGTGGTGCTCATTACATTCTATGGAGAGCGGGAGCTGGAGGTGACAGGAGGTGCTCATTACATTCTATGGAGGGCGGGAGCTGGAGGTGACAGGAGGTGCTCATTACATTCTATGGAGGGCGGGAGCTGGAGGTGACAGGAGGTGCTCATTACATTCTATGGAGGGCGGGAGCTGGAGGTGACCGGTGGTGCTCATTACATTCTATGGAGGGCGGGAGCTGGAGGTGACCGGTGGTGCTCATTACATTCTATGGAGGGCAGGAGCTGGAGGTGACTGGTGGTGCTCATTACATTCTATGGAGGGCGGGAGCTGGAGGTGACAGGTGGTGCTCATTACATTCTATGGAGAGCGGGACCTGGAGGTGACAGGTGGTGCTCATTACATTCTATGGAGGGCGGGAGCTGGAGGTGACCGGTGGTGCTCATTACATTCTATGGAGGGCGGGAGCTGGAGGTGACAGGTGGTGCTCATTACATTCTATGGAGGGTGGGAGCTGGAGGTGACAGGTGGTGCTCATTACATTCTATGGAGGGCGGGAGCTGGAGGCGACTGGTGGTGCTCATTAGATTCTATGGAGAGCGGGAGCTGGAGGCGACTGGTGGTGCTCATTACATTCTATGGAGGGCGGGAGCTGGAGGTGACAGGTGGTGCTCATTACATTCTATGGAGGGCAGGAGCTGGAGGTGACAGGTGGTGCTCATTACATTCTATGGAGAGCGGGAGCTGGAGGCGACTGGTGGTGCTCATTACATTCTATGGAGAGCGGGAGCTGGAGGCGACTGGTGGTGCTCATTACATTCTATGGAGAGCAGGAGCTGGAGGCGACCGGTGGTGCTCATTACATTCTATGGAGGGCGGGAGCTGGAGGTGACAGGTGGTGCTCATTACATTCTATGGAGAGCGGGAGCTGGAGGCGACTGGTGGTGCTCATTACATTCTATGGAGGGTGGGAGCTGGAGGCGACTGGTGGTGCTCATTACATTCTATGGAGGGTGGGAGCTGGAGGCGACTGGTGGTGTTCATTACATTCTATGGAGGGTGGGAGCTGGAGGTGACTGGTGGTGCTCATTACATTCTATGGAGGGCAGGAGCTGGAGGCGACTGGTGGTGCTCATTACATTCTATGGAGGGCGGGAGCTGGAGGCGACTGGTGGTGCTCATTACATTCTATGGAGGGCGGGAGCTGGAGGCGACCGGTGGTGCTCATTACATTCTATGGAGGGCGGGAGCTGGAGGTGACAGGTGGTGCTCATTACATTCTATGGAGGGCGGGAGCTGGAGGTGACAGGTGGTGCTCATTACATTCTATGGAGGGCGGGAGCTGGAGGTGACAGGTGGTGCTCATTACATTCTATGGAGGGCGGGAGCTGGAGGCGACTGGTGGTGCTCATTACATTCTATGGAGGGCGGGAGCTGGAGGTGACAGGTGGTGCTCATTACATTCTATGGAGGGCAGGAGCTGGAGGTGACCGGTGGTGCTCATTACATTCTATGGAGGGTGGGAGCTGGAGGTGACCGGTGGTGCTCATTACATTCTATGGAGAGCGGGAGCTGGAGGCGACTGGTGGTGCTCATTACATTCTATGGAGGGCGGGAGCTGGAGGTGACAGGTGGTGCTCATTACATTCTATGGAGGGCGGGAGCTGGAGGTGACCGGTGGTGCTCATTACATTCTATGGAGGGCGGGAGCTGGAGGCGACTGGTGGTGCTCATTACATTCTATGGAGGGCGGGAGCTGGAGGTGACAGGTGGTGCTCATTACATTCTATGGAGGGTGGGAGCTGGAGGTGACCGGTGGTGCTCATTACATTCTATGGAGAGCGGGAGCTGGAGGCGACTGGTGGTGCTCATTACATTCTATGGAGGGCGGGAGCTGGAGGTGACAGGTGGTGCTCATTACATTCTATGGAGGGCGGGAGCTGGAGGTGACAGGTGGTGCTCATTACATTCTATGGAGGGCGGGAGCTGGAGGTGACAGGTGGTGCTCATTACATTCTATGGAGAGCGGGACCTGGAGGTGACAGGTGGTGCTCATTACATTCTATGGAGGGCGGGAGCTGGAGGTGACCGGTGGTGCTCATTACATTCTATGGAGGGCGGGAGCTGGAGGTGACAGGTGGTGCTCATTACATTCTATGGAGGGTGGGAGCTGGAGGTGACAGGTGGTGCTCATTACATTCTATGGAGGGCAGGAGCTGGAGGTGACAGGTGGTGCTCATTACATTCTATGGAGGGCAGGAGCTGGAGGTGACCGGTGGTGCTCATTACATTCTATGGAGGGCGGGAGCTGGAGGCGACTGGTGGTGCTCATTAGATTCTATGGAGAGCGGGAGCTGGAGGTGACCGGTGGTGCTCATTACATTCTATGGAGGGCGGGAGCTGGAGGCGACTGGTGGTGCTCATTACATTCTATGGAGGTGACAGGTGATGCTCATTAGATTCTATGGAGAGCGGGAGCTGGAGGTGACCGGTGGTGCTCATTACATTCTATGGAGAGCGGTAGCTGGAGGTGACCGGTGGTGCTCATTACATTCTATGGAGGGCGGGAGCTGGAGGTGACAGGTGGTGCTCATTACATTCTATGGAGGGCAGGAGCTGGAGGTGACTGGTGGTGCTCATTACATTCTATGGAGAGCGGGAGCTGGAGGCGACTGGTGGTGCTCATTACATTCTATGGAGGGCGGGAGCTGGAGGTGACCGGTGGTGCTCATTACATTCTATGGAGGGCGGGAGCTGGAGGCGACTGGTGGTGCTCATTACATTCTATGGAGGGCGGGAGCTGGAGGCGACTGGTGGTGCTCATTACATTCTATGGAGGGCAGGAGCTGGAGGTGACCGGTGGTGCTCATTACATTCTATGGAGAGCGGGAGCTGGAGGTGACCGGTGGTGCTCATTACATTCTATGGAGAGCGGGAGCTGGAGGCGACTGGTGGTGCTCATTACATTCTATGGAGGGCAGGAGCTGGAGGCGACTGGTGGTGCTCATTACATTCTATGGAGGGCAGGAGCTGGAGGTGACTGGTGGTGCTCATTACATTCTATGGAGAGCGGGAGCTGGAGGTGACCGGTGGTGCTCATTACATTCTATGGAGAGCGGTAGCTGGAGGTGACCGGTGGTGCTCATTACATTCTATGGAGGGCGGGAGCTGGAGGCGACTGGTGGTGCTCATTACATTCTATGGAGGGCGGGAGCTGGAGGTGACAGGTGGTGCTCATTACATTCTATGGAGGGCAGGAGCTGGAGGTGACAGGTGGTGCTAATTACATTCTATGGAGAGCGGGAGCTGGAGGTGACAGGTGGTGCTCATTACATTCTATGGAGGGCGGGAGCTGGAGGTGACAGGTGGTGCTAATTACATTCTATGGAGAGCGGGAGCTGGAGGTGACAGGTGGTGCTCATTACATTCTATGGAGGGCAGGAGCTGGAGGTGACAGGTGGTGCTAATTACATTCTATGGAGAGCGGGAGCTGGAGGTGACAGGTGGTGCTCATTACATTCTATGGAGAGCGGGAGCTGGAGGTGACTGGTGGTGCTCATTACATTCTATGGAGGGTGGGAGCTGGAGGCGACTGGTGGTGCTCATTACATTCTATGGAGGGTGGGAGCTGGAGGTGACTGGTGGTGCTCATTACATTCTATGGAGAGCGGGAGCTGGAGGCGACTGGTGGTGCTCATTACATTCTATGGAGGGTGGGAGCTGGAGGCGACTGGTGGTGCTCATTACATTCTATGGAGGGTGGGAGCTGGAGGTGACTGGTGGTGCTCATTACATTCTATGGAGAGCGGGAGCTGGAGGCGACTGGTGATGCTCATTACATTCTATGGAGAGCGGGAGCTGGAGGCGACTGGTGGTGCTCATTACATTCTATGGAGGGCGGGAGCTGGAGGCGACTGGTGGTGCTCATTACATTCTATGGAGGGCGGGAGCTGGAGGCGACCGGTGGTGCTCATTACATTCTATGGAGGGCGGGAGCTGGAGGTGACAGGTGGTGCTCATTACATTCTATGGAGGGCGGGAGCTGGAGGTGACAGGTGTGGTGCTCATTACATTCTATGGAGGGCGGGAGCTGGAGGTGACAGGTGGTGCTCATTACATTCTATGGAGGGCGGGAGCTGGAGGCGACTGGTGGTGCTCATTACATTCTATGGAGGGCGGGAGCTGGAGGTGACAGGTGGTGCTCATTACATTCTATGGAGGGCAGGAGCTGGAGGTGACCGGTGGTGCTCATTACATTCTATGGAGGGTGGGAGCTGGAGGTGACTGGTGGTGCTCATTACATTCTATGGAGAGCGGGAGCTGGAGGTGACCGGTGGTGCTCATTACATTCTATGGAGAGCGGTAGCTGGAGGTGACCGGTGGTGCTCATTACATTCTATGGAGGGCGGGAGCTGGAGGCGACTGGTGGTGCTCATTACATTCTATGGAGGGCGGGAGCTGGAGGTGACAGGTGGTGCTCATTACATTCTATGGAGGGCAGGAGCTGGAGGTGACTGGTGGTGCTCATTACATTCTATGGAGAGCGGGAGCTGGAGGTGACCGGTGGTGCTCATTACATTCTATGGAGGGTGGGAGCTGGAGGCGACCGGTGGTGCTCATTACATTCTATGGAGGGCGGGAGCTGGAGGTGACAGGTGGTGCTCATTACATTCTATGGAGGGCGGGAGCTGGAGGTGACAGGTGGTGCTCATTACATTCTATGGAGGGCGGGAGCTGGAGGTGACAGGTGGTGCTCATTACATTCTATGGAGGGCGGGAGCTGGAGGTGACAGGTGGTGCTCATTACATTCTATGGAGGGCGGGAGCTGGAGGCGACTGGTGGTGCTCATTACATTCTATGGAGGGCGGGAGCTGGAGGTGACCGGTGGTGCTCATTACATTCTATGGAGGGTGGGAGCTGGAGGTGACCGGTGGTGCTCATTACATTCTATGGAGAGCGGGAGCTGGAGGTGACAGGTGGTGCTCATTACATTCTATGGAGGGTGGGAGCTGGAGGTGACTGGTGGTGCTCATTACATTCTATGGAGGGCGGGAGCTGGAGGTGACAGGTGGTGCTCATTACATTCTATGGAGAGCGGGACCTGGAGGTGACAGGTGGTGCTCATTACATTCTATGGAGGGCGGGAGCTGGAGGTGACCGGTGGTGCTCATTACATTCTATGGAGGGCGGGAGCTGGAGGTGACAGGTGGTGCTCATTACATTCTATGGAGGGTGGGAGCTGGAGGTGACAGGTGGTGCTCATTACATTCTATGGAGGGCGGGAGCTGGAGGTGACAGGTGGTGCTCATTACATTCTATGGAGGGCGGGAGCTGGAGGCGACAGGTGGTGCTCATTACATTCTATGGAGGGCGGGAGCTGGAGGCGACAGGTGGTGCTCATTACATTCTATGGAGGGCGGGAGCTGGAGGTGACAGGTGGTGCTCATTACATTCTATGGAGAGCGGGAGCTGGAGGTGACAGGTGGTGCTCATTACATTCTATGGAGGGTGGGAGCTGGAGGTGACTGGTGGTGCTCATTACATTCTATGGAGGGCGGGAGCTGGAGGTGACAGGTGGTGCTCATTACATTCTATGGAGAGCGGGACCTGGAGGTGACAGGTGGTGCTCATTACATTCTATGGAGGGCGGGAGCTGGAGGTGACCGGTGGTGCTCATTACATTCTATGGAGGGCGGGAGCTGGAGGCGACAGGTGGTGCTCATTACATTCTATGGAGGTGACTGGTGGTGCTCATTACATTCTATGGAGAGCGGGAGCTGGAGGTGACTGGTGGTGCTCATTACATTCTATGGAGAGCGGGAGCTGGAGGCGACTGATGGTGCTCATTACATTCTATGGAGAGCGGGAGCTGGAGGTGACAGGTGGTGCTCATTACATTCTATGGGGAGGAGGACCTGGAGGCGACAGTTCCCTTATTGCCTCTAATCTAGAAAACCTCCGGACAGATCCTTTGAGTAACTGCACTTTGCAGGTGGTGTCACTTGTGGTGGGATCCCATCGCCCCCTCCTCCATACATTGCTGTAGTGGGGTGGTCACTGCACCTGGAGGCCTAATGAAAGTCGCCATCTTTTTTCCCCCTATGAAGCTCACGGCTGGGCATTGTGGGAGATTTACGCCATAACATTGGGCAGTATATATGTGACATGACCTGGTGTCTGGTGATGGCAGCCATGGAAAATTCCCTGTATAAGGGTATTCCCCTCTCCAAGATCCAATCCCAATATAAGGTAGGTGTATAATATTAACTAATCCCTACAATTACAGATGTAGTATAGTTCTCCTGATTAGCCGTGTCTCTTACCTCATGTGCAGGGCATTGCAGCCTAAATATCCATGATTACGTCCACTAGCAACTTTTCTTCGGCGCTCTATTGGGAGACCCAGACGATTGGGTGTATAGCACTGCCTCCGGAGGCCACACAAAGCAATTACACTAAAAAGTGTAAGGCCCCTCCCCTTCTGGCTATACACCCCCAGTGGGATCACTGGCTCACCAGTTTTCTGCTTTGTGCGAAGGAGGTCAGACATCCACGCATAGCTCCACTGTTTGTAGTCAGCAGTAGCTGCTGGCTCTATCGGATGGAAGAAAAGAGGGCCCATATAGGGCCCCCAGCATGCTCCCTTCTCACCCGCGGTGGTGCTTGTAAGGTTGAGGTACCTATTGCTGGTACAGAGGCTGGAGCCCACATGCTGCTTTCCTTCCACATCCCCTGGAGGGCTCTGTGGAAGTGGGATCTTGCCGGCCCCCAAGCCCTGGGGCCGGGCTCCATCCACAGACCCATAGAACCTGCTGGATTTGGAGCGGCAGTGCCGTTCAGGGACAAGGCCCTGCAACTTTCAGGTACTCTGTGTCCCCGGCAGGCACGGACACTCTCAAGGCTTGCTGAGCGTTATAGTGCGCCGGGGACAGTAGCGCTGTACGCTGGGGTTAGGTCACTGCAGCTTTGCTGAGTGACGTTACATGTTGGGAACTACTGCGCCGACCGCTCCTGGAGCGGCGGCGCAGCTGCGACTTGTGGTGCGCCGGGGACTTTGCGCCGACCGCGCTTTTACGGCGGCGGCGCTTCTAACTTTAGCCCCCGGCTTCTGCGGCCTAGCGCCGCTTCGTTCCCGCCCCCACCCTGTCAATCAGGGTAGGGGAGAGACGCTGCTCAATTGGCAGCGCCGAGGGCTGGAGCTTTATTTACATGCTCCAGCCCTCTCACTAGGCACAGGGGGAAGCAGACTTCCCGCTCTTCGTCGGTGTACGCCCAGGGCCCGCCCCCCCTCTCCACAAGGACGCCGGCAGCCATTACACATGCGATCTGGCTGGGGAAAGGCAGCAGGCTCTGGGAGACCCAGACTAGAGGGATTTCTGGCGACCACACACCGCTCCTAAGCGGGCGGTAAGCAGCACAGTAGTGCTGGCCCCACTAGTGCCTCAGTGATATATTAGTGTACTTCTTTCTTGGTACCATATATATATATATATATTTATATAGTGCACTGTAAGGTCGCTTCTTGGCTGGACACCCTGTACTGCTCTGAGGAGGCAGCAACATGTCATCCGCAAAACGCAAGGCTGCCAAGGCACGGGCGGTGTACACTGTTTGTACTGCATGTGGGGCTGATCTACCGGCAGGCTCCAATGACTCACATTGTGTGCAATGTTCAGTCCCAGTGGCACTTCGTCAGCCAGAGCCTAATGTGGTGGTAGCCCAGGCAGAGACGCCTGTGAACCCTGCCCCGGTGACGGGGACAGACTTTGCAGTGTTTGCTGATAAAATGTCTGAGACTATGACAAAAATCCTGGAGACCTTGCAGTCCAGGCCAGTTCCTCAGACCATGGACACTGCTGTGTCTATGCTCTCCGGTCCCCCTCAGTTGGAACTAATCCGTACTTCAAGGGGGTCTCAAGCATCACAAGCTGAAGTCTCTGACTCAGATGACAGTCCCAGGCAGCCTAAGCGAGCTCGCTGGGAAAGACCCTCGACGTCATCACACTGCTCAGGGTCTCAGCGAGAAGAGTCTCTCTGTGATGAGACTGAGGACGGTGATCAGGATTCTAATCCTGAGGCCCCTCTCAATCTGGATGCCCCTGATGGTGACGCCATGGTTAATGACCTTATATCGGCAATTAATAGACTGTTGGATATTTCTCCCCCAGCTCCTTCAGCAGAGGAGGCAGCTGCACAGCAGGAGAAGTTCCATTTCCTGTATCCCAAGCGTAAATTAAGTGCTTTTTTGGACCACTCTGACTTCAGAGAATCAATCCAGAAACACGACGCTCATCCAGACAAGCGTTTCTCTAAACGTTCTAAGGATACCCGTTATCCTTTTCCCTCTGAAGTGGCCAAACGCTGGACCCAGTGCCCAAAGGTGGATCCCCCAATTTCCAAGCTTGCGGCTAGATCCATAGTCGCAGTAGAGGATGGCGCTTCACTTAAAGATGCCAACGACAGACAGATGGACCTTTGGTTAAAATCTGTCTATGAAGCTATCGGCGCGTCGTTTGCTCCAGCATTCGCGGCCGTGTGGGCACTACAGGCTATTTCAGCTGGTTTAGCACAGGTGGATGCTATCATGCATCCAGCAGTGCCGCAGGTGGCGTCCCTAACTTCGCAAATGTCTGCGTTTGCGACCTATGCTATCAATGCTGTCCTAGAATCTACGAGCCGTACCTCTATGGCGGCCGCCAATTCTGTGGTTTTGCGCAGAGCCTTATGGTTAAAGGACTGGAAAGCAGATGCTGGTTCCAAAAAATGCTTAACCAGCTTGCCATTATCTAGAGACAGACTGTTTGGTGAGCAATTGGCGGAAATCATTAAACAGTCCAAGGGTAAGGACTCTTCCTTGCCACAGCCCAGAGCAAGTAAACCTCAACAGAAAAAGTGGCAGTCGAGGTTTCGGTCCTTTCGAGGCTCGGGCAAGGCCCAATTCTCCTCGTCCAAAACGACTCAGAAAGGACAAGGGAGCTCAGATTCCTGGCGGGCTCATTCACGCCCCAGGAAAGCAAATGGAGGAACCGCTTCCAAGGCGGCTACCTCATGACTTTCGGCCGCCTCCATCCGCATCCTCGGTCGGTGGCAGGCTCTCCCGCTTTTGCGACATTTGGCTGTCACAGGTCAAAGACCGGTGGGTAACAGACATTTTGTCTCGCGGGTACAGAATCGAGTTCAGTTCTCGGCCTCCACTTCGGTTCTTCAGAACCTCCCCACACCCCAACCGAGCAGATGCCCTGCTGCAGGCGGTGGACTCTCTAAGAGCAGAAGGAGTCGTGATCCCTGTCCCCCCTCAGGAACGGGGGCGAGGATTTTACTCCAATCTCTTTGTGGTTCCAAAAAAGGACGGCTCCTTCCGTCCTGTTCTGGACCTAAAACTGCTCAACAAGCATGTGAACGCCAGGCGGTTCCGGATGGAATCCCTCCGCTCAGTCATTGCCTCAATGTCCCAAGGAGATTTCCTAGCATCAATAGACATCAAAGATGCTTATCTCCACGTGCCGATTGCTACGGAGCACCAACGCTTTCTGCGCTTCGTGATAGGAGACGACCATCTTCAGTTCGTGGCTCTGCCATTTGGTCTGGCGACAGCCCCTCGGGTGTTCACCAAGATCATGGCAGCAGTGGTAGCAGTCTTGCACTCTCACGGACACTCTGTGATCCCTTACTTGGACGATCTACTGGTCAAGGCACCCTCTCAGGAGGCATGCCAACTCAGCCTGAATTTTGCACTGGAGACTCTCCAGGCGTTCGGGTGGATCATCAACTTCCCAAAGTCAAATCTGTCACCGACCCAATCACTAACGTATCTTGGCATGGAGTTTCATACTCTCTCAGCGATAGTGAAGCTTCCGCTGGACAAGCAGCGGTCTCTACAGACGGGGGTGCAGGCTCTCCTTCAAAGTCAGTCGCACTCCTTAAGACGCCTCATGCACTTCCTCGGGAAGATGGTGGCGGCAATAGAGGCGGTTCCGTTTGCGCAGTTTCATCTGCGTCCACTTCAATGGGACATTCTCCGCCAATGGGACGGGAAGTCGACATCCCTGGACAGGAAAGTCTCCCTTTCCCAGACGGCCAAGGACTCTCTGCAGTGGTGGCTCCTTTCCACCTCATTATCACAGGGAAGATCCTTCCTACCACCGTCCTGGGCGGTGGTCACGACAGACGCGAGTCTGTCAGGGTGGGGAGCAGTGTTTCTCCACCACAGGGCTCAGGGTACGTGGACTCAGCAGGAGTCCATCCTTCAGATCAATGTTCTGGAAATCAGAGCAGTGTTTCTTGCCCTACTAGCCTTCCAGCAGTGGCTGGAAGGGAAGCAGATCCGAATTCAATCGGACAACTCCACAGCGGTGGCATACATCAATCACCAAGGGGGGACTCGCAGTCGGCAAGCCTTCCAGGAAGTCCGGCGCATTATGATGTGGGTGGAAGCCACGGCCTCCACCATATCCGCAGTTCACATCCCCGGCGTAGAAAACTGGGAAGCAGACTTCCTCAGTCGCCAGGGCATGGACGCAGGGGAATGGTCCCTTCACCCGGACGTGTTTCAGGAAATCTGTCGCCGATGGGGAAGGCCGGACGTCGACCTAATGGCGTCCCGGCACAACAACAAGGTCCCAACCTTCATGGCACGGTCTCGCGATCAAAGAGCTCTAGCAGCAGACGCCCTAGTGCAAGATTGGTCGCAGTTCCGGCTCCCTTATGTGTTTCCACCTCTGGCACTCTTGCCCAGAGTGCTACGCAAGATCAGATCCGACTGCAGCCGCGTCATACTCGTCGCTCCAGACTGGCCGAGGAGGGCGTGGTATCCGGATCTGTGGCATCTCACGGTCGGCCAACCGTGGGCACTACCAGACCGACCAGACTTACTGTCCCAAGGGCCGTTTTTCCATCGGAATTCTGCGGCCCTCAACCTGACTGCGTGGCCATTGAGTCCTGGATCCTAGCGTCTTCAGGCTTATCCCAAGGGGTCGTTGCCACCATGAGACAGGCTAGGAAGCCCACGTCTGCTAAGATCTACCACAGAACGTGGAGGATATTCTTATCCTGGTGCTCTGCTCAGGGAGTGTCTCCCTGGCCATTTGCATTACCTACCCTTCTTTCTTTCCTGCAATCTGGGTTAGAAAAAGGTTTGTCGCTCGGCTCCCTTAAAGGACAAGTCTCGGCGCTATCCGTCTTTTTTCAGAAGCGTCTAGCACGACTTTCTAAGGTGCGCACGTTCCTACAGGGGGTTTGCCATATCGTTCCCCCGTACAAGCGGCCGTTAGATCCATGGGATCTGAACAGGGTACTAGTTGCCCTCCAGAAGCCGCCCTTCGAGCCTCTGAAGGAGGTTTCACTTTCTAGACTATCACAGAAAGTGGCTTTTCTGGTAGCGATCACATCTCTTCGGAGAGTGTCTGAGCTAGCAGCGCTGTCTTCCAAGGCTCCCTTCCTGGTCTTCCACCAGGACAAGGTAGTGCTGCGCCCCATTCAGGAGTTTCTCCCGAAGGTAGTATCCTCGTTTCATCTTAATCAGGATATCTCCTTGCCTTCTTTTTGTCCTCATGCAGTTCATCGGTATGAGAAGGATTTACATTTGTTAGATCTGGTGAGAGCACTCAGAATCTACATTTCCCGCACGGCGCCCCTGCGCCGTTCGGATGCACTCTTTGTCCTTGTCGCTGGTAAGCGCAAAGGGTCGCAGGCTTCTAAGGCCACCCTGGCTCGATGGATCAAAGAACCAATTCTTGAAGCCTACCGTTCTGCGGGGCTTCCGGTTCCATCAGGGCTGAAGGCCCATTCTACCAGAGCCGTGGGTGCGTCCTGGGCATTGCGACACCAGGCTACGGCTCAACAGGTGTGCCAGGCAGCTACCTGGTCGAGTCTGCACACTTTCACCAAACATTATCAGGTGCATACCTATGCTTCGGCGGACGCCAGCCTAGGTAGAAGAGTCCTGCAGGCGGCAGTTGCCTCCCCGTAGGGGAGGGCTGTCTTTGCAGCTCTAACATGAGGTATTTCTTTACCCACCCAGGGACAGCTTTTGGACGTCCCAATCGTCTGGGTCTCCCAATGGAGCGCCGAAGAAGAAGGGAATTTTGTTACTTACCGTAAATTCCTTTTCTTCTAGCTCTTATTGGGAGACCCAGCACCCGCCCTGTTGTCCTTCGGGATTTTTGGTTTGTTTTCGGGTACACATGTTGTTCATGTTGAACGGTTTTCAGTTCTCCGATGTTACTCGGAGTGAATTTGTTTAAACCAGTTATTGGCTTTCCTCCTTCTTGCTTTTGCACTAAAACTGGTGAGCCAGTGATCCCACTGGGGGTGTATAGCCAGAAGGGGAGGGGCCTTACACTTTTTAGTGTAATTGCTTTGTGTGGCCTCCGGAGGCAGTGCTATACACCCAATCGTCTGGGTCTCCCAATAAGAGCTAGAAGAAAAGGAATTTACGGTAAGTAACAAAATTCCCTTCATTATCACTATATGAGTGGTGGTAACCATGGATACATGAGGTAAGAGACACGGCTATATCAGGAGAGCTATACTACATCTGTAATGGGAGGTATGTGCTCATATTATTACACCTACTACATATAGGGACAGGATCTTGGGTGCACCCCTTTAAGTTTCCGGCTTCTCGTAGCTGTGCCCATCCGCAGACTGCAGGTCACTCGGGCCCCTCCATGGATCAGTAGAGAACGGGCGCTCCAGTGATGAAGTGGATGTGTTTCCTTTTCATTTTTAACCCCTTCCTGATGTCAGATGTGCCCAGTCCTGCTTCAGGCAGCGATCGCTCTCCTCCTCTGCAATCGCACGCTGCAGATACACATAGAGCACCTGAAAGCCCCCGTCTCCAGCATCCTGGGGAGCCCAGCCGCAGGGTCATGTCATACTATAATAATTCACTATTGCAGCATATAGAAGTAATCATGAAAAAAAACCAAAAACTATCACAAAAGGGATGTTTGAGGATAAAATACAATATTTAATGTTAAAGACCCAAATTCTAGTGGCATTGCACACAAGATGGCAGCATATAACGGGGAGATGAGTGAGGACCAGAGTAAATAACCAGAAGACGTGAAGTGTCAGAAGCAAATCCAGGCCCAGTACATGACCGCAGATGACATACATTGGGCCGCACACCTTTCCTCCTGCTGCTTTGGCGCCCCACGCACGTTTCGTGATGACCTTCGTTGCCCCCCTGGGCCTCACTCATCTCGCTGCTATCTGCTGCCATCTGGTGTACAAATCCTTTTTCACACCCTACTATAATTTTAGTGTGTCACATTATAGATTGTATTTTCTCCTCAGATATGGCCATTGTTTGTGTTGTCCTCAGCAGCAGCCGTATCTCATACTGAGAATAGGGATATTATCTTAGAAATATACATTTTCGGCTTCATTGATTGTCTTTGATGCCTTTTTGTCTATATGTTTTGCTGCAAAAGTAATCACGAGTAGAGATGAGTGGACCTGAACTTACCTTTACACAAGTCACTGCTCAGATTTGGAGTTCAGGCTCTTCAGTACGCTGGCCACTCGAGCGAGCATCGCTGTGCCCGGGTTACACTCGACGCTCGGGGGCAATTGTGTTACGCTCGGTGCTCGGGTTACGCTCGGTGGCAATTGTGTTACGCTCGGTGCTCGGGTTACGCTCGGGGGCAATTGTGTTACGCTCAGTGGCAATTGTGTTACGCTCAGTGCTCGGGTTACGCTCGGTGCACGGGTTACTCTCGGGGGCAATTGTGTTACGCTTGGTGCTCGGGTTACGCTCGGTGCTCGGGGGCAATTGCGTTACGCTCTGTGCTCGGGGGCAATTGCATTACGCTCGGTGCTTTGTGTTACTCTCGGTGCTCGGGTTACGCTCGCCACTCGGGGGCAATTGCGTTACGCTCAGTGCCCGGGTTACACTCGACGCTCGGGGGCAATTGTGTTACGCTCGGTGCTCGGGTTACGCTCGGTGGCAATTGTGTTACGCTCGGTGCTCGGGTTACGCTCGGGGGCAATTGTGTTACGCTCAGTGGCAATTGTGTTACGCTCAGTGCTCGGGTTACGCTCGGTGCACGGGTTACTCTCGGGGGCAATTGTGTTACGCTTGGTGCTCGGGTTACGCTCGGTGCTCGGGGGCAATTGCGTTACGCTCTGTGCTCGGGGGCAATTGCATTACGCTCGGTGCTTTGTGTTACTCTCGGTGCTCGGGTTACGCTCGCCACTCGGGGGCAATTGCGTTACGCTCAGTGCTCGGGTTACACTCGTCGCTCGGGGGCAATTGCTTTACGCTCGGTGCTCAGGTTATGCTCATCACTCGGGGGGCAATTGCGTTATGCCCGGTGCTTGCGTTATGCCCGGTGCTTGCGTTACGCTTGGTGCTCGGGTTAAACTCGACGCTCGGGGGCAATTGCGTTACGCTCAGTGCTCGTGTTACGCTCGCCACTCGGTGCTCAGCCCTGTGCTAGCCGCTTGCAGTGTGGTGATTGGCTCGCACTGGGGGTAACAACAGCGTAATCGAATGTAGTGTATAATATAAACAGAAAAACCTGGCCCTCCCCCAGATGTGATCTTTTTGTGGCCGCATGTGGTTGGACACCTGAACTGCCCAATCAGTGACTTCCAATGAGGTCCGGAGCAGAGCAGAACTTTATATAAGCCTGAATGAGCTGAGCTTCCACGGGTCCACTCATCTCCATATAAGGGGACAAAAAGAAAACCTGTTACATCTGAAATCGCAGAGGCGCGAGTCCCCCCCACACTTTCTAACCTAATTTACAAATAGACATAAAATAAACATTTGTCTCCGGCTCTTTGAGAGGCCGATCTATCAGGTGAGTCCAAGCTTTGCTCTTAGGTTATTCCTGCAGCTCCAGAGATCAGGGTCTTTCTATTTTGTGCAGTTTTTTTTCTAGTCTTTATATTATAATTTAAGCGATTTGTGGAAGGTCCAAAGAAGCCCCCGTGAAGCTGCCCCCTGCCCCGCTGACAGGTCCTCTAACACCATGAAGAGAAATAATATTACAGGTCAGAATTGCTGAACTGCAAAACGAGCTCCATTTACCGACGAAAGGTGCAGATCTCAGAAGTCCCCCAAAGAGAGCCGGCCTCGGCGTCATTGTGGTGACGGGAGAATCATGGAGCCGGGAACCATTACTGAATTACATTTTTATCCCATTTCCTCGTTATTCAGTTTAGCAAAATGGTCCAGGCTCTTGGAAGAAGAGTAGGAAAAAAGAAAGCTGCATCCCTCCAGGGAGCGTGTCCGTGTGCGAGATGTGGCTGCGTCTTCTCATCCGCTCCTGTCTCGAGTGTTGTCCGTGTGTGAGATGTGGCTGCGTCTTCTCATCCGCTCCTGTCTCGAGTGTTGTCCGTGTGTGAGATGTGGCTGCGTCTTCTCATCCGCTCGTGTCTCGAGTGTTGTCCGTGTGCGAGATGTGGCTGCGTCTTCTCATCCGCTCCTGTCTCGAGTGTTGTCCGTGTGTGAGATGTGGCTGCGTCTTCTCATCCGCTCCTGTCTCGAGTGTTGTCCGTGTGTGAGATGTGGCTGCGTCTTCTCATCCGCTCGTGTCTCGAGTGTTGTCCGTGTGCGAGATGTGGCTGCGTCTTCTCATCCGCTCCTGTCTCGAGTGTTGTCCGTGTGTGAGATGTGGCTGCGTCTTCTCATCCGCTCCTGTCTCGAGTGTTGTCAGTGTGCGAGATGTGGTTGCGTCTTCTCATCCGCTCCTGTCTCGAGTGTTGTCCGTGTGCGAGATGTGGTTGCGTCTTCTCATCCGCTCCTGTCTCGAGTGTTGTCCGTGTGCGAGATGTGGTTGCGTCTTCTCATCCGCTCCTGTCTCGAGTGTTGTCCGTGTGTGAGATGTGGCTGCGTCTTCTCATCCGCTCCTGTCTCGAGTGTTGTCCGTGTGCGAGATGTGGTTGCGTCTTCTCATCCGCTCCTGTCTCGAGTGTTGTCCGTGTGCGAGATGTGGTTGCGTCTTCTCATCCGCTCCTGTCTCGAGTGTTGTCCGTGTGCGAGATGTGGTTGCGTCTTCTCATCCGCTCGTGTCTCGAGTGTTGTCAGTGTGCGAGATGTGGTTGCGTCTTCTCATCCGCTCCTGTCTCGAGTGTTGTCAGTGTGTGAGATGTGGTTGCGTCTTCTCATCCGCTCCTGTCTCGAGTGTTGTCCGTGTGTGAGATGTGGTTGCGTCTTCTCATCCGCTCGTGTCTCGAGTGTTGTCCGTGTGCGAAATGTGGTTGCGTCTTCTCATCCGCTCCTGTCTCGAGTGTAGTCCGTGTTGTGGCTGCGTCTTCTCATCCGCTCGTGTGTCGAGTGTTGTCTGTGTGCGAGATGTGGTTGCGTCTTCTCATCCGCTCGTGTCTCGAGTGTTGTCTGTGTGCGAGATGTGGCTGCGTCTTCTCATCCGCTCCTGTCTCGAGTGTTGTCAGTGTGCGAGATGTGGTTGCGTCTTCTCATCCGCTCCTGTCTCTAGTGTTGTCAGTGTGTGAGATGTGGCTGCGTCTTCTCATCCGCTCGTGTCTCGAGTGTAGTCCGTGTGTGAGATGTGGTTGCGTCTTCTCATCCGCTCCTGTCTCGAGTGTTGTCCGTGTTGTGGCTGCGTCTTCTCATCCGCTCCTGTCTCGAGTGTTGTCAGTGTGTGAGATGTGGCTGCGTCTTCTCATCCGCTCCTATCTCGAGTGTTGTCCGTGTGTGAGATATGGTTGCGTCTTCTCACCCGCTCGTGTCTCGAGTGTTGTCCGTGTTGTGGCTGCGTCTTCTCATCCGCTCGTGTGTCGAGTGTTGTCCGTGTGTGAGATATGGTTGCGTCTGCTCACCCGCTCCTGTCTCGAGTGTGTCCGTGTTGTGGCTGCGTCTTCTCATCCGCTCGTGTCTCGAGTGTTGTCCGTGTGCGAGATGTGGCTGCGTCTTCTCATCCGCTCGTGTCTCGAGTGTTGTCCGTGTGTGAGATGTGGCTGCGTCTTCTCATCCGCTCGTGTCTCGAGTGTTGTCCGTGTGTGAGATGTGGCTGCGTCTTCTCATCCGCTCGTGTCTCGAGTGTTGTCCGTGTGCGAGATGTGGCTGCGTCTTCTCATCCGCTCCTGTCTCGAGTGTTGTCAGTGTGTGAGATGTGGCTGCGTCTTCTCATCCGCTCGTGTGTCGAGTGTTGTCAGTGTGTGAGATGTGGCTGCGTCTTCTCATCCGCTCGTGTGTCGAGTGTTGTCTGTGTGCGAGATGTGGTTGCGTCTTCTCATCCGCTCGTGTCTCGAGTGTTGTCTGTGTGCGAGATGTGGCTGCGTCTTCTCATCCGCTCCTGTCTCGAGTGTTGTCAGTGTGTGAGATGTGGCTGCGTCTTCTCATCCGCTCCTGTCTCGAGTGTTGTCAGTGTGTGAGATGTGGTTGCGTCTTCTCATCCGCTCGTGTGTCAAGTGTTGTCTGTGTGCGAGATGTGGTTGCGTCTTCTCATCCGCTCCTGTCTCGAGTGTTGTCAGTGTGTGAGATGTGGCTGCGTCTTCTCATCCGCTCGTGTCTCGAGTGTAGTCCGTGTGTGACATGTGGTTGCGTCTTCTCATCCGCTCCTGTCTCGAGTGTTGTCCGTGTTGTGGCTGCGTCTTCTCATCCGCTGTTGTCTCGAGTGTTGTCCGTGTGTGAGATGTGGTTGCGTCTTCTCATCCGCTCCTGTCTCGAGTGTTGTCCGTGTTGAGGCTGCGTCTTCTCATCCGCTCCTGTCTCGAGTGTTGTCCGTGTGTGAGATGTGGCTGCGTCTTCTCATCCGCTCCTATCTCGAGTGTTGTCCGTGTGTGAGATATGGTTGCGTCTTCTCACCCGCTCGTGTCTCGAGTGTTGTTCGTGTTGTGGCTGCGTCTTCTCATCCGCTCGTGTGTCGAGTGTTGTCCGTGTGTGAGATATGGTTGCGTCTTCTCACCCGCTCCTGTCTCGAGTGTGTCCGTGTTGTGGCTGCGTCTTCTCATCCGCTCGTGTCTCGAGTGTTGTCCGTGTGCGAGATGTGGCTGCGTCTTCTCATCCGCTCCTGTCTCGAGTGTTGTCAGTGTGTGAGATGTGGCTGCGTCTTCTCATCCGCTCGTGTCTCGAGTGTTGTCCGTGTGTGAGATGTGGCTGCGTCTTCTCATCCGCTCGTGTCTCGAGTGTTGTCCGTGTGCGAGATGTGGCTGCGTCTTCTCATCCGCTCCTGTCTCGAGTGTTGTCAGTGTGTGAGATGTGGCTGCGTCTTCTCATCCGCTCCTGTCTCGAGTGTGTCCGTGTGTGAGATGTGGCTGTGTCTTCTCATCCGCTCGTGTCTCGAGTGTTGTCCGTGTGTGAGATGTGGCTGCGTCTTCTCATCCGCTCGTGTCTCGAGTGTTGTCCGTGTGTGAGATGTGGCTGCGTCTTCTCATCCGCTCGTGTCTCGAGTGTTGTCCGTGTGTGAGATGTGGCTGCGTCTTCTCATCCGCTCCTGTCTCGAGTGTTGTCCGTGTGTGAGATGTGGCTGCGTCTTCTCATCCGCTCCTGTCTCGAGTGTTGTCCGTGTGCGAGATGTGGTTGCGTCTTCTCATCCGCTCCTGTCTCGAGTGTTGTCCGTGTGTGAGATGTGGCTGCGTCTTCTCATCCGCTCCTGTCTCGAGTGTTGTCCGTGTGCGAGATGTGGTTGCGTCTTCTCATCCGCTCGTGTCTCGAGTGTTGTCAGTGTGCGAGATGTGGTTGCGTCTTCTCATCCGCTCCTGTCTCGAGTGTTGTCAGTGTGCGAGATGTGGTTGCGTCTTCTCATCCGCTCCTGTCTCGAGTGTTGTCCGTGTGTGAGATGTGGTTGCGTCTTCTCATCCGCTCGTGTCTCGAGTGTTGTCCGTGTGCGAGATGTGGTTGCGTCTTCTCATCCGCTCCTGTCTCGAGTGTTGTCCGTGTTGTGGCTGCGTCTTCTCATCCGCTCGTGTGTCGAGTGTTGTCTGTGTGCGAGATGTGGTTGCGTCTTCTCATCCGCTCGTGTCTCGAGTGTTGTCTGTGTGCGAGATGTGGCTGCGTCTTCTCATCCGCTCCTGTCTCGAGTGTTGTCAGTGTGCGAGATGTGGTTGCGTCTTCTCAACCGCTCGTGTCTCGAGTGTAGTCCGTGTGCGAGATGTGGTTGCGTCTTCTCATCCGCTCCTGTCTCGAGTGTTGTCCGTGTGTGAGATGTGGCTGCGTCTTCTCATCCGCTCGTGTCTCGAGTGTTGTCCGTGTTGTGGCTGTGTCTTCTCATCCGCTCGTGTCTCGAGTGTTGTCCGTGTTGTGGCTGCGTCTTCTCATCCGCTCCTGTCTCGAGTGTTGTCCGTGTTGTGGCTGCGTCTTCTCATCCGCTCCTGTCTCGAGTGTGTCCGTGTTGTGGCTGCGTCTTCTCATCCGCTCGTGTCTCGAGTGTTGTCCGTGTTGTGGCTGCGTCTTCTCATCCGCTCCTGTCTCGAGTGTTGTCCGTGTGTGAGATGTGGTTGCGTCTTCTCATCCGCTCGTGTCTCGAGTGTTGTCAGTGTGTGAGATGTGGCTGCGTCTTCTCATCCGCTCGTGTCTCGAGTGTTGTCCGTGTGTGAGATGTGGCTGCGTCTTCTGATCCGCTCGTGTCTCGAGTGTTGTCCGTGTGCGAGATGTGGCTGCGTCTTCTCATCCGCTCCTGTCTCGAGTGTTGTCAGTGTGTGAGATGTGGCTGCGTCTTCTCATCCGCTCGTGTCTCGAGTGTTGTCCGTGTGTGAGATGTGGCTGCGTCTTCTCATCCGCTCGTGTCTCGAGTGTTGTCCGTGTGCGAGATGTGGCTGCGTCTTCTCATCCGCTCGTGTCTCGAGTGTTGTCCGTGTGCGAGATGTGGCTGCGTCTTCTCATCCGCTCGTGTCTCGAGTGTTGTCCGTGTGCGAGATGTGGTTGCGTCTTCTCATCCGCTCCTGTCTCGAGTGTTGTCAGTGTGCGAGATGTGGTTGCGTCTTCTCATCCGCTCCTGTCTCGAGTGTTGTCCGTGTGTGAGATGTGGTTGCGTCTTCTCATCCGCTCGTGTCTCGAGTGTTGTCCGTGTGCGAGATGTGGTTGCGTCTTCTCATCCGCTCCTGTCTCGAGTGTTGTCCGTGTTGTGGCTGCGTCTTCTCATCCGCTCGTGTGTCGAGTGTTGTCTGTGTGCGAGATGTGGTTGCGTCTTCTCATCCGCTCCTGTCTCGAGTGTTGTCCGTGTGTGAGATGTGGCTGCGTCTTCTCATCCGCTCGTGTGTCGAGTGTTGTCTGTGTGCGAGATGTGGTTGCGTCTTCTCATCCGCTCCTGTCTCGAGTGTTGTCCGTGTGTGAGATGTGGCTGCGTCTTCTCATCCGCTCCTGTCTCGAGTGTTGTCCGTGTGCGAGATGTGGTTGCGTCTTCTCATCCGCTCGTGTCTCGAGTGTTGTCAGTGTGCGAGATGTGGTTGCGTCTTCTCATCCGCTCCTGTCTCGAGTGTTGTCAGTGTGCGAGATGTGGTTGCGTCTTCTCATCCGCTCCTGTCTCGAGTGTTGTCCGTGTGTGAGATGTGGTTGCGTCTTCTCATCCGCTCGTGTCTCGAGTGTTGTCCGTGTGCGAGATGTGGTTGCGTCTTCTCATCCGCTCCTGTCTCGAGTGTTGTCCGTGTTGTGGCTGCGTCTTCTCATCCGCTCGTGTGTCGAGTGTTGTCTGTGTGCGAGATGTGGTTGCGTCTTCTCATCCGCTCGTGTCTCGAGTGTTGTCTGTGTGCGAGATGTGGCTGCGTCTTCTCATCCGCTCCTGTCTCGAGTGTTGTCAGTGTGCGAGATGTGGTTGCGTCTTCTCAACCGCTCGTGTCTCGAGTGTAGTCCGTGTGCGAGATGTGGTTGCGTCTTCTCATCCGCTCCTGTCTCGAGTGTTGTCCGTGTGTGAGATGTGGCTGCGTCTTCTCATCCGCTCGTGTCTCGAGTGTTGTCCGTGTTGTGGCTGTGTCTTCTCATCCGCTCGTGTCTCGAGTGTTGTCCGTGTTGTGGCTGCGTCTTCTCATCCGCTCCTGTCTCGAGTGTTGTCCGTGTTGTGGCTGCGTCTTCTCATCCGCTCCTGTCTCGAGTGTGTCCGTGTTGTGGCTGCGTCTTCTCATCCGCTCGTGTCTCGAGTGTTGTCCGTGTTGTGGCTGCGTCTTCTCATCCGCTCCTGTCTCGAGTGTTGTCCGTGTGTGAGATGTGGTTGCGTCTTCTCATCCGCTCGTGTCTCGAGTGTTGTCAGTGTGTGAGATGTGGCTGCGTCTTCTCATCCGCTCGTGTCTCGAGTGTTGTCCGTGTGTGAGATGTGGCTGCGTCTTCTGATCCGCTCGTGTCTCGAGTGTTGTCCGTGTGCGAGATGTGGCTGCGTCTTCTCATCCGCTCCTGTCTCGAGTGTTGTCAGTGTGTGAGATGTGGCTGCGTCTTCTCATCCGCTCGTGTCTCGAGTGTTGTCCGTGTGTGAGATGTGGCTGCGTCTTCTCATCCGCTCGTGTCTCGAGTGTTGTCCGTGTGCGAGATGTGGCTGCGTCTTCTCATCCGCTCGTGTCTCGAGTGTTGTCCGTGTGCGAGATGTGGCTGCGTCTTCTCATCCGCTCGTGTCTCGAGTGTTGTCCGTGTGCGAGATGTGGTTGCGTCTTCTCATCCGCTCCTGTCTCGAGTGTTGTCAGTGTGCGAGATGTGGTTGCGTCTTCTCATCCGCTCCTGTCTCGAGTGTTGTCCGTGTGTGAGATGTGGTTGCGTCTTCTCATCCGCTCGTGTCTCGAGTGTTGTCCGTGTGCGAGATGTGGTTGCGTCTTCTCATCCGCTCCTGTCTCGAGTGTTGTCCGTGTTGTGGCTGCGTCTTCTCATCCGCTCCTGTCTCGAGTGTTGTCCGTGTTGTGGCTGCGTCTTCTCATCCGCTCCTATCTCGAGTGTTGTCCGTGTGTGAGATGTGGCTGCGTCTTCTCATCCGCTCGTGTCTCGAGTGTTGTCCGTGTTGTGGTTGCGTCTTCTCATCCGCTCGTGTCTCGAGTGTTGTCCGTGTTGTGGCTGCGTCTTCTCATCCGCTCCTGTCTCGAGTGTTGTCCGTGTTGTGGCTGCGTCTTCTCATCCGCTCGTGTCTCGAGTGTTGTCCGTGTGCGAGATGTGGCTGCGTCTTCTCATCCGCTCGTGTCTCGAGTGTTGTCCGTGTGCGAGATGTGGCTGCGTCTTCTCATCCGCTCGTGTCTCGAGTGTTGTCCGTGTGTGAGATGTGGCTGCGTCTTCTCATCCGCTCCTGTCTCGAGTGTTGTCCGTGTGTGAGATGTGGCTGCGTCTTCTCATCCGCTCGTGTCACGAGTGTTGTCCGTGTTGTGGCTGCGTCTTCTCATCCGCTCGTGTCTCGAGTGTTGTCAGTGTGTGAGATGTGGCTGCGTCTTCTCATCCGCTCCTGTCTCGAGTGTTGTCTGTGTGTGAGATGTGGCTGCGTCTTCTCATCCGCTCGTGTCTCGAGTGTTGTCAGTGTGAGAGATATGGTTGCGTCTTCTCATCCGCTCGTGTCTCGAGTGTTGTCTGTGTGTGAGATGTGGTTGCGTCTTCTCATCCGCTCCTGTCTCGAGTGTTGTCCGTGTGCGAGATGTGGCTGCGTCTTCTCATCCGCTCCTATCTCGAGTGTTGTCAGTGTGTGAGATGTGGCTGCGTCTTCTCATCCGCTCGTGTCTCGAGTGTTGTCCGTGTTGTGGCTGCGTCTTCTCATCCGCTCGTGTCTCGAGTGTAGTCCGTGTGCGAGATGTGGTTGCGTCTTCTCATCCGCTCCTGTCTCGAGTGTTGTCCGTGTGTGAGATGTGGCTGCGTCTTCTCATCCGCTCGTGTCTCGAGTGTTGTCCGTGTTGTGGCTGCGTCTTCTCATCCGCTCGTGTCTCGAGTGTAGTCCGTGTGCGAGATGTGGTTGCGTCTTCTCATCCGCTCCTGTCTCGAGTGTTGTCCGTGTGTGAGATGTGGCTGCGTCTTCTCATCTGCTCGTGTCTCGAGTGTTGTCCGTGTTGTGGCTGTGTCTTCTCATCCGCTCCTGTCTCGAGTGTTGTCCGTGTTGTGGCTGTGTCTTCTCATCCGCTCCTATCTCGAGTGTTGTCCGTGTGTGAGATGTGGCTGCGTCTTCTCATCCGCTCGTGTCTCGAGTGTTGTCCGTGTTGTGGTTGCGTCTTCTCATCCGCTCGTGTCTCGAGTGTTGTCCGTGTTGTGGCTGCGTCTTCTCATCCGCTCCTGTCTCGAGTGTTGTCCGTGTTGTGGTTGCGTCTTCTCATCCGCTCGTGTCTCGAGTGTTGTCCGTGTTGTGGCTGCGTCTTCTCATCCGCTCCTGTCTCGAGTGTTGTCCGTGTTGTGGCTGCGTCTTCTCATCCGCTCGTGTCTCGAGTGTTGTCCGTGTTGTGGCTGCGTCTTCTCATCCGCTCCTGTCTCGAGTGTTGTCCGTGTTGTGGTTGCGTCTTCTCATCCGCTCGTGTCTCGAGTGTTGTCCGTGTTGTGGCTGCGTCTTCTCATCCGCTCCTGTCTCGAGTGTTGTCCGTGTTGTGGCTGCGTCTTCTCATCCGCTCCTGTCTCGAGTGTTGTCCGTGTTGTGGCTGCGTCTTCTCATCCGCTCCTATCTCGAGTGTTGTCCGTGTGTGAGATGTGGCTGCGTCTTCTCATCCGCTCGTGTCTCGAGTGTTGTCCGTGTTGTGGTTGCGTCTTCTCATCCGCTCGTGTCTCGAGTGTTGTCCGTGTTGTGGCTGCGTCTTCTCATCCGCTCCTGTCTCGAGTGTTGTCCGTGTTGTGGCTGCGTCTTCTCATCCGCTCCTGTCTCGAGTGTTTGAGAGCGAGGCTGCTCGATGTATTATGTGACTGGTATTAGACTCAGTCCTGCAGATTTTCACTGGTTTTCAAACATTAAACCTTTTTCTCTCCATTACACAGGACTATGTGCTGTGGAGTCTCCACTGGATCCTGTCCCTGTTACCAGCGTTTCCTTCATTCCCCCACCACCCCCTCCAAAAAACGCTGCCCGGATGCTGGCGCTGGCATTGGCAGAGTCTGCACAACAAGCTTCCAGTCAAAAGAGACCCCCCTACCTACAATTCATGGAGCTGCCACTGCCTCCGCCACCAGAAGAGGAGCCGCCCGATCTCCCAGCACAGCCGGTATTCCCAGCACTGATGTCGGCAGCGGCCGTGTCTCCAGAGAGAAGTCCCATGTACTCTACAGTCACCACTCCCGTCACATCATCCTTCTCCATCACCACCATCTCGTACAGTCCAGTGAGAAGCCAAAATCCCCTGCCAGGAGACAGCCCGTCCGCCGTTACCCCAGGACTCAGCCCCTCATCTCAGGTTTGTTTTGGATTCATTGTAGGGTAAAAATGACCTGGCCGCATTGAATTTTCTGGTCCGTACGATTAGGATAACAAACTTAAACTTTTTTTTCTTCAAGTAGCAAAACAAAAAAAGAATATGGCAGTGAACACACACGGGTGCCAGCAACCAAGCCATTAAAGTGCCACTGTCGTGAATGCTGCGGCCATTGACTGTGGCATTCATATGGTTAAACAGCAATGACTGTCGCCAACTCCGGTCGGTGCTTAGATGCTGGGCCCTGTGCAGGCGCCGCTTGTTGATGCTGTTCGATGCCCCGGCCGGCGCAGGCTCGGCTCGGCACAGCAGCCCCGGCCGTCGCAGGCTCGGCTCAGCAGCCCCTGCCGGCGCAGGCTCGGCTCAGCAGCCCCGGCCGGCGCAAGGCTCGGCTCAGCAGCCCCGGCCGGCGCAGGGCTCGGCTCAGCAGCCCCGGCCGGCGCAGGGCTCGGCTCAGCAGCCCCGGCCGGCGCAGGGCTCGGCTCAGCAGCCCCGGCCGGCGCAGGGCTCGGCTCAGCAGCCCCGGCCGGCGCAGGGCTCGGCTCAGCAGCCCCGGCCGGCGCAGGGCTCGGCTCAGCAGCCCCGGCCGGCGCAGGGCTCGGCTCAGCAGCCCCGGCCGGCGCAGGGCTCGGCTCAGCAGCCCCGGCCGGCGCAGGGCTCGGCTCAGCAGCCCCGGCCGCTGCAGGCTCGGCTCAGCAGCCCCAGCCGGTGCAGGGTCCGGTGCAGGCTCAGCAGCTCCGGTCTGTACACCCACACCTGCAGAGCCATACGGGGATGTTAGGAAGGTTGTGGATGTAAATCCCTTTGATTTGTACAGATGATGATTTTGTTTTCTGTCCTTTTGTGTTGAAGGTCCCCGGGTCCATTCCTCCTGAGGAGATGATGCCTCCTGGGCCATGTGAAATGAACTCCAGCTACCCCATAGAATTGTGTTCTCCACCTCCTTCCTTGGATAGACCCAGCTCAAGACCTCATTTTCACCAGCGCTCAGAGTCTTTTCCGTCCCATCCTACACATACGACCGGACCACCAGCCCCACCAGTCAGGACCATGGAGAGTCGTCTGGCCACCGCCCTACACTCCAACTATAATGATGCCATCACAGCCAGCAATTATCACTCTTTCCTGAGTACAATCACGCTGCCGTCATCGCTGGAGGATGCACTGCCCCGGCAAAACTATGCAGCAAATGTGAAGTCAGAGAGCCTGATGGAGCAAGGTGCCAGCTACAGACAGCCCCATCTCTCCCAGCCCAAGACGGAAGAGAAGCTTGAACTTGGTGATGGATACCAGCACACGTATCAGCCCTCCTCGAAGCCAGAGAACATAGAGCTCTCGTACAGGAATCCATATCCGCCCCAACTGGAAGCAGAGACTCTCAATGAGCGATTTGATACTTTTGTGCACCCTAAACCCTCCTTGGTCCCCAAGTCTTACAAGGCGGACAGTGCTCCACTACATATGCCAACACAACCTTATGTGTCCCGCTGTGAAACGCCCTCCTCAAATTCTACCCTTTATGGCACCTACATCAACCAAGCCAAGCATCCAGGACTACAGCATTCTCGCTCAAGGAGTCGACCGGATTATATGTCATCCTTGAGTCCAAGTCTACGCACCTACTCAGAGGAAGCGCCACCATATCCTACAATACGACGGGTCCAATCCTTGCATGTGCCTATGCAACCTCCACCACCTCCCATGCGTACAGTTCCTATTTCCAGAACAGAGGTCCCTCCCGATGATGAGCCCGCATACTGCCCACGGCCCGTCTACCAGTACAAGGCATGTCCGCCCTTCACTTCTTCCTCAGATTATCACGTCACTCAGCTGCAGCCTTACTTTGAGAATGGCAGGGTGCATTACCGGTACAGTCCCTTCTCGGGCAGCACCACGTATTACTCTGCAGACGGCACCTTCTATGATATGGACCCTTACAGCACATTGCGCTTGCGGCAGTACCACCTCTATCCTAGTCGTGACTTTGCATCTTATACTACACGATTGCAGCCCAAGTCCACTTATCGGGCAGCGGCGTTGGCACCGTACCCCAGAGGAAGTCTGCGTGAGCACAATTTCATTAGCAGAGATGTCCCCCCTGCATTGCCCCCTGATCATCCTAGACCTATTCACATTTCCTGGGATATGGAGGATATGGACAGATACAGATTACAGTCATTGAGACGTGAGAACAGAACGCGACAGAGACCTAAGGGACCGGTCATGTCTCAGTATGATAACGTTACCCCATCCTTAGTGGAGGATATAGCTGGACTGGATGTCATACATCTGAGGAGCAGGTCTGACCCCGGAAAAACACCAGGACTTCTTAGTGTCGCTGAATCGAAAGATGTTCGCTATGTGGGAAGGGCAGACGCTGATGAACGCCTAGCACATCCTCTCCCGTCTTATGGAAATGGCCCCCAGGATAAACCGTCCCTTCCCCAGAAGCAGAGTGGAGGGTCTAGGAATCGCATACAGCACGACTTTACCTCTGAGCACCGGCCCCCAGCCCAGCAGGACGCTGGACGTAACGGCCCTCCATTCCCACCTGCTGAATACAGCTCCAAGACATTGCCACTGCCTTCTGAAGTCCAATACAAGTCCTCAACCAGTAAATACAATGTGAATCCACAGGAACCAATGAGGCTGAATCACAAGGAGATGAGACAGTCTGAGGACAAGGAGCGGTCCCTCTCCAGACCGCCGGACACGTCACACAGAGACTGTTACAGAGAGGACACCGCTCAGTATGTCACCGCTCCACCCAAACCAGAGAGGAGCCACAGCCTCAGGGCCAGCCACAACCCAGAGATTGTGGAGAGGGACGCTGCCATCTTCTACCCCTACCAAACACTCCATGGAAAGCTGCACAGCTCCATAAGTGCTCTGTCCCAGTACGACAACGTGGCAGATTACCATTCCATCCCCCACCATCGCTCAACAAGCCAATCTAACCCTAATGCCTTCCCCCTCCCTCATGGCCGGACCTATGCGACTGCCCTGGGCCAGGGAGCTTTTCTGGCCGCGGAGTTGTCCCTGCAGAGGCCAGAAGCAAAAGTCCATGTGGAGTGAGGTGCTGACTACGGGAGGGTTCATGGTGGGAAGAGGACTTCATTCTTATTAGGCAGACCCCTGCTGGACAGTGGACTGTTTTATTTTTGCAAATGACAAAAAAAAAAAAATGTAAAAAAAAATTGAAATTAAACCAAATCCTAGTAGAGACACGCTAACGTCAGTCCACACACAAGTAGCAATACACACGGCCCGGCGGCGCCCATCGTTACATGACCGTTCCATGTTGTAAACAGTGATGTCACAATCCTGTACCGTTCGTCCCCATTGGTGTCCTTCCTAAATGTGAGGAGGAATAAAGACCTGCTATTTAATCCATATTGGGTTTGTTGTGTATATGAGACATGACATTTATACCGCTGTGGTACGCCCCATGTTACCGCCTCTTCACGTGGCTTCCTTATCCTTGGATTTTATTTTACCCCTATGTAAAGGTTCATTTATGAATGGTGGTCTCTGGATGGATATGGTCACCCCCTCTTATGCATGTGTACCCCAATGACAACATTCCCACCCTGTGTATTATAAGGACATTGTGCCCCTGGAAGGAGTAAAGTGGCCCGGCCGTGTGGCCACTGATGGTGGCTTCCAGGAGCGGCCCCTTCCCTGATCTTCCACATATAAAGGTAACAGCCATAACTAAAAGTCATAAACGTTCTGTGGGTTATTATTACTGTGTCTAACCTCCATTATTAGTGAGCGTTTCTTTCTCTTAGGGATGAGGATTGCAGAAAGTCTATATTTTTGTTGTATTCTTGGAATAAAGTTCTCCTCATTGTAGAGTTTTTCAGTTTTTATATCCACAATCCACCTGAATCACCTGTGATATATACTGTGGGCCCCAAAGACTGACAACAAGGACCAGCGGACGCCTCGGGAAATGCTCACACGTTGTACCGGTCCCCGGGGAATGATCACACGTTGTACCGGTCCCCGGGGAATGATCACACGTTGTACCGGTCCTCGGTGAATGATCACACGTTGTACCGGTCCCCGGGGAATGATCACACGTTGTACCGGTCCCCGGGGAATGATCACACGTTGTACCGGTCCCCGGGGAATGATCACACGTTGTACCGGTCCCCGGGAATGATCACACGTTGTACCGGTCCCCGGGAATGATCACACGTTGTACCGGTCCCCGGGGAATGATCACACGTTGTACCGGTTCCCGGGAATGATCACAGACCCCCGGCCATCTGCCATTGATGACCTATGGCGTCATGGGTCACATATTCCTATGCACACAACCCCTTTACAGACCCTACAACAGCTGATATCAATACAGTCGAGTGCTACATGGCTGATCTGTGGGGAGCGGGGGCTCATAATATGCCCCATGGGAGGGGGGGATACTGTGCCCCCACTGGAATCTTCATCTCCATGCACAACACGTTATGAAATTCAACTACAAAGTAGCTTAAATGTCAGACATTCAATGAGCATTTATAAACCAAAAACCCAAATCACGCCAATCCCCCATTATCCTCCCCGTGGTAGTGGTCCTGGGTTTGAGGATCCCGCCTGGGTCACTGCCTTCGGCCAATCTCCCACAAGTCTCCACCGGACCAGGCCCTTGTCACATGGGGACAGGAGCCAGTATTGGGGCTTGCTCAGACCAGCGTATTATACGTCCATGTTACCATCATTATTCAATAGGGCTAATCAGAGGACAGATGGACAGCCTCATGCATTTCGGATGAGACTCGCCCCTTAGGGTCTATGGGTGAGGGAAAAAAGTAAAACCAATCTCATATGAATCATCTTTATAACATCCATTTTTTTTTTTTACAGGTACATTACAACTACTAAGGCTAAGTTCACACTTCTCTCCGTTGTGTGCTGGGGGCGGAGTTCAGAGGGCGGAGCTGAGGACGTCAGTGCCGCGGTCTGCATGGCTGGGGACGTGTGTGTGTGTGTGTGTGTGTGTGCGCACCTGCGGAGTGCGGGAGGGGAAGTGTCGGCCTCCTTGCACACTGTATCCAGGGTAAATATCGGGTAAAAGCACTTTTTGCTTGGTTACCCGATATTTATCTTGGATACCAGCTTAGCGCGGGCTCCCTGCACCCATAACCACTGTAAATATCGGGTAACTAACCAAAGCGCATTGCTTGGTTACCCGATGTTTATCCTGGGTACGGGTGCAGGGAGCCAGAGAGTGCATGCGCAACAAAATCCTACGGATCGCACTGCTCAAAAAACGTTACAGGCTGCGTTGCTCCCACCCGGCGGTCAGTTAAAAAATGACTGACCGCGACGCAGCGGATGCAACGCAGCATCATCAGTCGCAGTCCATCGCTAATAGAAGCCTATGGGGTAAAACAGGATTCCTGCAAAATATTTTGCAGGATACCGTAATTCCTCAAGGCGACGGATTGCGACTGATGCAAAACAACGCAAGTGTGAACTTAGCCTAATATTGGCAGTCGTCATCTGTGTATTAACATTTAATAATTAACTTCATGATTATTTTCCTGGTGTGAACATGGCCATACCCTGCCCTTACGCTGGAGCCTGGTCCAATATTGCGCCAGCTTTCTCTTGACAGATGTCTCCATTCACTGCCTGAAAGCAGATGCATTGAAATTAAATTCAGAATGCAAACAATGTATAAAATCCTTGCCTGATTTCCTCGCCCTCGGACGCCGGCTGACTCTCCGCATTGGTTATTTAGTGCCCGCTGCTCTTTGCTGCGTATACATTGTACTTGGCTATCGTCTTTTGCTGCGACTGTTCGAGGTTTCCGATGCTCCTTTCACACCACACAGGGTTTGCAGCTCTGCTTTGTAGGATGACGCTGAATAGTATAGTGTAGCATGCGCATAGCACCCGGGCACCAGGCCGAGGTCTGCATACTGTTACTGTAGAGGAAAGCGCAGACTACACAGTGCCGAAAAACAGTCCTGACTATGGCGACTGACCGCTGCAAGCCTGAACCTATGCCCCGGACAATGTCCCAAACCATGTGTACCTGGCATAAATCAGCGAAGCTTCAACCCCCATCATCCGCTGCCATCAGGGACCAGACTAATCGTCAATCATACAGAATGCGCCTCTTCTAAATCAATCTGAACAATTGTAATGTTATGGCTTCTTAGCCACATAAAAAGATTCATAGAAGAAATGGCTTCTGGGGATTATGGTTTTGCCCCAGTTACCGAATCCTCGTAAAGCTGTAATAATCCCTGGTACCAATAGTGCAATTTCCAACCTAAAACCTACCTGTGGCTCCAGCTCCAACACACGGTGATAGCGATGACAACAGATGCCATTCTATACTGACGTCTCATGACTTCCATAAGTGCAGTCCATTGTGGGGTACTAAACATTATACGGCCCCCAGTGATGCCCTCCTGCGTCAGGCAGTGATGGAATCGGCCTATACTGCCTGGCTGGTGATGTGTAGTGCTCTGGCGCCACCTTCTGGCCACAATATAGCATCACACAGCCTTGCACAGGATTATAAGTGACTCGGAGCCCGGGCTCTGCTATCTTTAGCTGGGTTTTGTGTATAACGCATTGTTTCGTACACAATTATACATAAATTCCCTCATCTGTCAATGTTTTACTGATGTCACACCCTTATTGTATATATCTTTGGCTTCTGATTTTTCAGTGTACACCAGGGCTGTGGCTTGGGGAAGCCGATCCTCTGTCTCCAATGTGCAGAGGACGAGCGTCGCTACCGATGCTGTACATACAGCGCAGCACAAACTCCCCTCCACCAGAAGCCGAGATCTGAGGATCAGCACAAACTCCCCTCCACCAGAAGCCGAGAGCTGAGGATCAGCACAGACTCCCCTCCACCAGAAGCCGAGAGCTGAGGATCAGCACAGACTCCCCTCCACCAGAAGCCGAGAGCTGAGGATCAGCACAGACTCCCCTCCACCAGAAGCCGAGAGCTGAGGATCAGCACAGACTCCCCTCCACCAGAAGCCGAGATCTGAGGATCAGCACAGACTCCCCTCCACCAGAAGCCGAGAGCTGAGGATCAGCACAGACTCCCCTCCACCAGAAGCCGAGAGCTGAGGATCAGCACAGACTCCCCTCCACCAGAAGCCGAGAGCTGAGGATCAGCACAGACTCCCCTCCACCAGAAGCCGAGAGCTGAGGATCAGCACAGACTCCCCTCCACCAGAAGCCGAGAGCTGAGGATCAGCACAGACTCCCCTCCACCAGAAGCCGAGAGCTGAGGATCAGCACAGACTCCCCTCCACCAGAAGCCGAGAGCTGAGGATCAGCACAGACTCCCCTCCACCAGAAGCCGAGATCTGAGGATCAGCACAGACTCCCCTCCACCAGAAGCCGAGAGCTGAGGATCAGCACAGACTCCCCTCCACCAGAAGCCGAGAGCTGAGGATCAGCACAGACTCCCCTCCACCAGAAGCCGAGAGCTGAGGATCAGCACAGACTCCCCTCCACCAGAAGCCGAGATCTGAGGATCAGCACAGACTCCCCTCCACCAGAAGCCGAGAGCTGAGGATCAGCACAGACTCCCCTCCACCAGAAGCCGAGAGCTGAGGATCAGCACAGACTCCCCTCCACCAGAAGCCGAGAGCTGAGGATCAGCACAGACTCCCCTCCACCAGAAGCCGAGAGCTGAGGATCAGCACAGACTCCCCTCCACCAGAAGCCGAGAGCTGAGGATCAGCACAGACTCCCCTCCACCAGAAGCCGAGAGCTGAGGATCAGCACAGACTCCCCTCCACCAGAAGCCGAGAGCTGAGGATCAGCACAGACTCCCCTCCACCAGAAGCCGAGATCTGAGGATCAGCACAGACTCCCCTCCACCAGAAGCCGAGAGCTGAGGATCAGCACAGACTCCCCTCCACCAGAAGCCGAGAGCTGAGGATCAGCACAGACTCCCCTCCACCAGAAGCCGAGAGCTGAGGATCAGCACAGACTCCCCTCCACCAGAAGCCGAGAGCTGAGGATCAGCACAGACTCCCCTCCACCAGAAGCCGAGATCTGAGGATCAGCACAGACTCCCCTCCACCAGAAGCCGAGAGCTGAGGATCAGCACAGACTCCCCTCCACCAGAAGCCGAGAGCTGAGGATCAGCACAGACTCCCCTCCACCAGAAGCCGAGAGCTGAGGATCAGCACAGACTCCCCTCCACCAGAAGCCGAGATCTGAGGATCAGCACAGACTCCCCTCCACCAGAAGCCGAGAGCTGAGGATCAGCACAGACTCCCCTCCACCAGAAGCCGAGATCTGAGGATCAGCACAGACTTCTATAGGACGTGTCATAACGTCCAGACATTGTCACTGAACGATTCCGCACATTCTGCATTGCACGCGGCACCCAATTTATACTATATTTTGGGAGTTGAAGCCGGTCCATTTTATGCCGACTCCACAGCTTTGGTTTACACACTTAGGACACGAGCGTGAAAAACGGACGAGTGCAGTATGAGAAAGTCTGGCATTGCGCTCTGACCAATGTTAGCCAATGAGGGGCAGCAGTTGGGCAGCTTTTCTCATACAAATTCTGGATGCGAGAAAAGTTGCAACATGCTGCGATTTTCTGCGAGAGCCGTATCACTCGCACCCATTGAAGTGAATGGGTGCGAGAGAAACATCGGACTGCACCCGGATGTTATCCCAGTATGCAGTGCGATACACGCACAGACTGACAATGGAGGTTGTGGAGGGATTAACCCCTCCCTCTCCTCCGCAGCGCCCGTCCTCAGCTTCATAGCTGTGACCAGATTGCAAGATAGGTCACAGTCACATGACACTCGGCTCACGCTCACAGCAGAGTCTGAGCCGGGGGTCATTAGCATATCACATCACATGCCATACGCTCGTGTGACTCCAGCCTTTATCCTGTGATGGTGACCACAAATTTAAAAAGAACTGTCCACTATTTTTCTATTGACCTCGTCTTAGGCTAGATATTCAATATAAGATCAGTGGTCGTCCAACACCCGCACCCCACTGATCAGCTGTCCTAGTGCAGACCAGCCACTATTCACATAAGGGCAGATCAGCTGCAGTGCCCCGCAGCGGAGACCACCGCACAGGCCCCTGCTCATTGCCCCACAGCGGAGACCACCGCACAGGCCCCTGCTCATTGCCCCACAGCGGAGACCACCGCACAGACCCCTGCTCATTGCCCCGCGGTGGAGACCACAGCACAGGCCCCTGCTCATTGCCCCACGGTGGAGACCACCGCACAGGCCCCTGCTCATTGCCCCGCGGTGGAGACCACCGCACAGGCCCCTGCTCATTACCCCGCGGCGGAGACCACCGCACAGGCCCCTGCTCATTGCCCCGCGGTGGAGACCACCGCACAGGCCCCTGCTCATTGCCCCGCGGTGGAGACCACCGCACAGGCCCCTGCTCATTGCCCCGCCTGTGCTTAGTAGGGAAGCACAGAATGAGATGTCTGCTATTCCTCAGTGGCCGTCACTTGCAGTGTGAAATGGATCGCAGTTCAGTTCTGTGCACATTCATCAATCCTCGCCTCCGCACGGCTTATCTATAAGGCTACTTTCACACTTGCGTTATTTTCCTTCCGTTACAATCCGCCCTTTTGGGAAACAGCGGAATCCGTTAACGGATTCCGCTGTTTCCCATAGACTTGTATGGTTGACGGATTGTACCAAAAGGAGCTGCGTTGCTTCCGCTGGGCGACGCTCCGTTGCTTCCGCCCAGCGGGAGGAACGCAGCATGTAACGTTATTTTGAGCAGCGGAATCCTCTGGATTTCACTGCGCATGCTCTTTTTTTTTTTTTTTTTTTTTTTTTTTTTTTTTTTTTAAATCAAACTTTATTTTGGCTCGCGGTGGCCGAACGTTCAGCTGAGCGCCCGGCCGTCGGCAAGCGACAGCGCTCAGCTGAATGACCGGCCACCAGCATGCCCGGCCGCCGGCAAGTCACAGCGCTCAGCTGAGCGCCCGCCCGCCGGCATGCCCGGGCGCCGGCAAGTGACAGCGATCAGCTGATCACCCGGCGGCCGGCTGCAGGGAGCGATCAGCTGATCACCCGGCGGCCGGGAGCGATCAGCTGATCACCCGGCGGCCGGGAGCGATCAGCTGATCACCCGGCAGCCGGCTGCAGGGAGCGATCAGCTGATCACCCGGCAGCCGGGAGCGATCAGCTGATCACCCGGCGGGCGGGAGCGATCAGCTGATCACCCGGCGGCCGGCTACTGGGAACAATCAGCTGATCACCCAGCGGCCGGCTGCAGGGAACGATCAGCTGATCGTTCACTATAGTCTGCCGCTGGTAAAACCGGGAAAAAAAAAAAAAAAAATCAAAACGAATTGCGTTGTTTTGCAGCATCCGTTGTGTCACTATATGCAACACATCCGTTGCATCCGTTACACAACGCAATGCAACGGATACCGTTCAACGCAAGTGTGAAAGTAGCCTTACACGCACATACCTGCCGTGCGACGTCCCTCTGGCCGGCGACCCGCCTCCTTCCTTAGGGGGCGGGTCGTGCGGCGTCACAGTGACGTCACACGGCAGGCGGCCAATTGAAGTGGAGGGGCGGAGATGAGCAGGATGTAAACATCCCACCCACCTCCGTCCTTCTCATTACAGCCGGGAGGCAGGTAAGATGAAGTTCCTCGCTCCTGCGGCTTCATACACAGCGATGTGTGCGGCCGCAGGAGCGAGGAACTACATCGTACCTGTCGCTGCACGGGCATTATGGAAATGTCGGAGGCTGCAGCGATGATACGATGACGACGATTTTGCGCTCGTTCATCGTATCATCTAGGATTTACACACTACGACATCGCAAGTGACGCCGGATGTGCGTCACTTTCGATTTGACCCCACCGACATCGCACCTGCGATGTCGTAGTGTGCAAAGCCCGCCTAACACTACACATCTGTACATGGGGTTTAGGAAGCGACATTTCTATATGTCCATACAATAAACAGTGCCAGCACTTGTGTGGACACCATCAGGACGGGTTTTCAGCCGAGTCTGCAGAGTAATAATCTACAGCAAGCAGAGATCTAGGAAGATGGAGGAGAAATGAAACAGAACGTCCAATTCAAACACCGTGTAAGAATCTGTTGTCACAAACTTCCAGATGCCATCATTGTGTCAGGCCCTGTGCGCACTAGGCGTTTTACCTGTTGTTTTACCTGCGTTTTTACCTGCGTTTTTACCTGTGGTTTTACCTGCGTTTTTACCTGCGTTTTTACCTGTGGTTTTACCTGCGTTTTTACCTGCGTTTTTACCTGTGGTTTTACCTGCGTTTTTACCTGCGGTTTTACCTGCGTTTTTACCTGCGTTTTACCTGTGGTTTTACCTGCGTTTTTACCTGCGTTTTTACCTGCGTTTTACCTGTGGTTTTACCTGCGTTTTTACCTGCGTTTTACCTGTGGTTTTACCTGCGTTTTTACCTGCGTTTTTACCTGTGGTTTTACCTGCGTTTTTACCTGCGTTTTTACCTGCGGTTTTACCTGCGGTTTTACCTGCGGTTTTACCTGTGGTTTTACCTGCGTTTTTACCTGCGTTTTTACCTGCGTTTTACCTGTGGTTTTACCTGCGTTTTTACCTGCGTTTTACCTGCGTTTTTACCTGCGTTTTACCTGTGGTTTTACCTGCGTTTTACCTGTGGTTTTACCTGCGTTTTTACCTGCGTTTTAACCTGCGTTTTACCTGCGTTTTACCCGCGGTTTTACTGCAGAAATTTCTTGAGAAATGTTTGTAATCTTTCTGCAGACATTTCCCAGCAAAACCTATGGGGAAAAAAAATATAGCTGTGCGCACAATGCGTTTTTTCTCAAGAAAATTCTTTCTGCAGAATTTCTTGAGAAAATTTCTTGAGAAAATGAGCAGTCACTTCTTTTCCGCAGGTAGCTGCGGTATTTCACTCCATTCACTGTAATGTAATCGCGAAATACCGGGGGTATACCGCAGGTAGCAAATGATGTGCGGTATACCCCCGGTATAGCCGCGGTTTACCTGCGGTAATGCTCATCACTGCCTGCGGTTTTGCAGGAAGTGATGTCATTATGACAGAAGAGGAAGTGGAGCAGAGTAAACACAGACGTCACACTCCCTGGACGCCGCACAGAAGCGCTTCCGTGTGACCTCCAGGTGCCCGTGCAGTCTGTGTCCCGCTCCGGCCCCGCGGCTGCCCGCACAGCAGTGTCAGTGTCTGCCCATCAGTATCAGCAGCTTCTCGCGCTGCAGTGCTGGCACCCGCGGGGATGACGGGCGCTGCGGTCAGGAGGTTAGATGAGATCATTACCTGCTGTGACGATCTCCTGTCTCCTGACGTCACCGCTGTCACTGCCTTCTATGCCCGCCACATTCTCACGTCTCGCGGGCGGCCCGAGACTGTGACAGCGCTGATGTCACGGGCTCTCGTGATACTGCAGAGAACGCGGCGGGCATAGAAGGCAGTGACAGCACTGACGTCAGGAGAGCAGGAGATCGTCACAGCAGGTAATGATCTCATCTAACCTCCTGATGACAGCACTGGTCATCCCCTGCAGTGACCTGGGCTACTGATGTAAGTTCAGGTCACTGCACTACTCTCCCAGCCAATAGGGAACCTTCTGTTCTTTGACTGGGACAGTGACTATGGTATGGATCGCCGTGGGACCCCCTTATTGGATTACGCCGGACCTGGAATTGATTGTTCTTTTCAATAAATTGGTGAAAAAGGGAATGTTTTGGGCAGTGTTTTTTCAAATAAAACTTTTTTTGTTGTCTATTTTTATTTCTTACTGACTGGGATGGTGATGTCGGGTATCTGATAGACGCGTGACATCACTAACCCCAGGGCCTGATGCCAGGTGACATTCCACATCTGGCATGAACCCCATATATTACCCCGTCTGCCACCGCACCAGAGCAACGGGATGAGTTGGGACAAAGCGCCAGGATTGGCACATCTAATGGATGCGCCTCTTCTGGGGTGGCTTTGGCCTGCTATTTTTAGGCTGGGGAGTGTCCAATAACAGTGGACATCCCTAGTCTGAGAATACCAGGCCACAGCTGTCCGCTTTACCTTGGCTGGTGATCCAATTTGGGGGGGACCCCACGTTTTTTGTTTTAAATGTATTTATTTAATGTAATATAACACACTTGTGCTGCCCTCTGTTTTGGATTACCAGCCAAGGTGAAGCTACCAGCTGTGGTTTGCAGGCTGCAGCCGTCTGCTTTACCCTAGCTAGCTACAAAATATGGGAGGACCCCACGTCATTTTTTTTCTTAATTATTTATTTATTTTTTGGCTAAATACAAGGCTAAGCACCCTTTAGTGCCACATGAAAGTCACTAAAGGGTGCCAGCTTAGAATATGCAGGGGGGTGAGACATTATATTGGTCTTTCTCATCTATTATCCATCTATCTATCTATCCATCTTTCCCTCTATCCATTATCTGTCTATCTATTATCTATTATCTATATTATTTATTGCAGTTACAGCATAAAAAACCGCAGGGACCAACTTGCAGAAAAACCGCATGCGTTTTTCCCGCGGTTTTGGTGCGTTTTTTTACCGCAGGTGCGGTAATCTTCAACTCCCAGAAGTTTCTCAAGAAATTTTCTTGAGAAAAATCACTTTTCTAGTGCGCACATAGCCTTATGCGGCTGGTAGCTGTGATTAATCCGACTGACGTTTTCACAACAGTTCGGAGAAGGTTTTAAATAATGGGCAAAGTTTAGCAAAAGATCGGTGAAGAGAATGTGACATTCATCAGAAATCACACCACAACGAAAAGTATGAGATGTACTCTCGACATTAGCACCCGTCAGACATTGTACTCTCGACATTAGCACCCGTCAGACATTGTACTCTCGACATTAGCACCCATCAGACATTGTACTCCCGACATTAGCACCCATCAGACATTGTACTCCCGACATTAGCACCCGTCAGACATTGTACTCCCGACATTAGCACCCGTCAGACATTGTACTCCCGACATTAGCACCCGTCAGACATTGTACTCCCGACATTAGCACCCGTCTGACATTGTACTCTCGACATTAGCACCCGTCTGACATTGTACTCCCGACATTAGCCCCCGTCAGACATTGTACTCCCGACATTAGCACCCGTCTGACATTGTACTCCCGACATTAGCACCCGTCTGACATTGTACTCCCGACATTAGCCCATGTCAGACATTGTACTCCTGACATTAGCACCCGTCAGACATTGTACTCCCGACATTAGCCCCCGTCAGACATTGTACTCCCGACATTAGCACCCGTCTGACATTGTACTCCCGACATTAGCACCCGTCTGACATTGTACTCCCGACATTAGCCCATGTCAGACATTGTACTCCTGACATTAGCACCCGTCTGACATTGTACTCCCGACATTAGCACCCGTCAGACATTGTACTCCCGACATTAGCACCCGTCAGACATTGTACTCCCGACATTAGCCCATGTCAGACATTGTACTCCTGACATTAGCACCCGTCTGACATTGTACTCCCGACATTAGCACCCGTCTGACATTGTACTCCCGACATTAGCACCCGTCAGACATTGTACTCCCGACATTAGCACCCGTCAGACATTGTACTCCCGACATTAGCACCCGTCAGACATTGTACTCCCGACATTAGCACCCGTCAGACATTGTACTCCCGACATTAGCACATGGCAGACATTGTACTCCCGACATTAGCACATGGCAGACATTGTACTCCCGACGTTAGCACCCGTCAGACATTGTACTCTCGACATTAGCACCCGTCAGACATTGTACTCCCGACATTAGCACCCGTCAGACATTGTACTCTCGACATTAGCACATGGCAGACATTGTACTCCCGACGTTAGCACCCGTAAGACATTGTACTCCCGACATTAGCACCCGTCAGACATTGTACTCCCGACATTAGCACCCGTCAGACATTGTACTCCCGACATTAGCACCCGTCAGACATTATACTCCTGACATTAGCCCACGTCAGACATTGTACTCCCGACATTAGCACCCGTCAGACATTGTACTCCCGACATTAGCACCCGTCAGACATTGTACTCCCGACATTAGCACCCGTCTGACATTGTACTCTCGACATTAGCACCCGTCAGACATTGTACTCCCGACATTAGCACCCGTCTGACATTGTACTCTCGACATTAGCACCCGTCAGACATTGTACTCCCGACATTAGCACCCGTCAGACATTGTACTCCCGACATTAGCCCATGTCAGACATTGTACTCCCGACATTAGCACCCGTCAGACATTGTACTCTCGACATTAGCACATGGAAGACATTGTACTCCCGACATTAGCCCCCGTCAGACATTGTACTCCCGACATTAGCACCCGTCTGACATTGTACTCTCGACATTAGCACCCGTCAGACATTGTACTCCCGACATTAGCACCCGTCAGACATTGTACTCCCGACATTAGCACCCGTCTGACATTGTACTCTCGACATTAGCACCCGTCAGACATTGTACTCCCGACATTAGCACCCGTCAGACATTGTACTCCCGACATTAGCCCATGTCAGACATTGTACTCCCGACATTAGCACCCGTCAGACATTGTACTCTCGACATTAGCACATGGAAGACATTGTACTCCCGACATTAGCCCCCGTCAGACATTGTACTCCCGACATTAGCACCCGTCTGACATTGTACTCTCGACATTAGCACCCGTCAGACATTGTACTCCCGACATTAGCACCCGTCAGACATTGTACTCCCGACATTAGCCCATGTCAGACATTGTACTCCCGACATTAGCACCCGTCAGACATTGTACTCTCGACATTAGCACATGGAAGACATTGTACTCCCGACATTAGCCCCCGTCAGACATTGTACTCCCGACATTAGCACCCGTCTGACATTGTACTCCCGACATTAGCCCATGTCAGACATTGTACTCCCGACATTAGCCCATGTCAGACATTGTACTCCCGACATTAGCACCCGTCTGACATTGTACTCTCGACATTAGCACCCGTCAGACATTGTACTCTCGACATTAGCACCCATCAGACATTGTACTCCCGACATTAGCACCCATCAGACATTGTACTCCCGACATTAGCACCCGTCAGACATTGTACTCCCGACATTAGCACCCGTCAGACATTGTACTCCCGACATTAGCACCCGTCAGACATTGTACTCCCGACATTAGCACCCGTCTGACATTGTACTCTCGACATTAGCACCCGTCTGACATTGTACTCCCGACATTAGCCCCCGTCAGACATTGTACTCCCGACATTAGCACCCGTCTGACATTGTACTCCCGACATTAGCACCCGTCTGACATTGTACTCCCGACATTAGCCCATGTCAGACATTGTACTCCTGACATTAGCACCCGTCTGACATTGTACTCCCGACATTAGCACCCGTCAGACATTGTACTCCCGACATTAGCACCCGTCAGACATTGTACTCCCGACATTAGCCCATGTCAGACATTGTACTCCTGACATTAGCACCCGTCTGACATTGTACTCCCGACATTAGCACCCGTCTGACATTGTACTCCCGACATTAGCACCCGTCAGACATTGTACTCCCGACATTAGCACCCGTCAGACATTGTACTCCCGACATTAGCACCCGTCAGACATTGTACTCCCGACATTAGCACCCGTCAGACATTGTACTCCCGACATTAGCACATGGCAGACATTGTACTCCCGACATTAGCACATGGCAGACATTGTACTCCCGACGTTAGCACCCGTCAGACATTGTACTCTCGACATTAGCACCCGTCAGACATTGTACTCCCGACATTAGCACCCGTCAGACATTGTACTCTCGACATTAGCACATGGCAGACATTGTACTCCCGACGTTAGCACCCGTAAGACATTGTACTCCCGACATTAGCACCCGTCAGACATTGTACTCCCGACATTAGCACCCGTCAGACATTGTACTCCCGACATTAGCACCCGTCAGACATTATACTCCTGACATTAGCCCACGTCAGACATTGTACTCCCGACATTAGCACCCGTCAGACATTGTACTCCCGACATTAGCACCCGTCAGACATTGTACTCCCGACATTAGCACCCGTCTGACATTGTACTCTCGACATTAGCACCCGTCAGACATTGTACTCCCGACATTAGCACCCGTCTGACATTGTACTCTCGACATTAGCACCCGTCAGACATTGTACTCCCGACATTAGCACCCGTCAGACATTGTACTCCCGACATTAGCCCATGTCAGACATTGTACTCCCGACATTAGCACCCGTCAGACATTGTACTCTCGACATTAGCACATGGAAGACATTGTACTCCCGACATTAGCCCCCGTCAGACATTGTACTCCCGACATTAGCACCCGTCTGACATTGTACTCTCGACATTAGCACCCGTCAGACATTGTACTCCCGACATTAGCACCCGTCAGACATTGTACTCCCGACATTAGCACCCGTCTGACATTGTACTCTCGACATTAGCACCCGTCAGACATTGTACTCCCGACATTAGCACCCGTCAGACATTGTACTCCCGACATTAGCCCATGTCAGACATTGTACTCCCGACATTAGCACCCGTCAGACATTGTACTCTCGACATTAGCACATGGAAGACATTGTACTCCCGACATTAGCCCCCGTCAGACATTGTACTCCCGACATTAGCACCCGTCTGACATTGTACTCTCGACATTAGCACCCGTCAGACATTGTACTCCCGACATTAGCACCCGTCAGACATTGTACTCCCGACATTAGCCCATGTCAGACATTGTACTCCCGACATTAGCACCCGTCAGACATTGTACTCTCGACATTAGCACATGGAAGACATTGTACTCCCGACATTAGCCCCCGTCAGACATTGTACTCCCGACATTAGCACCCGTCTGACATTGTACTCCCGACATTAGCCCATGTCAGACATTGTACTCCCGACATTAGCCCATGTCAGACATTGTACTCCCGACATTAGCACCCGTCAGACATTGTACTCCCGACATTAGCACCCGTCTGACATTGTACTCTCGACATTAGCACCCGTCAGACATTGTACTCCCGACATTAGCACATGGCAGACATTGTACTCCCGACATTAGCACATGGCAGACATTGTACTCCCGACGTTAGCACCCGTCAGACATTGTACTCTCGACATTAGCACCCGTCAGACATTGTACTCCCGACATTAGCACCCGTCAGACATTGTACTCTCGACATTAGCACATGGCAGACATTGTACTCCCGACGTTAGCACCCGTAAGACATTGTACTCCCGACATTAGCACCCGTCAGACATTGTACTCCCGACATTAGCACCCGTCAGACATTGTACTCCCGACATTAGCACCCGTCAGACATTATACTCCTGACATTAGCCCACGTCAGACATTGTACTCCCGACATTAGCACCCGTCAGACATTGTACTCTCGACATTAGCACCCGTCAGACATTGTACTCTCGACATTAGCACATGGAAGACATTGTACTCCCGACGTTAGCACCCGTCAGACATTGTACTCTCGACATTAGCCCCCGTCAGACATTGTACTCCCGACATTAGCCCCCGTCAGACATTGTACTCCCGACATTAGCACCCATCAGACATTGTACTCCCGACATTAGCACCCGTCAGACATTGTACTCCCGACATTAGCACCCGTCAGACATTGTACTCCTGACATTAGCACCCGTCTGACATTGTACTCTCGACATTAGCACCCGTCAGACATTGTACTCCCGACATTAGCACATGGCAGACATTGTACTCCCGACGTTAGCACCCGTCAGACATTGTACTCTCGACATTAGCACCCGTCAGACATTGTACTCCCGACATTAGCACCCGTCAGACATTGTACTCTCGACATTAGCACATGGCAGACATTGTACTCCCGACATTAGCACATGGCAGACATTGTAGTCCCGACGTTAGCCCACGTCAGGCATTGTACTCCCGACATTAGCACCCATCAGACATTGTACTCCCGACATTAGCCCACGTCAGACATTGTACTCCCGACATTAGCACCCGTCAGACATTGTACTCCCGACGTTAGCACCCGTCAGATATTGTACTCCCGACATTAGCACCCGTCAGACATTGTACTCCCGACATTAGCACCCGTCAGACATTGTACTCCCGACATTAGCCCATGTCAGACATTGTACTCCCGACATTAGCCCCCGTCAGACATTGTACTCCCGACATTAGCCCATGTCAGACATTGTACTCCAGACATTAGCCCATGTCAGACATTGTACACCCGACATTAGCACCCGTTTGACATTGTACTCCCGACATTAGCCCCCGTCAGACATTGTACTCCCGACATTAGCACCCGTCTGACATTGTACTCCCGACATTAGCCCATGTCAGACATTGTACTCCTGACATTAGCACCCGTCTGACATTGTACTCCCGACATTAGCACCCGTCTGACATTGTACTCCCGACATTAGCACCCGTCAGACATTGTACTCCCGACATTAGCACCCGTCAGACATTGTACTCCCGACATTAGCACCCGTCAGACATTGTACTCCCGACATTAGCACCCGTCAGACATTGTACTCCCGACATTAGCACCCGTCAGACATTGTACTCCCGACATTAGCACCCGTCAGACATTGTACTCCCGACATTAGCACATGGCAGACATTGTACTCCCGACATTAGCACCCGTCTGACATTGTACTCCCGACATTAGCACCCGTCTGACATTGTACTCCCGACATTAGCCCATGTCAGACATTGTACTCCTGACATTAGCCCCCGTCAGACATTGTACTCCCGACATTAGCCCATGTCAGACATTGTACTCCCGACATTAGCCCATGTCAGACATTGTACTCCTAACATTAGCACCCGTCTGACATTGTACTCCCGACATTAGCACCCGTCAGACATTGTACTCCCGACATTAGCACCCGTCAGACATTGTACTCCCGACATTAGCACCCGTCAGACATTGTACTCCCGACATTAGCCCCCGTCAGACATTGTACTCCCGACATTAGCCCATGTCAGACATTGTACTCCCGACATTAGCACCCGTCAGACATTGTACTCTCGACATTAGCACATGGAAGACATTGTACTCCCGACATTAGCCCCCGTCAGACATTGTACTCCCGACATTAGCACCCGTCTGACATTGTACTCCCGACATTAGCCCATGTCAGACATTGTACTCCCGACATTAGCCCATGTCAGACATTGTACTCCTAACATTAGCACCCGTCTGACATTGTACTCCCGACATTAGCACCCGTCAGACATTGTACTCCCGACATTAGCACCCGTCAGACATTGTACTCCCGACATTAGCACCCGTCAGACATTGTACTCCCGACATTAGCACCCGTCAGACATTGTACTCCCGACATTAGCACCCGTCAGACATTGTACTCCCGACATTAGCACCCGTCAGACATTGTACTCCCGACATTAGCACCCGTCAGACATTGTACTCCCGACATTAGCACCCGTCAGACATTGTACTCCCGACATTAGCACCCGTCAGACATTGTACTCCCGACATTAGCACCCGTCAGACATTGTACTCCCGACATTAGCACATGGCAGACATTGTACTCCCGACGTTAGCACCCGTCAGACATTGTACTCTCGACATTAGCACCCGTCAGACATTGTACTCCCGACATTAGCACCCGTCAGACATTGTACTCCCGACATTAGCACATGGCAGACATTGTAGTCCCGACGTTAGCCCACGTCAGGCATTGTACTCCCGACATTAGCACCCATCAGACATTGTACTCCCGACATTAGCCCACGTCAGACATTGTACTCCCGACATTAGCACCCGTCAGACATTGTACTCCCGACATTAGCACCCGTCAGATATTGTACTCCCGACGTTAGCACCAGTCAGACATTGTACTCCCGACATTAGCACCCATCAGACATTGTACTCCCGACATTAGCACCCGTCAGACATTGTACTCCCGACATTAGCACCCGTCAGACATTGTACTCCCGACATTAGCCCATGTCAGACATTGTACTCCCGACATTAGCCCCCGTCAGACATTGTACTCCCGACATTAGCCCATGTCAGACATTGTACTCCAGACATTAGCCCATGTCAGACATTGTACTCCCGACATTAGCACCCGTCAGACATTGTACTCTCGACATTAGCACATGGCAGACATTGTACTCCCGACATTAGCCCCCGTCAGACATTGTACTCCCGACATTAGCACCCGTCTGACATTGTACTCCCGACATTAGCCCATGTCAGACATTGTACTCCTGACATTAGCACCCGTCTGACATTGTACTCCCGACATTAGCACCCGTCAGACATTGTACTCCCGACATTAGCACCCGTCAGACATTGTACTCCCGACATTAGCACCCGTCAGACATTGTACTCCCGACATTAGCACCCGTCAGACATTATACTCCCGACATTAGCACCCGTCTGACATTGTACTCCCGACATTAGCCCATGTCAGACATTGTACTCCCGACATTAGCACCCGTCAGACATTGTACTCCCGACATTAGCACCCGTCAGACATTGTACTCCCGACATTAGCCCATGTCAGACATTGTACTCCCGACATTAGCACCCGTCAGACATTGTACTCCCGACATTAGCACCCGTCAGACATTGTACTCCCGACATTAGCACCCGTCAGACATTGTACTCCCGACATTAGCACCCGTCAGACATTGTACTCCCGACATTAGCACCCGTCAGACATTGTACTCTCGACATTAGCACATGGCAGACATTGTACTCCCGACGTTAGCACCCGTCAGACATTGTACTCTCGACATTAGCACCCGTCAGACATTGTACTCTCGACATTAGCACATGGCAGACATTGTACTCCCGACATTAGCACCCGTCAGACATTGTACTCCCGACATTAGCACCCGTCAGACATTGTACTCCCGACATTAGCACCCGTCAGACATTGTACTCCCGACATTAGCACCCATCAGACATTATACTCCCGACATTAGCACCCGTCAGACATTGTACTCCCGACATTAGCCCACGTCAGACATTGTACTCCCGACATTAGCACCCGTCAGACATTGTACTCCCGACATTAGCACCCGTCAGACATTGTACTCCCGACATTAGCACCCGTCAGACATTGTACTCCCGACATTAGCACCCGTCAGACATTGTACTCCCGACATTAGCACCCGTCAGACATTGTACTCCCGACATTAGCACCCGTCAGACATTGTACTCTCGACATTAGCACATGGCAGACATTGTACTCCCGACGTTAGCACCCGTCAGACATTGTACTCCCGACATTAGCACCCGTCAGACATTATACTCCCGACATTAGCACATGGCAGACATTGTACTCCCGACGTTAGCACCCGTCAGACATTGTACTCCCGACGTTAGCACCCGTCAGACATTATACTCCCGACATTAGCACATGGCAGACATTGTACTCCCGACATTAGCACCCGTCAGACATTATACTCCCGACATTAGCACATGGCAGACATTGTACTCTCGACATTAGCACCCGTCAGACATTGTACTCCCGACATTAGCACATGGCAGACATTGTACTCCCGACATTAGCACCCGTCAGACATTGTACTCCCGACATTAGCACCCGTCAGACATTGTACTCCCGACATTAGCACCCGTCAGACATTGTACTCCCGACATTAGCACCCGTCAGACATTGTACTCCCGACATTAGCACCAGTCAGACATTGTACTCCCGACATTATCACCCGTCAGACATTGTACTCCGATGCCCGACGTTGGTACACGGCAGACATTGTACACTGGTCTTCCCCACATAATCACTAAAAGAGGCATGAAATTAATTGAAAAATGCACCCTGGATCAAGTTTGGGGTACAATATACTGGTCTTGATCAATTGACGCCAGAGAAGATCACAAAGCCAGAGATCTGCTAGATAATGGATATATACAATGTGGCAGCACCACGTTCTGGAACACACAAACCTCACCGCAGAGACACGGTCCCAAAATACAGAACATCTCATCTTATACTGCTACACCGTGTCTAGTGTTTTCTCCAGAATTGTGGCTTAGAACATAGTGAAACGTTGCAAAATTGTTTGTGTAACTTGAATTTGCAGAAACATTTAGCGACTTTTTGCACCAAAAATCATCAAGCTTTGCCAATATGGGGAAGCTGGATCAGGGGGAGCTGGATCAGGGGGAGCTGGATCAGGGGGAGCCGGATCAGGGGGAGTTGGATCAGGGGGAGCTGGATCAGGGGGAGCTGGATCAGGACGTGGTGTAGCCCTCTCATCTAATTCATCAAAAGCTATGACAGAAATGTTACTCCAGTCGCTGACAAGAGTAACATTTCTGGCAGAGGACACTTCAGTGGTAAGATGCTACAAATTCACTAAAGGGAATCTCTCACCAGGTTTTTGCTCCTTCATCTGAGAGCAGCAAAATGTAGAGACAGAGACACTGATGTCACTTAGTTTACTGGGTGTAGCAGTTATGACACAATGAGACCTGACCCCGCCCACACCACAGCTAGCCCCGCCCACACCTAACCCTGCCCACACCACAGCTGACCCCCACCCACACCACAGCTCACCCCACCCACACCATAGTTGAGCCTTCCCACACCACAGCTAACCATTCCCACACCAGTGAAGCCCTCCAACACCACAACTGACCCCACCCACACCACAGCTCTTTGTGTACATTGTCTATTAAATGGTGGAGCTGTGGAAAGAAAGCGCAATAGGGTCTTACCCCAAAATACACAGGGTAAACACAAGTGGGGTCACTCACCAAGTCGAGTTGTGAGAGTCACAGCTACTGTAAATGAATAAAAACTAGGCCACGGCAGCAGCAACCCACAGGCTGATAGCAGAGAGTAGTAGAGAACGGATTAATTTCACACTGCGCCAATGACCACTGGTAGAGAAGATAAGATCAATGTTGCTTTATTTCATGCTCAGGTCTACGCGTTTCAGGAGACTCCGCTCCCTTCCTCAGGACAAACAGGCACAAGAAACATCAAATGTCCTGAGGAAGGGAGCTGAGTCTCCTGAAACGCGTAGACCTGAGCATGAAATAAAGCAACATTGATCTTATCTTCTCTACCAGTGGTCATTGACGCAGTGTGAAATTAACCCGTTCTCTACTACTCTCTGCTGTACATTGTCTATTGACAGTGAGCTGCTGATCAGAAGAGATGACACGGTTGATCTAGCAGGTGCATGAGCTGTAGTTCAGGCAGTGATAATCTCCTGGTGATAAAACAACAGCACACAGCCTAAAAAGTGATCACTGAATTTAGTGTTTTAACTCCTACATCACACTGTCCTCAGTTTACAAAGTAAAAGCCTGCCGAAAGATTCACTTTAAATGTCACTTAATGGAATAGCCACTCTTACTCCAGCGATCCCATTCATAAAGAATGGCTTACAAAGCCCCAATTATCTCAATCCTCAAATCCCCAAAAGAACATGTGTTGTAGAGATACTGGAAGATGTGCAGCCAGTTCGATAGAGAAACCACCAAATGTGCATGTAATAGCAGACAGCAGCCACTACACGGATAAGTAGTGAGGCATGGTAGCCAAATGTTCTAGGGTCAGATACCAGCAAAGCACATCAAAGATTAATCGGACATGGTCAGGTCCTGCTGCGGAGTCACAATACCAGGAAAATAGTGGATCAGACAAAAGTAACAAGGCAAACAGAAGGTCAGATGAGGTCCAAAGTCTGGCAGCAATAGATCAGAACACAGCGTAGATTAGTTAGGCCAACAAGCACCACTGAGCCGAATGCAACGACTGGCAGTGTTCTGGGACTGACTGCTCTGCTGAGGAGCTGGGCAATCACCGGGAGCACCTGAAGAAGCCCAGCACCTCCCAGTATCAGACTGGACGACTGATCTGTCCATCATCACACCGACAGCTCAGCACGGCTCTGCTTCCATACAGCAGCAAACGATCACTCAGTGCCCAAGACGTACAGAGTGGAGAAATCGGGACAGCAGCATTATTGATGTACACGTCTGTAGAAAGACCAGCGGTCTGAGCCTTGACACCTCGATCACTCAATGAAAGGGGCAGAAGTGCTCAGTGTCTGTGTGAGCGGACGGGCATACGGGCTCAATACAAAGTCTATTGCTCCATCGCTCACACTCGAGGTTATGTTGAGTGCTTTGGTGTCTTTTTTTAGTGATTGGTCGGAGTCTGAACATTCAGACGACCATCGATCATCACCACTAAACGGGCTACACAAAGGAAGAACTTATTTACAAGTTACATTACAATCAGCGTCACAACAACCCCAGACAGCTGCGGCAGCACCGCGGCGGACCACCGGCCAGCCGATACTGGGTGTGTGATCTAGTCATTACTCCGATACAAGCGGTGATAAGAAGGCGGGCACGATGGCCTGTACCCCGCCATGTGTCACATTCTCACATTCCAGACGAGCGTCCTCGCTGTTATCAGCATACAGCGCCTGGACAACCACAGATATCACATCGACAACAACTCCATATCTTCCACTTATGACAGGTTGAATCATCTTTGTCACAAAACAGCCATCACCCGCACCAAAGGGTCCACTAAGCCAACGCTTCTCACTATGGGTGCAAGGGGCAGACAATGTAAGATTTGGGTAGAAGCCCACAATTCGCAGCCACCAGATCAATGCCAGGACTTTACTGGGCAACGACATTAAGTTGTCACCGTTTTTTGAACCAAAAGAATTTACCTAAAAATGAACTGTCAAGCCAAAAAAAAAAAGATGTAGCGCACGGATACTCCATGTATGGAGGGTGCCCTCAGCGCAGATACGAGCCCCGGGCCAGCGGTCTGTCCTCTGCCTGACCCTGTGTGTGCAGGGGCTCGTCACTAGCGGAGCCCCTCTAGGACTGGGCACATTGCTGACAACGGGGGACCTCACTTCATGTCTTCAAGTGGCAAATCTCATTTCTTATGATCTGTCCAATGATATAGGTTTTCCTGGTGGGACATTGGGACTCAGTAATGTCAGAAGATCGATTTTTGGTGATCTTTAAGGGTATGTGCGCTCGATGAGTATTTGCATCTCTTGGCAGGAAAAATGCAGCACAAAATGCACGTTTTTGACGGGGGCGGGCTGCATGCGTTTTTCACTACTTCCAATAGTGAAAAGCGCTGAATGTACTGACACACTGCAGATTATTTCCTGCACCAAATCTGCAAGAAAAAAGCCCAACATGTGCACGACACTTCAGATTCTCACTGACTTTACAGCCATAGGGATTTGCACAAAAAAAAACACATTAAAAACTATATAAAAACGCAGTGTGTGTACACCGCCTTCGTCTCACCCGCTCTCCTCCCCATGTACACCGCCTTCGTCTCACCCGCTCTCCTCCCTGCATGTACACCGCCTTCATCTCACCCGCTCTCCTCCCCATGTACACCGCCTTCGTCTCACCCGCTCTCCTCCCCATGTACACCGCCTTCGTCTCACCCGCTCTCCTCCCCATGTACACCGCCTTCGTCTCACCCGCTCTCCTCCCCATGTACACCGCCTTCGTCTCACCCGCTCTCCTCCCTGCATGTACACCACCTTCATCTCACCCGCTCTCCTCCCCATGTACACCGCCTTCGTCTCACCCGCTCTCCTCCCCATGTACACCGCCTTCGTCTCACCCGCTCTCCTCCCTGCATGTACACCGCCTTAGTCTCTCCCGCTCTCCTCCCCATGTACACCACCTTCGTCTCAGCCGCTCTCCTCCCTGCATGTACACCGCCTTCGTCTCACCCGCTCTCCTCCCCATGTACACCGCCTTCGTCTCACCCGCTCTCCTCCCTGCATGTACACCACCTTCGTCTCACCCGCTCTCCTCCCCATGTACACCGCCTTCGTCTCACCCGCTCTCCTCCCCATGTACACCGCCTTCGTCTCACCCGCTCTCCTCCCTGCATGTACACCGCCTTCATCTCACCCGCTCTCCTCCCTGCATGTACACCGCCTTCGTCTCACCCGCTCTCCTCCCCATGTACACCGCCTTCATCTCACCCGCTCTCCTCCCTGCATGTACACCGCCTTCGTCTCACCCGCTCTCCTCCCTGCATGTACACCGCCTTCGTCTCACCCGCTGTTCTCCCTGCATGTACACCGCCTTCGTCTCACCCGCTCTCCTCCCCATGTACACCGCCTTCGTCTCACCCGCTCTCCTCCCCATGTACACCGCCTTCGTCTCACCCGCTATCCTCCACATGTACACCGCCTTCGTCTCACCCGCTCTCCTCCCCATGTACACCACCTTCGTCTCACCCGCTATCCTCCCTGCATGTACACCGCCTTCATCTCACCCGCTATCCTCCCTGCATGTACACCGCCTTCATCTCACCCGCTCTCCTCCCCATGTACACCGCCTTCGTCTCAGCTGCTCTCCTCCCCATGTACACCGCCTTCATCTCACCCGCTCTCCTCCCCATGTACACCGCCTTCATCTCAGCTGCTCTCCTCCCCATGTACACCGCCTTCGTCTCACCCGCTCTCCTCCCCATGTACACCGCCTTAGTCTCACCCGCTCTCCTCCCCATGTACACCGCCTTCATCTCACCCGCTCTCCTCCCCATGTACACCGCCTTCGTCTCACCCGCTCTCCTCCCTGCATGTACACCGCCTTAGTCTCACCCGCTCTCCTCCCCATGTACACCGCCTTCGTCTCACCCGCTGTCCACCTCATGTACACCGCCTTCGTCTCACCCGCTCTCCACCTCATGTACACCGCCTTCGTCTCACCCGCTCTCCACCTCATGTACACCGCCTTCGTCTCACCCGCTCTCCTCCCTGCATGTACACCGCCTTCGTCTCACCCGCTCTCCTCCCTGCATGTACACCGCCTTAGTCTCTCCCGCTCTCCTCCCCATGTACACCGCCTTAGTCTCTCCCGCTCTCCTCCCCATGTACACCGCCTTAGTCTCTCCCGCTCTCCTCCCCATGTACACCGCCTTAGTCTCTCCCGCTCTCCTCCCCATGTACACCGCCTTAGTCTCTCCCGCTCTCCTCCCCATGTACACCGCCTTAGTCTCTCCCGCTCTCCTCCCCATGTACACCGCCTTAGTCTCTCCCGCTCTCCTCCCCATGTACACCGCCTTAGTCTCTCCCGCTCTCCTCCCCATGTACACCGCCTTAGTCTCTCCCGCTCTCCTCCCCATGTACACAGCTTTCTTCCATTCGTACTCTTTCCACTGCTTTGTCTCTGGCCGTCACCTGAATCAGGCGGTTATAATACCGGACACGACTATGGAGCATTGGGGCACGGCATGCTGAAATCACAGCGCAGGTCACGGTGTATGTCACGGTGGGCAGAACGTGGTGGGTATAGCTGTGGAGCGGATGGTGGAGTTAGTCCTGGTCAATCCTCGGAGGTTAGCGCAGTTCTTCAGTCAAGGACGTCCGGACATTGGCAAATCATCCAGAGTGGAGGGGATGTGTTAAAAAAAAATCTTACCTTTCCGAGCAGTGACCGCTCTCCGGGAGCAGGAAAAACACCTCCAGGCAAGGAAGCCGTAAAGTCACCGACGTGGAAAGCCCAGAGTGACCTTACTGCGACTCCGGCATAAATCAATATAGTGCAAGAAGGGACAGGGCGAATAACGATAATGGCGCATGCAGAGGATGTGGCGCAGATATCCCAGGCGCAGATAGAAAGACCTGTGAGGAGATTAATAATCTGCAGTGTAAAGCTGCGAGTGCAGAGGACAGGACACCTGCGGATGGCGAGGAACAAAGTGTGGGGCTAACCTGCGCCACCTTCACAGTGGGGCTAACCTGCGCCATCTTCACCGCGGGGGCTAACCTGCGCCATCTTCACCGCGGGGCCAACCTGCGCCATCTTCACAGCGGGGCCAACCTGCGCCATCTTCACAGCGGGGCTAACCTGCGCCACCTTCACAGCGGGGCTAACCTGCGCCATCTTCACCGCGGGGCTAACCTGCGCCATCTTCACCGCGGGAATAACCTGCACCACCTTCACAGCGGGACTAACCTGCACCACCTTCACAGCGGGGCTAACCTGCGCCGCCTTCACAGCGGGGATAACCTGCGCCATCTTCACAGCGGGGATAACCTGCGCCATCTTCACAGCGGGGATAACCAGCGCCATCTTCACAGCGGGGATAACCTGCGCCATCTTCACAGCGGGGATAACCTGCGCCACCTTCACCGCAGTATCCACTGCCGCATTCAGGTGCATAAATGCAACAAGAGAACAAACATTACCTCATCTTCTCGGGGAGATACTGTGGCAGATTGCACCTGTGGATTTGTGCAGGTAAAACCCATCGTGGATTACAGTAAAGGGAAAGTTTTACAAAATCATTCACAGAATGCAACATTTTCTGTGGAGATATCGACCTGCAGAGAGGATTTTCCCAGCAGATTTCCCTCCTGGTAATGAAGGAAGGGGACTTACCTTTACTGTAAAATATAAAATCTGTTTACCAGGTCCGTCCATGTGTCTCTCATATTACTGGTATCTTCCTATCTGCCCACGGGGACACACAGGTGCCCCATAGATCTAAGCTACTGCTATGTGCCATATGCCAGCAATTCCCAGACCTGTATTACAATAGGGAACACCGGTCATCTCCCAGACATAACCCCTGGCCGCTGTACCTCTGGCCGCGGTAACCCCTAGCTGCCGCTGCCCCTGGCCACAGTAACCCCTGACCGCCGTACCCCTGGCTGCGGCTGCCCCTGGCCACAGTAACCCCTGACTGCCGTACCCCTGGCTGCGGCTGCCCCTAGTCATAGTAACTCCTGGCCGTTGTACCTCTGGCCACAGTAATCCCTGGCTGTTGTACTCCTGGCCACAGTAATCCCTGGCCGTGGAAACCTCTGGCCAAAGTAACCCCTGGCCACCGTACCCCTGGCTGTGGCTACCCCTGGCCACAGTAACCGATGTGCATCACTGCAGCCTCAAATCTGTAGCCACAGAAAACCCCGGAGAAGTCGGTGCCTCAGTCTGCAGGCTATGCCGCCTGTCTCCTTACAGTCTTGCAGATAGGTTTGAGGCTTTTGCAGACTTGGAGGAGGGATGAAGATGAGCCAGATCTGTCTGGATGATTGCTGCCACAACTACTCAGCAATAGGTGGCGGCTCTAACTGCACCTGAGAGGTGTAAGAACGAAACAACGTGCAGATAAAGGGGTCATGTAAAGCAATGTCAATGTACGCCTCTCCCCTAGAATCACACCATAGAGCCATGCACGTCCACCGGCTGGTGCTTGTAATGATGATGTTTAGCAGCGGGATGAGATCAGTAACGCGTGATCGATGCAGAATACGGGCGAGTCCACGGACTTCATTACTACCACAGAAGAGAAGTGAAATCCAGCAGTTACAAGACAAAGGCAGGAGGAGAGGTTTATCCATCTGGACAGAGCAGGGTGCACGGCCCGGCGTCTTCATATGTCTGTAAGTATGGTCATCAGTCAGGAGCTGAACATGTCCTGAAGGGGTCACCTCATAAACGACAACTGTATGAGCCCCGGGGGTCTTCCTGATGAGATCCCACCGATAGTGGTCATGTGTGACCCCCTGCTCCAAACACGGTGTGTGGCAGAAGTTGCACGTGCTCACTAATGCCAGTCACTCCTGCTGTCGGGGTCTCCGCTGTCGGGGTCTCCACTGTCGGGGTCTCCACTGTCGGGGTCTCCGCAGTCAGATGACCAGCAATCTTATATTTACAATCCCTTTATTGATAACACACATGGATTGTCCTGATGACAGGCTGGCGTTTCCAGACCATCATAGCAGTGATGATCTTACACAAGTGAGGCATCCGTGTATTAATGCACAGTGTAAATGTCAGGTCTATGGTAGTAGAGGGGTGCTTATACAAGTATTGGGGAACGGGCAGATTTTATACACTAGCACGTGTCCGATAACGTGGTCCCTTGTGTGTGGTTGATCTCTGAAGCCTCTTTTCTTGGCACATTTACAGTCGGTCTGGAAGGGTTTGGACGGTGAAAGTTCATCCATAATCGAGCCTCTGTACCACAAATGTGAAACAAAACCATCAAGGTGTGAATGAAGAGTGGACCGCAGTGGTCATTCAGGAGGTTTTAGCATTGGCCACGTTTGGCTTGTGACAGGTTAGGCAGCCGCTCGTCCTCCGGGCCTCTCCACCTCCGCATACACCCCAGTACAGGCCACCATTGTGCCAGCACGGTGAACGCTGTGCTCTGTATCGATGCCGTCACACCTCCCTCCTGTAAGTATTCACAGTGGATCAGTGCCACTGAATGTAGAAAAGGAACGGTGGGCGAGATACACCGGATAAAGGAGACGACAATTGTCTATTCACTAGGCTTGTATCCAGCAGAACATATTGCATTGTACGGTCCGTGGTGCGGTGACGGTCAGACTCCACCACCCCCCATCATCCTCCGCTGCCGGCTAAACACACACAAACCCGGATGGCTGGCGCACGGGGTGACCGGCATCTCCACCCCAGACAGACTTTTCACCCCTTTCTGGTGAAGGAGCGGGGACTTGTGCGTGTTCTCAGGACTTCTCCCCTGTATGAGGAGGTGGGTAATTATATATTACGATATTATGGACCCCAAACGGAAAATGGAAAATATGTCGAAACCAAAAACATACAAAATCTCAAACAGGGACGAAATTAAATTGTCCAATGCATCCGGATATGTGTGGCTTGTAGAGCGCTGGCTGCAGTCGGCCCAGTCCGTCTCTGCCCTCGTTCACATTGATGCCACTGACACCGGTAAGACTGTAAGGCTATGTGCCCATGGGAGTTTGTACCTGCGGATATATCCGCAGGTACATCCGCAGGTTTCCAGCAGCTGCTCCCCGAAATCCGCAGCTATTTTTAGCTGCGGTAGTACAGCGAAATAGCTGCGGTAAACCTGCAGACATTGCTGCGGTTACCTGCGGAAGTCCCAGCCTCTATCTCCATAGTGGAGGGCCGGGACATCCGCAGGTAATTCCGCAGAAAGAATTGACATGCAATTATGTGTGGCTGTGGGACGTCCGCAGCATGGACACAGCACTCTCCATGTCCCATAGGATAACATGGGGAGTGTCTGCACATGCTGAAACCTGCGGATTTATCTGGAAAATCTAGAAAATCCGCGGATTTTCCACAGATAAATCCGCAGGTTTAATCTCCCGTGGGCACATGGCCTTATACCAGTGATAGCGCCTTCCTGACCGGGCGCACCTTGTCCCGGTGGAACGGCTTTTACATTTGTTTATCGAACAATGTATAATTTCCATTTACTACCATTTACTTATTATAGGGCATTTGCTCATTTTGGGTTTTTCTCCTGGGATTTTAACTGTAAATCTCTACAACACTTACGCCTCGTTTACCATGCAGAGAATGAGCGTCACTGTGTATTATATAAGGACCGATCCAGCTATTAATCCGAGCAGTCATGGTGGGGAATGAGCACAATCTGCGAGGGCCGGGAGCCCGTCTTGGCACGGCAGAAGTCCTCTGCCCTCCAGAGCGGGCGCTCCTTCCCATACATACCCGATCATCAGCAAATCTCAGCCACGGCGATGGCACAGGTCCGGGCACACGTGGTGCACAATGACCTGCAGATGGTTAGTGCCACAGATTACAGGATCATCGCTTGTGGAAATATAAAGTTCTCACTAAAGAGATAAAAGGAAAAAAGGTAACTTAAAAAAAACAAAAACTGAATTCAAGGAAAATGTCCTGTTATTAGTGTGTAGTCCGTGTTACCACCGAGCGCACCTCTGCACCGGACAGTGAGGGGGTCGGATAACCCCATAAAGGCATTGTGCCCCTGACTGCTGAACCCTGACAGTGCCGCTCACCGTATTCCTGGGTGTTATGGCCGTCACATGCCCGTACGGATGAGATTTGGTTACTTGCGGTCACATGCAGATGGCGTGACTTGGGCAAGGTGATGAAATTATTCAGCATATGACCACAAGTAGAAATGTCAGCCATCCTGTGCCATTGCTAACCACCGGCACAGGGAACACGTCGGGGAAGCGTGCGACGCTCAGTGTATCATCAGCCCAGTTTTTCATTCAGGCGCCCCACCTTCCAGCAGACATCGCTCCTCTTGGTCTACCTTGCTAGGTTCATTCAGGAGAAATCTTTTTTTTTTTTGGGCTCTTTCCAGGTTCCTATAAATTACTGTGACATTTATAGAAATTATTTTGCAGCAGAAATACAACAATTTTATACTGTTTGCCACAAACAAAGCCTCTGATTGGGTGATCAGGGTCACACGGTCATCAGGGTCACACGGTCATCAGGGTCACACGGTCATCAGGGTCACACGGTCATCAGGGTCACACGGTCATCAGGGTCACACGGTCATCAGAGTCACACGGTCATCAGAGTCACACGGTCATCAGGGTCACACGGTCATCAGGGTCACACGGTCATCAGGGTCACACGGTCATCAGGGTCACACGGTCATCAGGGTCACACGGTCATCAGGGTCTCTCGTGTGCAGGGTTTTGTACGGTTTGAGAATAAATGACTGATGATTATGGAGGCAGCGGCCAGAATTGGTGATCCGCTGCTCCCATCTTCTCCAGGAGATGCAGCTAAACTGCCCCAGATAAAGAAGAAGAAAACAAGAGTATATATGCTCCGTTCCATCACGTCAGCGCGGCCTCCTACAGATCACGTGACATCATCATATCACATGACCACTGCAGCCAATCAGCAGCCGCAGTCTTCACACTTCTGCTCAGATATGACCAGTACACTGGGGTCCAGGAGACAAGTGGACATTTTTTTATTTTATCTGGACCACCATGACACCTAAAGGGAAGATGTCACCAGGATATTGCCACCAAATCTGGGAGCAGCGTAATGTGGGGGCAGAGATCTTGATTCCAGTGATGTGTCACTAACTGGGCTGCTTAGTGTAGTTTTGATAAAATAACTGTTTAATCAGCAGTAGATTATCATTACAGGACTACTTAGTGTGCTGCAGGTAGTCCAGCATATTCCTGAGCGCTGTATAACTGCTAGATTTGCAGCAGAGGAGACAGCACACAGCAGCAAGTGACACATCGCTGGCATCAGGGTCTCTACATTGTGCTGCTCTCACATGGGGAGCAAAACCCTGGTGACTGATTCCCTTTAAAGGGAACCTGTCACCAGATTTGGCGACTAAAAGCTATAACCCAGTGGGCTCTTATATACAGCATTCTAGCGTATATAAGAGCTCAGGCCGCTGTGTGAAACATAAAAATGACTTTAGAATACTCACCTAAACAGTCGGTTCAGTGCAGAATGGTCAGATGGGCGTCTCCGTTCTCCGGGTGCAGCGCCTCCTCTTTCGGCCATCTTTGTCCTCCTTCTGAAGCCGCGGTGCATAAGTCATTCATACAGGTCGGCATTGAGGTCCTCCACAGGGCAGATCAAAGTATTGCAGTGCGCCTGCGCAGGACCTCAATGCTGGCGCGGGTGCATGACGTAGTACACGTCATGCACCCAGGCTTAACAAGAAGGATGACAAAGATGGCTGAAAGAGCGGCCTGGGCTCTTATATACAGCATGTTAGAATACTTTATAGAAGAGCCCACTGGTGTTGGCCAGAGCTTATAGGCCCAAAATCTGGTGACAGTTCCCTTTAAGAAGGGGCTGTCCAGTAGAGTCGATGCGATGCAGCAGCCTCAGGACCTACACTGCCCACCACAAACACCGCCCGCAATGTCACGGATATAGTATGAGCACACGGGACGACACTCTATACAATTCTTTTTATTTTTACTCTATCATTACAGTAGTGAAAGTTCCCCCAATATACACAACCCACGATTCTGCACAGTGAAAATACCTGGACCAGAATACAGCATGTCTGAGTGCTCACGAGTGATGTAGAAAAGTGGACAATTCCTCTCAGAAGCAGCATTAGCAGCGTCTGCACCACGTTCTGCTCCACCGTGTTACCTGGCAGGGCGGCTGGAGGATCCGAGCGCAGAGGAGACTTTACCAGGATCTCAGCCCAGCAGTCAGGTCAGGTCTTGTAGCAGGAGACATGTACAGTCATCGGTTTAATCTGGTATTGCCGCAATGTTGTTGTCCTCTGACCTGGGGCCGCCGTTCTGCGATCCCTCGTTCCTATGTGCAGTGTAGATTGGGTGGACGAGATGTTCCCCTCTTTGTAATTCCTCCAGCTCTTTGGCGCTACAGGTGGGTGTGGGGGTCTCATAGGTGTCGTGAAAGGTTGTATAATCCACTTCATAAAATCCTTTTTCCAGGCTGAGGACCGGGGTGAAGCGATGACCCCATAAAACCTCTGTGTCCACATAGGAGCAGCGTGCTTGGCAAGTCATTCCTACAAGGAGCAGAAAAAAAACAAGACAGTGGCAAAGCTCAAAAATCTCTTTCTGGAGACCTGTGCCTGTAATGAAGGGGTTAAGCGCTCAGTGGACGGCTCCTGTGCTACTGAACGGCCGGCGTTATTTATTGTCCTGCTTAATGTCCCTTGAAACAGGGAATAAAGTTAGTTTTAGTGCTAACCCGAGAGTCACAGGGGTCAAATAATGATTTATAGGTTCTTATACGAGACTCACCGCAGACGCGCTCTCGGGAGCACATTCATATCTAAGTCACCATCATCACAAGAAGAACGGAAAAATACCGGAGAGTAACAGAAAATAATGGGGACCCCCGACCAACAATTGCATCAGGCACCAAGGGATGATCTAAAAACGGTACAGGAGGGCGAGGATTAGGCCTCGGGACAGACCCTGGCTCCAGTACCTCCGTAGACCGAGCGTTCACCCCCCGATCTCTACATCTGAGTGATACAGCCTGTATACAGTCTATACAGGGGGTCCCACAAATACCCCAATCCAGAGAGGATAAACTCATCAGCGCTTGTGTCCGCCTGCTAAGACCACCAAGGTCTCCGGCATACATAGAGCAGACATGATGCTGGATAACCCCTTGAAGACTTCTGTCTCCTTCAATTAGGGCCCGTTAATCCTTTTCCATCAAAGTGTTTCCACAGCACGAGAGGATGAGGACGGCCAAAGAGATCTACCACAGTGTAAGAGATCGCTCACTACCAAGACGGGCGAACTGAAGAAGAGGCAGAGACTCGGAGTCATCTGTGAGGTGATGGTCCTCACTGAAGACCTCATGACCGAGCGCGGGGCCCTATAATCAAAGGGATTTACAGCCTGGAGGCTCAATCCTCATACTGGAGGCTCAATACTTCTACTGGAGGCTCAACACTCCTACTGGAGGCTCAACACTCCTACTGGAGGATCAACACTCCTACTGGAGGATCAACACTCCTACTGGAGGCTCAACACTCCTACTGGAGGCTCAATACTCCTACTGGAGGCTCAACCCTCATCCTGGAGGCTCAATCCTCATACTGGAGGCTCAACACACCTACTGGAGGCTCAATACTCATCCTGGAGGCTCAATCCTCATACTGGAGGCTCAATACTCATCCTGGAGGCTCAACACTCCTACTGGAGGCTCAACACTCCTACTGGAGGCTCAACACTCCTACTGGAGGCTCAATACTCATCCTGGAGGCTCAACCCTCATCCTGGAGGCTCAATCCTCATACTGGAAACTCAATCCTCATACTGGAGGCTCAATCCTCATACTGGAGGCTCAATGCTCATCCTGGAGGCTCAACACTCCTACTGGAGGCTCAACACTCCTACTGGAGGCTCAACACTCCTACTGGAGGCTCAATACTCATCCTGGAGGCTCAACCCTCATCCTGGAGGCTCAATCCTCATACTGGAAACTCAATCCTCATACTGGAGGCTCAATGCTCATCCTGGAGGCTCAACACTCCTACTGGAGGCTCAACACTCCTACTGGAGGCTCAACACTCCTACTGGAGGCTCAACACTCCTACTGGAGGCTCAACACTCATACTGGAGGCTCAATACTCATCTTGGAGGCTCAACACTCATCCTGGAGGCTCAATCCTCATACTGGAAACTCAATCCTCATACTGGAGGCTCAATACTCATCCTGGAGGCTCAATACTCATCCTGGAGGCTCAACACTCCTACTGGAGGCTCAACACTCCTACTGGAGGCTCAACACTCCTACTGGAGGCTCAACACTCCTACTGGAGGCTCAATACACCTACTGGAGGCTCAATACTCATCCTGGAGGCTCAATCCTCATACTGGAGGCTCAATACTCATCCTGGAGGCTCAACACTCATCCTGGAGGCTCAATACTCATCCTGGAGGCTCAACACTCCTACTGGAGGCTCAACACTCCTACTGGAGGCTCAACACTCCTACTGGAGGCTCAACACTCATACTGGAGGCTCAACACTCCTACTGGAGGCTCAACACTCATACTGGAGGCTCAACACTCCTACTGGAGGCTCAACACACCTACTGGAGGCTCAATACTCATCCTGGAGGCTCAATACTCATCCTGGAGCTCAACACTCATCCTGGAGGCTCAATACTCATCCTGGAGGCTCAACACTCCTACTGGAGGCTCAACACTCCTACTGGAGGCTCAACACTCATACTGGAGGCTCAACACTCATACTGGAGGCTCAACACTCATACTGGAGGCTCAACACTCCTACTGGAGGCTCAACACTCCTACTGGAGGCTCAATACTCCTACTGGAGGCTCAATACTCATCCTGGAGGCTCAACACTCATCCTGGAGGCTCAACACTCCTACTGGATGCTCAACACTCCTACTGGAGGCTCAACACTCATACTGGAGGCTCAACACTCCTACTGGAGGCTCAACACACCTACTGGAGGCTCAATACTCATCCTGGAGGCTCAATACTCATCCTGGAGCTCAACACTCATCCTGGAGGCTCAATACTCATCCTGGAGGCTCAACACTCCTACTGGAGGCTCAACACTCCTACTGGAGGCTCAACACTCATACTGGAGGCTCAACACTCCTACTGGAGGCTCAACACACCTACTGGAGGCTCAACACTCCTACTGGAGGCTCAACACTCCTACTGGAGGCTCAACACTCCTACTGGAGGCTCAACACTCCTACTGGAGGCTCAATACTCATCCTGGAGGCTCAACACTCATCCTGGAGGCTCAACACTCCTACTGGAGGCTCAACACTCCTACTGGAAACTCAACCCTCATACTGGAGGCTCAATCCTCATACTGGAGGTTCAATCCTCATACTGGAGGCTCAATACTCATACTGGAGGCTCAATCTTCATACTGGAAGCTCAATGTCCGGCGCACACCAACACATGGAGCTTTATAGACTTTATTTTCTAACTGGATGACGTCCACGATACAATGTGGATTCCTGTAATCGTCTAAACTGCCCCTATAAAGGAATAATGACCTCCACTATAAAGCCTCCTCTATAGTAATAACGCCCCGCCCGGCAGTCTGAGTGGAGCGCTGAGAACGCCTGATGGACATTAGTATGGTAGAGAACCCCTCTATCCCCCAAAGAAAAAACAGACAACGGGATAATACATGAAGCAAAAGAATAATGAAATCATTGCTTTGTAATAACACTCATCTATAATCCATTATATATAACAGAGCAAACAAGCAGAAGCGACACGTGTCCGCGTGCATCAGTCCTGCACACTGTGAAATACACTGGCATGTAAAAGTCTGGGCACCCCTGGCCAAAATTACTGTTATTGTAAACAGTTCAGCAAATTAAAAGGCAGAAAGTTACACAGGACACATTTCCTTTGTATTTTAGGCAAAAAACATTATTTTCAACTTTTACACTTTAAAATTAACAAAAAAGGAAAATAGACCAATGCAAAAGTTTGTGCACCCTGCATGGTTAGTAGCTCGTAGCTCCCCCTTTAGCAGAATCACAGCTTGTAAACGCTTCTTTTTTTAGCAGCCAAGAGTCATTCAAGTCTTGTTTGAGGGATTTTCATCCGTTCTTCCTTGAAGACATCTTCCAGTTCTGTGAGATTCCTGGCTTGTCTTGCATGCACTGCTCTTCCTTGGAGACGTCTTCCAGTTCTGTGAGATTCCTGGCTTGTCTTGCATGCACTGCTCTTCCTTGGAGGCGTCTTCCAGTTCTGTGAGATTCCCGGCTCATCTTGTATGCACTGCTCTTCCTTGGAGGCGTCTTCCAGTTCTGTGAGATTCCTGGCTCGTCTTGCAAGCTCTGCTCTTCCTTGGAGACGTCTTCCAGTTCTGTGAGATTCCTGGCTAGTCTTGCATGCTCTGCTCTTCCTTGGAGGAGTCTTCCAGTTCTATGAGATTCCTGGCTAGTCTTGCATGCTCTGCTCTTCCTTGGAGACGTCTTCCAGTTCTGTGAGATTCCTGGCTAGTCTTGCATGCTCTGCTCTTCCTTGGAGACGTCTTCCAGTTCTGTGAGATTCCTGGCTAGTCTTGCATGCTCTGCTCTTCCTTGGAGACGTCTTCCAGTTCTGTGAGATTCCTGGCTAGTCTTGCATGCTCTGCTCTTCCTTGGAGGAGTCTTCCAGTTCTGTGAGATTCCTGGCTCGTCTTGCATACACTGCTCTTCCTTGGAGACGTCTTCCAGTTCTGTGAGATTCCTTGATCGTCTCGCATGCACTGCTCTTCCTTGGAGACGTCTTCCAGTTCTGTGAGGTTCCTGGCTCATCTTGCATACACTGCTCTTTCTTGGAGACGTCTTCCAGTTCTGTGAGAGATTCCTTGATCGTCTCGCATGCACTGCTCTTCTTTGGAGACGTCTTCCAGTTCTGTGAGATTCCTGGCTCGTCTTGCATGCACTGCTCTTCCTTGGAGGCGTCTTCCAGTTCTGTGAGATTCCTGGCTCGTCTTGCATACACTGCTCTTCCTTGGAGACGTCTTCCAGTTCTGTGAGGTTCCTGGCTCGTCTTGCATGCACTGCTGTTTCTTGTAGACGTCTTCCAGTTCTGTGAGGTTCCTGGCTCGTCTTGCATGCTCTGGGGACTGTGAGGCCATTGTAAAACCTTCAGCTTGCACCTTTTAAAGTAAAGTAGTCTATTGTGAATTTTGACGTGTCTTTAGGATCATTATCCATTTATAGAAGCCATCCTCTTTTCATCTCTTTTCTCCTCTTTTTCACCCCTTTTCAACTTCAGCTATTTTACAGATGGTGTTATATTTGCATCAAGAATTTGTTGGAATTTCATTGGATCCATTGCTCGCTTTATCCATGAAATATTCCCTGTGCCATTGGATGCAACACAACCCCAAAGCATGATTGATCCACCCTCATGCTTAACGGTTGGCGAGATGTTCTTTTCCTGAAATTCTGCGCCCTTTTTTCTCCACACATACCTTTGATCATTCTGGCTATAGAGTTCTATTTTAACCTCATCGTTCCATAGGACTTGGTTTCCAGAATACATCAGGCTTGATTAGATGTTCTTTTGCAGACTTCTGACGGACGCTGAATTTTATGGTGAGGATGCAGGAGAAGTTTTCTTCTGAGGACTGTTCCATGAAGGCCGTATTTGTGCAGGTGTCTCTGAACAGTAGAACAATGAACCACAACTCCAGAGTCTGATATATATCCCTGATAGTCGTTTGCAGTCATGCAGGAGCTCTGATTTTTCTCTAGCAATCCTACGAGCAATCTTCCAGACCTTATCTTGACCTCTACTGCTCCTGGTAACGGCCATTTCTTAATTACATTTCAAACTGAGGAAAGGGTGACTTGAAAACGCTTTGCTATGCTCTTATAGCCTTCTTCTGCTTTGTGAGCATCCACCATTTTCATTTTCAGAGTGCAAGGCAGCTGCTTAGAAGAACCCATGGCTGCTGTTTTTTTTAGCACAAGGTTAGAGGAGGCTGGGTTTTTATAAAGCTGTGAAATTTGCATCACCGGCCTTTCCTAACAATGACAGAGAACGAGCCATAACCTTAACAGAATAATTAAGATCTGAAACCTCGATGAAAGTGATGTGAGCACACAAATCTCCAAGGGTGCCCAAATTATGGAAATGTGTCATCTGGAACTTTATGCCTTTTAGAGATCATTTCATCTTCAACTTACTTAACTGTTCACAATAACAGTAATTTTGATCAGGGGTGTCCAAACTTTTACATGCCACTGTAACCCTGTTCTGAATATGTGAGGTTGGTTCAGGAACTACCACCCTATAAGACGCCCCGGAAAATATTACTGCTGCTCGGAAGTAAGGGACTTGTGAAAGGAAGACACATGAAACAAGTAATCACTGCTGCTCATTCAGACATGCAGAAGTGATTACATTTCATGCCCATTATACCCCGCAATATAAAGAAATCTACATAATCCCCAGTATTCAGCGCTACTGGCAGATAATGAGTGCGGAGCTTTCTCAAAGTAACAGCGGGCTATCTCTGTAAATCACCGCGCTGCAAGAAAATAACGAGAATGATAGCAGTAATGATGGGAATTGTAAATGAAGACTCCTGGGTCATCCGTAGGAAACACTAGTGCAGAAGGTTGTGCACCCCGACTCGGGGAAACGGCACATTAAATGTGATTAGATACAACCAGGTAAAAAACAAGAAAAGCAGAATGTCTCCGCACAGTCCTGATTTATGTGCCGGGATCCATACGGTCTGGATGATTTGCATTGTGTTGTATAAACTACATAAGTATACTAGTAAATTGGTCTCCATGGATGGGGCTATGGCCACAGAGTGTCATATTGTATAGATCCATGCTACCATCTCAAACCTGAACAATATCCAAACTAACAATTATTGAAAGGATGTACACTACAGTTTAAAAGTTTGGGGTCACTTAGATATTTCCTTATTTTTTAAAGAAAAGCACATTTTTCTTCAATGAAGCTAACATTAAATTACACAGAAATCCCCTCTATACATTGTTAATGTGGTAAATTACTATTCTCGCTGCAATCATCTGGTGATTTCAACATGGGTGTAGAGAGACCCATTTCCATTGTCCAAATGGATCATTGTGTTTGCTAACTGTGTTAGAAGGCTAATGGATGTTTAGAAATCCATTGAAAACCCTTGTGTAAGTATGTTAGCACAGCTGAAAACAGTTTTGCTGATTAGAGAAGCTATAAAACTGACCTTCCTTTGAGCTAGTTGAGAATCTGGAGCATTACATTTGTTGGTTCCATTAAACTCTCAAAATGGCCAGAAAAAGAGAACTTTCATGTGAAACTCGACAGTCTATTCTTGTTCTTAGAAATGAAGGATATTCCATGGAGAAATTGCCAAGAAACTGAAGATTTCCTACAACGGTGTGTACTACTCCCTTCAGAGGAGAGCGCAAACAGGCTGTAACCAGAGTAGAGGGAAGTGGAGGCCGCGCTGCACAACTGAGGAGAGCACAAACAGGCTGTAACCAGAGTAGAGAGAAGTGGAGGCCGCGCTGCACAACTGAGGAGAGCACAAACAGGCTGTAACCAGAGTAGAGAGAAGTGGAGGCCGCGCTGCACAACTGAGGAGAGCAGAAACAGGCTGTAACCAGAGTAGAGAGAAGTGGAGGCCGCGCTGCACAACTGAGGAGAGCACAAACAGGCTGTAACCAGAGTAGAGGGAAGTGGAGGCCGCGCTGCACAACTGAGGAGAGCACAAACAGGCTGTAACCAGAGTAGAGAGAAGTGGAGGCCGTGCTGCACAACTGAGCAACAAGACACGTACATTACAGTCTCTAGTGTGAGAAATCCACGCCTCACAGGTCCTCACCTGCAGCTTCATTACATAGTACCCGCAAAACACCAGTGTCACCGTCTACAGTGAAGAGGCGACTCCGGGATGCCGGCCTTCAGGGCAGAGGGGCAAAGAAAAAGCCATATCTGAGACTGGCTAATAAAAGGAAAAGATTAATATGGGCAAAAGAACACAGACATTGGACAGACGAAGATTGGAAAAAAGTGTTATGGACAGACGAATCCAAGTGTGAGGTGTTTGGATCACACAGAAGAACATTTGTGAGACGCAGAACTACTGAAAAGATGCTGGAAGACTGCCTGACGCCATCTGTCAAGCATGGTGGAGGTAATGTGATGGTCTGGGGTTGCTTTGGTGCTGGTAAAGTGGGAGATTTGTACAAGGTAAAAGGGATTTTGAATAAGGAAGGCTATCCCTCCATTTTACAACGCCATGCCATACCCTGTGGACAGCGCTTGATTGGAGCGAATTTCATCCTACAACAGGACAATGACCCAAAGCAACCTCCAAATTATGCATGAACTATTTAGGGAAGAAGCCGGCAGCTGGTATCTATCTGTAATGGAGGGGCCCAGTCACCAGATCTCAACCCTATTGAGCTGTTGTGGGAGCAGCTTGACCGTATGGTACTAAAAAGTGCCCATCAAGCCAATCCAACTTGTGGAGGGGGGAAGCATGGGGCGAAATATCTCCAGATTACCTATGCAAATTACCAGCTAGAATGCCAAAGACTGCAAAGCTGGAATAGTGCAAAGGAGCGTTCTGTGCAGAAAGCCAAGTGTGAGGAGAACATTATTATTTCACGTAAAATCATTATTTCTAACCTCGTCACTGTCTGCACGAGATTCTCTATTCATTATACAGCTCATCTGATAAATACAAGTATGATGGGAAAGACAAAACTGTCTGGTGACAACAAACTTTTGAACTGTAGTGTATATACGAATATATCCTATGTTTATATGTCCCTGTAAGGTCTGGCCTGAGTGTGGGGTCACGTGGGCGCTCAATGACATCCATAAAAGAAATACTATTTACTGGTTTCCACCATATGTGACAGTCTCCTAGTCCTGGTTTCAGCTATTATACAAGCGGTTTGTGGCAAGTACATGTAGCACAGCATCTAAAGAGTAATACCCACCTAGAAGCCGAGTGAAGGTCTATTATACAGGGTCTGGGTCACCTAAAATGGGCTGCATGCCACACTGTCATGTCTTATACTGGATTGTATCATCCGCTCCTTCTCGGGACACGTGCACACATTGTTATATCACACCGCCATGTCTTATACTGGATTGTATCATCCGCTCCTTCTCGGGACACGTGCACACATTGTTATATCACACTGCCATGTCTTATACTGGGTTGTATCATCCGCTCCTTCTTGGGACACGTGCACACATTGTTATATCACACCGCCATGTCTTATACTGGGTTGTATCATCATCTCCTTCTAAGGACACGTACACACAATGTTATATGCACCCTCAGCCGAACACACGACTTACCTGTGGCTTCCACCATGCCTTCTAATATGACGACAATTTCAAAGTCTTCTGATTCCAGCTGAGAACGAGACATTTCCCAAAATGGGCTCTTCTCATTGATATCATGTGAAATGATGAGTGGGGAGACGAGGAAGAGGCGGTCGTCCCCGGTGTCAAAGCCAACATTGATGTCTGTCTGATTGAGAGGGATGAATTCTCCTTCCTTCGTCTGCTTGGATTTGATGAGTTTGGCTCTGATCGAGGCTTCCACAATATGGGAACTGCGGAGATCTCCTACACGAAACATCAGACACATTTTCCCATCCCGGAGGGAAATGACTGCGTTATTTGAAAACATGAGGGTCTCGGCTCGCTTCTTGGGTTGGCTTATCTTTACGAACATGCAACCAACCATCAATGCATTAACAATGGAGCCCAGAATGGCCTGAATTAACAGCAGGACGATTCCTTCCGGACACTTCTCAGTTATCACTCGGAATCCATAACCAATGGTGGTTTCTGTTTCAATGGAAAATAGAAACGCAGACACAAAGCCGTTGAGATTTTCCACACAGGGGACCCAGCTTTTATCACCTACATGTTCAAGATCTCCTCTGATGTAAGCAATAAACCACCAAATAAGTCCAAAAAACAGCCATGTGACCGTGTATGCCAGAGTAAAGATTAAGAGGCTGAAATGCCACTTCAGGTCCACCAGGGTGGTGAAGAGGTCACTGAAGTATCGGTAGGTCTCCTTCACATTCCCATGGTGAACATTGCACTTGCCATCTTTCTCCATGTACCTCTGCCGTGGCTTTCTGTGCTCGAAAAACTGATGGGGGCGCTCAGGAGTCAGTGCAGGGTCCTCTCGAGCCTGTTTGGGCAACTTTTTAGGCTCCCTGGGAATTATATCAACTGTAAGGTCCTGCTCCATAGAAACTCTTGAGTCTCGTGCCATGATGGGTCGGTAGCTACTGGAAAAGAAAACAAAACTCTCATTAAAATCAACATATCAAAAGCAAATCTGACTCATGCCACAAAGAAATCATTGTATTTATAGTGCGGGGTCAATAGCTGATGATGGGCGGCTTCATACGTGGGGTTCTTCTATAGCAAAGCAATTTCTCCACCACTTTTACTAACTAATGCCAGAAGTAGATGCAAAAGGCGGCAGAAATTATACGTCTCTCCTGATGGAAAGCTAAAAACTCCATCAAAAACGCTGTATGAATCAATGTAAGGCAATGGAAGACGCGCAGCATTTTTGCTCTCATACAATACAAGTATTGCGCTTTTAAGTGCCCTTTTTGTTAGCTTTTTGCAGCCTTTTTGGGCGCAGATTACAGGTGTGCTTTGTGTAAAGTACATGTTTAATAAAGTTAATTCTATTCACTAAAAACACTTAAAAAAAAAAGAAGCTACAAATGCAAAGAACACATTGATTTTTTTCACTTTGTCTTTGCTTTTCATAGGTTAAAAAAAAGCTGCAAAATCGCTAGAAGAATTGCCGTGCTGCTGAGAAACAACGCAGGCCAAATCCAATGCTGAAGAAAAAACAAAACACGCGTGTGCAGGAGATTTCTGAGATGTCACAGCTTCTACTGGTGCTCTAAGAAGCATAAAAACTGCAGCAAAAAAGCTGCATGTGAACATGGCCTTTGGCCCCATCCACATTAGTCTGTTGTGTGGGAGCCGCTCTGTCCCGACAGATGAAGTCGGGTGGGAGGGCAGGATCTGGCCGGTTGTATTACAATGGCCGCTCCTTTTGTTTGCCCCAAGCTTTGATTCTGGACACCGGAGCGCTCGGCCAAGCTTTCCCGTCCATGGGGAGATGGTGATCGGTGAAACAATGTGCATGGGGGCTTTAATGTGAGCGCAACATATTGTCCTTAATATCTGTGAATTCTGAAGACGTCTCTCCTGTGATATCAGACTTAACTGCATTTCCCCTATACAGAAAAAGGGAGGTGAAGAAAATGGAGAAAACACAAAGTCAATGTATAAAAGATGTGATAACCGCACAGCTCTATGGGAGCCACCATACAACATACATGGGAAAGGCAGAACTGTTCTTTCCTTTTTACATTTGTAGCCAAGTCTCCGAATGTGTCAAACTCCAGTTCTCCGCTCATCCGGGACGGGGACTCCGTATAGCTTTGTGTAAACTGAAGATGAAGAACTCAGGCCAGTAAAGCGGGGTCCGGGCTTCTACATTAATTATAGTATGGTGTCCACGCCTAATATCAGCCACGCAGGCCACCACGGGACATGCACTCTATGCTGCCACATCCACAAATGATACATTAAAAGAAAACAATATGCTCAATACATTGACAAAAAAAAGCAGCAAAAACTCCAGATCTTCTGTTCCCATGAATTACTCGGGAAAGTCCAGCATGCCACATATAATACACACACACATTTATATATATAGGTATTATATGTATGTATATATGTGTATAGGCGGCAGGATATTCCCACTTCTCTCTGCATTATCGGGGCTGCAGATATCAGGTGGGAATAGTCACCGGTGATGACGCTCACGGCAGCGATGCTTTCATTATTACTTTATACCTCTGCCGTCCATTTATATTCTGGATGAAGATGAAAAACCTGCAGATGTTGGAAATGGTAGAATGTCATCCTATAATTGATGAATTAGGGAATAAGTCCGGGCCGATCTACACGACGCGGCATCGTAGCCGCCAGAGGCGTAACGCTTTATCGTGCACGGTATATAGCATTATATATACAGGACCACAGGTTATCAGGGACAATGATGTACAACACTGAGCAGCGAATGTCACTGACGACAGAAAACCGTAAGGAGATAAATGACTAAAGAATAAGGAGGAGGATACAGTCACCTTCATACAAGGGACCTCCATGTAAACAATGTGACCGGAGACATCCACCTGCCCCTCCATCTCCGGAGGACACAAGTGTGGGGCATGTAGAGATCCGCGCTCCTTGGTCTCCATCACTTATAGAATGACTTGTACCTTCCTACAGATCCAATAATCACAGATTACCAGGTGCGGATCCTCAGAAGACGTCTCACTGCATGCCTCAAGGATCATCTTTCCATCACTTACACAGATATGGCCAAGTGCCCCCAAAATATCCTGAAATCTCCGGAGCTGCCGAAGACTGAATGCCCAGAGCGAAGTGCGGCTTCTCCAAGTAGTCTCAGCAATTCCCAGCACATCAACTGACACCGAGCGAGATAAGGAACCTTCCTGCAAATGACAGATGCCACCAGCATTAGGGCACGTTCACACCTAGAGGACATGCTGACCATCAGTGTATGACTGCAGCGGTACAGGGACGTGTGATCCACGCATGTGGCCGTGCTCCTCTGGACATCAGACCGGATGTATTGTGTGGCCCTCAGCTCCCCGGACGCCTTGCAATGTCCTGAAGATGACCGCTCTGTGGCCAGAAGAAGCGTTTCATTACCAGCCCCACATAACCCTGTGTAACTTCTATGAGGACATGACACATACAGGACAAACTCACCTACAATGGAGTAACGTTCCACCTACTTCATACCAATGGGGGTTTATGAGGTCCGGACACCCAACACCTGAGCCATGGAAACCAAACCCATCTGTCTCCATCACCTTCAGATGAGCAGGAACATAACCTGAACTCATCACTACGGATGTGATAAGCCATCCTCACCGGTAAGTAAGCCAACCAGCGACGAGCGGCCAAACTCTGCTACTACAGCTCCCATCAGGGCGACACATGACACCCGCATTCCTGAATGCCAAGAGTGGGAGCGACATGAGACAGAAGAGCACCGGGATTGCACCTCTTCACTTCTATATCTACATCAATCTGATTTTCTCCATTTCCATTCCTAGGTCACGTATGTTCTGTATACTATGCACATTATTACACGGACAAGGGCACAGATCCCCGACACATCACACACAGGAAGGAAAGAGTGATCGCCGTCCTCACCCAGCCGTATGGTGCCCTCACATCGCCGGGTGCCCTCACATCGCTGGGTGCCCTCACATCGCCGGGTGCCCTCACATCGCCAAGTGCCAGGGATGTCCATAGATCGCTGGGTGCCAGGGGTGACCACACATTGCCAGGTGTGACCTCACATCACCAGGTGCCAGGGGTGACCACACATCGCCAGGTACCAGGGGTGACCTCACAAGTCCAGGTGCCAGGGGTGACCTCACAAGTCCAGGTGCCAGGGGTGACCTCACATCACCAAGTGCCCTCACATCGCCGGGTGTCCTCACATCGCCGGGTGCCAGGGGTGACCACACATCGCCAAGTGCCAGGGGTGACCTCACAAGTCCAGGTGCCAGGGATGACCTCACAAGTCCAGGTGCCAGGGGTGACCTCACAAGTCCAGGTGCCAGGGGTGACCACACATCGCCAGGTGCCAGGGGTGACCTCACAAGTCCAGGTGCCAGGGGTGACCTCACATCACCAAGTGCCCTCACATCGCCGGGTGTCCTCACATCGCCGGGTGCCAGGGGTGACCACACATCGCCAAGTGCCAGGGGTGACCATACATTGCCAGGTGTGACCTCACATCGCCAGGTGCCAGGGATGACCACACATCGCCAAGTGCCAGGGGTGACCACACATCGCCAAGTGCCAGGGGTGACCTCACATCGCCAAGTGCCAGGGGTGACCACACATCGCCAAGTGCCAGGGGTGACCTCACATCGCCAAGTGCCAGGGGTGACCACACATCGCCAAGTGCCAGGGGTGACCTCACATCGCCAAGTGCCAGGGGTGACCTCACATCGCCAAGTGCCAGGGGTGACCACACATCGCCAGGTGCCATAGGTGACCACACATCGCCAGGTGCCAGAGGTGACCACACATCGCCAGGTGCCAGAGGTGACCACACATCGCCAAGTGCCAGGGGTGACCATACATCGCCAAGTGCCAGGGGTGACCACACATTGGCAGGTGTGACCTCACATCACCAGGTGCCAGGGGTGACCACACATCGCCAGGTGTCAAAGGTGACCACACATCGCCAGGTGCCAGGGGTGACCATACATTGCTGGGTGCCAGGTGTGACCTTACATCATCAGGTGCCAGGGGTGACCACACATCGCCAGGTGCCAAAAGGTGCCCTCACATCGCCAGGTGCCAGGAGTGACCATAGATCGCCAGGTGCCAGGGGTGACCATAGATCGCCAGGTGCCAGGGGAGACCTCACAAGTCCAGGTGCCAAAGGTGACCACACATCGCCAGGTGCCAAAGGTGACCACACATCGCCAGGTGCCAGGGGTGACTACACATCGCCAGGTGCCAAAGGTGCCCTCACATCGCCAGGTGCCAGGGGTGACCATAGATCGCCAGGTGCCAGGGGTGACCTCACAAGTCCAGGTGCCAGGGGAGACCTCACAAGTCTAGGTGCCAGAGAAGACCACACATCGCCAGACGCCAGGAGTGACCTCACATCGCCAGGTGCAAGGGGTGCCCTCACATCGCCGGGGGCCCTCACATCGCCAGGTGACCACACATCGCCAGGTGACCACACATCGCCAGGTGCCAGGGGTGACCTCACATCGCCAGGTGCCCTCACATCACCAGGTGGCAGGGGTGCCCTCACAATGTGTCACAGGCGCTTCGTCCCAGTGATTCCGGTCTCTGCAGCTCTGACATTCCCCATCCTCTGTCTCCAGCAATGTGATTAACCCCTTCACTCAGGAGGCTCCAGAGAGAGCAGGGAGGTGGAAAGTGATGAATGTCTCTGCCCCCACTGACCCGGGAGACCTCTCTGCAGACAGATGGACACGGCTGCAGGCCAGGCCTTTATGTTTTATGCATATCCTGTTATTATATCAGGATGGGTTATGCTGGAGAATCACAAATGTTTCCACTCCAGTGGTCGAGTGTAACACACTGCTGCAATGCATCTATATGGAAATACAGCCTTACAGCTTCATACAGTTTCCAAATATGTTTTATATTTTTTTTTTGTTTTATTTTAATATCTATTCATGTAAGATTTATATCAATGACTTCAACGATTAAAGGAAACCTGTTCCTATCCAGCAATCATATGTACAAAGTAAAAGAGCAGAAAACGGGGCCCTGAGGTGAAAGGGTTAACGGAGGCCAATCCCCCCCTCCCTGCAGGAGCCTCATCACAGAACATTCCTGACCGGGCTCCTCCGATAAACGTCACCCTGATAGTGTGACCGTGAGCACACTGTCCGCCTGCTCGGCCACCTCCTGACCGGCTCCTCCGATAAACGTCACCCTGATAGTGTGACCGTGAGCACACTGTCCGCCTGCTCGGCCACCTCCTGACCGGCTCCTCCGATAAACGTCACCCTGATAGTGTGACCGTGAGCACACTGTCCGCCTGCTCGGCCACCTCCTGACCGTCTCCTCCGATAAATGTCACCCTGATAGTGTGAATCCGAGCACACTGTCCGCCTGCTCGGCCACCTCTGATAAACGTCACCCTGATCGTGTGACCGCGAGCACACAGGCGTGTATCCACTGCAGCTCGTGCTTTGCATTCAGATGCCTCCTCTTGCAGGTGGTGCGCAGGTGAAGTACATTTCTGCTTCGCTTCAGTCTTTGTCGGCACAACGTGCAAACCACCTATGTCTCATTGTCAGCACATTGCCACGTCAGGGAGCCTTGCATTGCACGTGGGGTCTAGGGCCTCACCAGCTCCTGCATCATTTTCCTCCCACTCCTCCCCCCGCTCTGCTTGTCGGTCTACACACTGAGGGAAGCCGCAGCAGTTGGCAGAGATGTGCTGCGTGTTGGTATATGCAACAGATGAAGACTTCTTTGTATATGTGGAGGACTTTATGCTGATCTAACAGTAGATGGTGATGTTGTGTAAAGTTTCCTTACTCATTGTATTGTAAAAAAGTATTTTGTTTCTTCCTGGTTTTGGTTTCTCTTCCTGATGCAATGCTGTAGGACTGTGCATATTTTTACCTCATGCTCTCAAAAGTAAAGAGCTTGTTATCCCATGTAATCTGCTCTGTGAACTTTCTTCTACACCTGGGAAGCAATAAGCTGTGCAACAGGTTATGGGCCCAGGCACCCTAAGATCCCAAGATCTCAGGCACCCAAAGATCCAAGACACCCAAGATCCCAGACACCCAGGACACCAGAAATCTCAGCAAGACCCTGGTAAATGCAGAAGAATTCTTTGGAATAATTCTCTCCAAACAAGTAAGACAAGTTAATAATGATGAGTAGCACAGAGCTAAAACTCACAGTAGCTAAGCTGAATAATGAGAACTATCAGTTATGGAAGTTCAAAGTGGAGATGTTATTGTCTAATGATGATTTATGGGAAGTAATCACTACAGATAGACCCAATGATTATAATCAGACATGGGATAAGAAAAATAGACAAGCAAGAGCTACGATCAGCCTATTAGTGGAAGATTCTCCATTAATCCACATAAGGAATGAGGATACAGCACAGGGAATGTGGGAAGCATTAAGAAAGCTACATGAAAGATCTAGCTTAAATCACAGGTTATTTCTGCTAAGAAAGCTTTACAGTATGAGACTGAGTGCAGACAATGACATGCAGGAGTATATATTCTCTATGATGGAAGTGATCTCACAGCTGAGATCAATTGCTGAAGATCTTAAAGATAGCCATATAGCAGCAATATTATTGTTCAGTTTACCGGATTCATACACTGCTTTAATAAATGCACTAGAGACAAGACCTGAAACAGACATCACAGAGTTTGTGAAGACCAGACTCCTAGATGAATATCAACCAAGGAAATAGCAAACAAATGATTCTACTGAAAAAGATGGTGTAAATGCTCTTAAAGCTACAGAATCAAAGAGACCCTATAATAAAGAGACAAGAGAATGTTTCAGATGTAAGAAAAAATGACATTTTTGTGTACTCATCGTAAAATGTCTTCCTTGGAGCCTTTCATTGGAGGACACAGACAGTGGGTAGTATCGTGTCTCCAGGGAGGCGTGACACTAGATTATAAAAGTGTTAGCTCCTCCCCCCACAGCATATAACCCCAGCTAGGCGGGAACTAGCTCAGTTTGGTGTAAAAGCAGTAGGAAAAGGACAACCAAAACCACAAGGGTGGGAGCTGTGTCCCCCAATGAAAAGCTCCAAGAAAGACATTTTACGGTGAGTACACAAAAATGTCATTTCCTTTCTCGCCTTTTCATTGGGGGACACAGACATTGGGACGTCCCAAAGCAGTCCCTGGGTGGGAACTGAACTATTAACAGTGTAGAACATCAGCCTAAGAGCTGACTAACAACTGCAACTGCAGTGAACACATAACAAACACTGTCAAGAACCGAGCAGTGGCCACTTATAAATGGGCCACTGCCGCCTGAAGGACTTGTCTTCCAAGAGCAGCATCTGCAGAGGCATGCGTATGCACTCTGTAGAATTTTGTAAACGTGTGCACACTGGAGCAGGTAGCGGCCTTGCAAAGTTGGGCCGCCGAAGCCTGATGGCGGATTTCCCAGGAAGCACCCACTGCTCGCGTAGAGTGGGCCCGCACAGATTGAGGAGGAACAACACCTCGTGTTTTGTATGCCTCACAGATGGCAGTCCTAATCCATCCAGAAATCGTGGATTTAGAAGCCGGATTGCCCTTTTTGTGTCCTTGTGAGAGGACGAAGAGGGCATCGGACCTGCGCAACGCGCTGTTCTGGAGATGTAGATCCGCAGAGCCCTGACGAGATCTAGAGTGTGAAGGGCTTTTTCAAAAGAGTGGACCGGGACCAAGCAGAATGACGGCAACACAATGTCATCGTTTAAGTGGAAAGAAGACACGACCTTCGGGAGAAAAGTGGGGGAAGGCCGAAGGACCACCTTATCATGATGGAAAATCAGGTAAAGTGAGCGACAGGAAAGAGCCGCCAGTTCGGACACTCGCCTGATAGAGGTAATGGCGACTAAAAAGGCAACCTTCCAGGACAGTCGTTGAAGAGAGATTTCTCTCAGAGGTTCGAAGGGAGGAAGCTGAAGAGCTCCGAGAACCAGATTCAGATCTCAGGGATCTAAGGGGTGGCGATAAGGAGGGACCAAATGCGCCACCCCTTGAAGAAAGGTACGGACCTGAGGGCAAGAAGCCAGCCGCTTCTGGAAAAATACTGACAAGGCAGAAACTTGTCCTTTAAGGGTACTGAGAGCTAGACCCGAGTCCAGACCGTCTTGCAGAAAGGCAAGAACATTAGGGATTGAAAAAGTAAGCGGCGACCGATTATGACGGTCACACCAGGAAAGATAGGTCTTCCAGGTCCTGTGGTAGATACTGGCGGAGGAGGGCTTCCGAGCATTAAGCATGGTATGAACTACCTTAGAAGAAAGACCTGATTTTGCTAGAATCAAGGATTCAAGCGCCACGCCGTCAAATGCAGGTGTGCTGTATTCTGGTGGAATATTGGACCTTGCGACAGAAGATCCGGGCAGTCGGGAAGATGCCAGGGAGGGTCACCGAGCAGTTGGAGAAGCTCTGGGTACGAGGCTCTCCTGGGCCAGTCCGGGGCCTCGAGGATCACCGGGATTCCCTCCGCTTTGATTTTCTTGATTACTCTCGGAATGAGAGGAAACAGAGGGAAGATGTAGGGTAGGCGAAACTGTGACCACGGAAAGACTAGAGCGTTGGAGCCGAGCGCTAGCGGGTCTCTCGACCGGGATATGAAGGGATGTATTTTGGCGTTCATCCGAGAAGCCATGAGGTCCACATCTGGGAGTCCCCAACGAAGAGTGATCTGATGGAACACTTCATCGTGGAGGGACCATTCCCCTGCCACTAGACCTTGCCTGCTGAGAAAGTCTGCGGCCCAGTTGTCTACCCCCAGAATATGGACAGCTGAAATAATGGGAATGTGCATCTCTGCCCAAAGAAGAATCCTGGACACTTCTTTCATCGCTGCCCTGCTGCGAGTTCCTCCCTGACGCTTGATGTAAGCCACGGCCGTGGCATTGTCTGACTGGATCCGGACAGGGAGGCCCAATAGTAAGGGTTGAAAATTCTGAAGGGCCAAAAATATGGCTCTGATCTCCAGAACATTGATGTGCAGGGAGCGCTCGGAAGGAGACCAGCGTCCGTGAACAGTGTGGTGGAGAAACACCGACCCCCATCCTATCAGGCTGGCATCCGTCGTGAATACTTGCCAGTGGACCGGGTGGAAGGACTTCCCTTGAGATAGGGATGAAGCTTGAGTCCACCAGACGAGGGAGCTGAGCGCAGACCGAGATAGGCGGACTGACCGGTCTAGGGAAGCTGGATTCTTGTCCCAGGAGGATAGAAGGTCCAGTTGTAGAGGGCGCAGATGGAATTGGGCAAAGGACACGGCTTCTATGACCGCCACCATCTTGCCTAACACTCTCATTCCATTCCGAAGGGATGTGTGACGGCGAGAGCGGAGGGATTGGGCGGCCCAGATCAGGGAAGACCTCTTGTCCTCTGGAAGAAAAACCCGGGACTGAGCCATGTCTATCAGCATACCTAAGAAGGTGATGCGCTGATGAGGAATGAGGGATGACTTGTTGAAGTTGATAAGCCACCCTAGCCTTGACAGCGTGTCTAGGCAAATCTGCACGCTTTCTGAGCAAACTTGAAGAGAGCTCCCTTTGCCAAGAAGGTCGTCAAAATAGGGAACGACCAGGATGCCTTTGGGGTGTAAAATGGACATGACGGCCGCCATGACCTTTGTGAAGACCTGAGGCGCAGTGGTCAGTCCAAAGGGGAGGGCCCTGAATTGGAAATGACGGTATCCTACGGCAAAGCGAAGGAACCGTTGATGAGAGACAGATATGGGAATGTGTAAACAGGCATCTTGAAAGTCTATGGAAGCTAGGAATTCTCCAGGTTCCATGGCGGCTAGCACTACTCTCAATGATTCCATTCGGAAAGTTCGAATCCGTACGAATTTGTTCAGCCGTTTGAGGTCCAGATAAGGCGGACAGAGCCATCTTTTTTGGGAACGACAAAAAGGTTTGAATAGAAACCTTTGCCGCGTTGTTCTAGGGGCACTGGAATGATAACATTTGCTTTCTGTAAACAGGCTATGGTCTGAAATAAGGCCTGGCTTTGCGTTTTGGACTTTGGAAGACAAGAACGCAGAAACCTGTTGGCCGGCAGGGAATGGAAATCGATCTTGTAACCTGAGGTGACGATTTCTCGAACCCAAGCATCGTGAGTGTGGTCTAGCCAGATATCCCGAAAAAGCAGAAGCCGCCCTCCAACAGGAGTCGGATCTGAGGGATACCTGGCGTCATGCTGAGGGGGCCTGTACAGAGCGAGGTCCTTTGGGTTTAGGTTGCTTGGAGTGGGAACGCCAAAAAGAGCCCCTTGAGGGACCGAATCCTCGATCTGAGCGTTGGGAGGATCCTTGGGCTGATGGTTTTTGGGGGGCAGGCCGAAAGGACTGCCTGCGCCAAGGAGATTTTTTAAAATTCCTGGATACAGGCCGCTTTTGAGGTAGAATGGTACTTTTACCACCCGTCGTCTCAGATATGAGTTTTTCCAGGGATTCTCCAAACAGACGCAGGCCATGGAAGGGGAGTGTGGACAGGGATTTCTTGGAGGCACTGTCCGCATTCCATATTTTTAGCCAAAGGACTCTGCGGGCAAAGACAGCATTGGCCGCCAATAGGGCTGACAAACTAGCTGCATCTAGGGAGACGTGAAGAAAATCATTAGAGGCTAGAGAGAACAAACCAAGGATCTCAAAAGCCGCCGGGGGAATATTACAAGAGCGAAGCATCCTGCGTAGGTTCTTGCTCTACACCCCCATAGCTCTCGTGACCCATGTTAAGGCAAACAGAGGGCGAAGAGAGGAGCCCGAAGCCTGGAAAATAGATTTGACCACAGCATCAACTGCGCGGTCGGACGAGTCCTTGAGAGACGCGTTGTCTGAAACAGACATGACCGTGTGTTTAGCCAGTCTGGATACTGGCGGATCCACAACGGGGGGTACTGACCAGGGCTTAACCATTTCAGAGGGAAAGGGATAAGCGAATGAAGAGAAGGGTTTTTTATTAAACCTTCTATCAGGGTGATCCCACCGTTTAGATATAATTTGCCAAAAAACCGGATCCTGAGCAAAGGATTTAGGAGGCTTCTTGGCCCGCTTGATTGCCGAGTGCAAAGTCGGGTCAGGAGGCTGATCAGAGATCGACAGAGAGTGATTGACAGCCGAAATTAGTGTGTCTTCTATATGCCTAGACTCAGAAAGGACATCTGAATCAGAGTCAGAGTCTTGAGAATCGTGACTACTAAAGGTCACAGAACCTCGGTCAGACTGACCATCGTCCGAGTCGGATGAGGCGTAGAGGTCGCAATGGCGCCTTTTGGAAACAGCCTTTTTACGTTCTGGGGGAAGAGAAACCAGACGAAGCAGGCGGGCTCCTCTGAGGGAGCTGGGCCGTCTGAGCGGCAAGGTCATCTAACCTTTTAGACATTAGAAGAGCCCATGCAGGCATTACGTCATCAGACGGGGGTGCTGCCTGGCCGGTGGCCGGAGCAGAATCCAGAGACTGCACGGCACCCTGGTCCGGCAACGGGGTCTGATGTGACACGGAAGAAAGGGCATTGCAGCCCTGGCATAGTGGATAGCTTCGGCCATTAGAAAACGAGCGTCCACAGGTGGTACAAGCATAGTACAGGTCCGTAGAGGACGCCTGGGAAGCATTATCACCCTTGCGGTTACGCATGTCAGCAACAGAGTCCTACAGCCCTATATAGGGATATGCCGCTGTTAGTATGAGTGAGGAGCCACTAGCAGTATTATAAAGTGACTGCTATGCACAGCCGGAATATACCGATAGCAAAATGGCATATACTGTCAAACAGTCGGCATATACCTGCAGGCAGAGCCAGTATATACCGCTAGTAGCTGATATACACCACTAACCAGCAGGTGCACACCGCTAGAGAGACAGTGATATACCGCTGAGCAGAGCGGTATATAGTGCTGCAGAAGTGCAGAGCCAAGTCTGCTCCCCGCGTGGAAAATGGCGTCCAGTGTTCCTGGCAGCCTGGAGGAGAGAGACGGCCCCAGAGGCTGATTGGTCTCAGAACTGGGACTAAGCGTGACGGCCAATTGGAAAGGAGCTGCTCCTGAGTGAGGGAGCGGCTTCCAGAGCAGTGAGAGGGGGCGTGGCTAGAATGCAGGCCGAAGCTGTGGGCTAAATTAATGATGCTCCCCGGGATCACGGCCTACATCGCCCCACCGGCACCTTTCCAGGCGGCGGTTTGGATGCAGGGGACAGATGACTCGTCGTCTCCCTACCTGCTCCTTGCTCCGTCTGAAGACGCGTCGGTGATGGATGCGGGGATCTCAGGGACGCTTCTTCGGCTCAAGGCTGAAACAGGTCCTCGGTTCAGCTTAGCCCTCTGGAGTTACCTTGGTGTGAGGTGCTTCCAGGGAGCCTGGAGGGGTACGCAGAACCGACCACTTGGCCGCGAGGGAAGACTGACGGCTTGTGCACGCCACAGGTTTCCTCTGCCCGTACACGGGGGGAATGGGGGTGGCAAGGCACCCTGGTATTGCCCCATATCAAAAATAGAATGAATAAGAAAAAACAAAATAAAAAATAAAAACAAAATAAGCTGGGCTGAGGCACCTCTGGTGGAGCTCAGTCCAGTCATGTCAGCCTCCCTGCTGAAACTAGAAAAAACTGAGCTAGTTTCCTGCCTAGCGAGGGTATATGCTGTGGGGGGAGGAGCTAACACTTTTTCAATCTAGTGTCACGCCTCCCTGGAGACACCATAATACCCACTGTCTGTGTCCCCCAATGAAAAGGCGAGAAAGGAAGGGACATTTAAAGAAAGACTGTACTATATGGAAAGCAGAACAGAAATTACACCATAAAGAGAATACACAGAAGGTGAAAAACACAATTTCTGACTCATATGTAAATAATTGGAATGGCACATTTAAAGTAACTGATAAGAAATCATCATCAGGTTGGTTTATTGACTCAGGAGCAACAAGTCATATGACAAGTAAGCAAAGTTTCTTTACTGAACTTGATTTAAATAAGATGGAAGCCATTTATCTTGCAGATGGGAGCAAAATAACTGCGGAAGGAATTGGACAAGGAATGCTAAACTGTTCTAATAAGTTTGGGCATGATTCAAAAATACTTGTACAGGATGTGTTATATGTTCCAGGATTAGAAGGAGGATTATCTGTAAAACGTCTAACAGCTAAAGAACTTAAGGCCGTCACACAAAACAACTTACCAGCGATCCCAACAACAATACAACCTGATAGGGATCGCTGGTAAGTTGCTAGGAGGTCGATGGTGAGATGTCACACTAAGCGATGCTCCAGCGATCCCACCAGCAACCTGACCTGGCAGGGATCGCTGGAGCGTCGCTACACGGGTTGCTGGTGAGCTTGTCACACAGGCAGATCTCACCAGCAACCCGTGACCAGCCCCCAGCGCCGCGTGGAAGCGATGCTGCGCTTGGTAACTAAGGTAAATATCGGGTAACCAAGGCGATATTTACCTTGGTTACCAGCGCACACCGCTTAGCGCTGGCTCCCCGCACACGTAGCCACAGTACACATCAGGTTAATTACCCGATGTGTACTCTGCTACCTGTGCAGGCAGCAGGAGCCGGCTTCTGCGGACGCTGCTAACCACAGTAAACATCGGGTAACCAAGAAGCCCTTACCTTGGTTACCCGATATTTACCTTTGTTACCAGCGTCCGCCGCTCTCAGCTGTCAGAACCGGCTCCTGTTCTCTGCACTCCTAGCCACAGTACACATCGGGTTAATTACCCGATGTGTACTGTGGCTACGTGTGCAGAGAGCAGGGAGCCGGCACTGACATCTGAGAGCGGCGGACGCTTTTAACGAAGATAAACATCGGGTAACCAAGGTAAGGGCTTCTTGGTTACCCGATGTTTACCGTGGTTATCAGCGTCCGCAGAAGCCGGCTCCTGCTGCCTGCACATTCAGTTGTTGCTCTCTCGCTGTCACACACAGCGATGTGCGCTTCACAGCGGGAGAGCAACAACTAAAAAATGGCCCAGGACATTCAGCAACAACCAACGACCCCACAGCAGGGGCCAGGTTGTTGCTGGATGTCACACACAGCAACATCGCTAGCAACATCGCTGCTACGTCACAAAAGTTGTTCCTTAGCAGCGATGTTGCTAGCGATGTTGCTTAGTGTGACGTAGCCTTTACTGTAAAATTCAAAGATGATGAATGTACAATCCTAGCGGGAAATAAGATCATAACCAATGTCAAGGCAGATGAACAATTATATCATCTAGACACATTAAAAGAACAGAACAGATGAAGTTGTGCACACATGATCACAAGAATTGTATTCACATGTGGCATAGACGTCTAGGACACAGACATCCTAAAAATATAATGGAGCTACAAAAGAAAGACTTGACAAAAGATCTATCAATATCTAATTGCTCAATTACCGTAAAATGTGAATGTTGTATAAAATCTAAAGCCACAAGAATATCTATACCTAAAGAAAGTGAGATGAAGCACAAGACCACTTGATTTGGTGCATACTGACGTATGTGGACCCATGAAAGTGACTACATCAGGAGATAATAGATATATAGTGACTTTTATAGAGGACTACAAGATACACTGTCACATACTTGATCAAGAACAAAAGTGAAGTTTTCAATAAATTGCTAGAATACGTGACAAAATCGAATAACAAGTTTCAGAGGAAGCCAATTGTCATTAGAAGTGATAATGGAGGTGAAGTCACAGGACACGAAATAGAAAACTACTTAAGACAAAATTGTATAGAGCATCAAAAGTCTGAACACACCTGAACAAAATGGAATAGCAGAAAGGAAGAACAGAACTCTGACTGAAATGATAAGATGTATGCTAACAGATTCCAGACTACAAGAGAAATATTGGGGTGAAGCCACTTACCTGCAAAACCGACTTTTTTCTAGAACACTGAAAAAAAAAAAAAAAAAAACCATATGAACTGTGGCAGGGTAAGAAACCAAGTGTGAATCATTTAAGAGGTTTTTATATGTAAAGTTTTTGTATTTATTCCAACAGAAAACCGTTCCAAACTTCAAAACAGATCCATAGAAGGAATATTTGTTGGTTATAGTGAAAATTGCAAAGGATATAGAATCCTAGATCCCAAAACAGACAGTTACGTTGAGTAACAGTGTGACATTCACTGAGGATCTAAAAGAAGACACTATGATTTCAGTGGAAACAAAAAAATGGGAAAAACAGCAGTGATATAGCTGAAAATATCTGATGAAAAAGAATTTGAAACTGATGAAAAACAGAATGCTGAAAATGAAGAGATACAACTACAAACAGACACAGAACCAAGACGTTCAATAAGAGAAAACAAAGGAAAACCACCAATACTTCTTTCATACAAGGCAAGTAAAAGCAAAATTTATGAGCCTACCTCTTGGGAAGACATATCTCAACTTCCTGAAGAAGAAGCTAATAAATGGATAAAGGCAACAGAAACAAAAATAAAATTCATGCATGACTCAAAGACATGGACACTGACAGAATTACCAGAAGGAAAAAAAGCTATAGGATGTAAATGGGTTTTTAAAATAAAATGCCAAACAGATGGCAAAGCTGAACAATACTGAGTAAGACTCGTGGCAAAGGTTATTCTCAAAAATATGGTGAAGACTACGATGAAACATTTGCTCCAGTTGTCAAACATACAATAAGAACTTTGTTTGCAGTTGCAGCAATTAAATTGACGCATCCGGACGTAAAGACAGCATTTTTGAATGGAGATTTAACAGAAGATATTTACATGGAACAGCCTCCAGGATTCAAAGATAAAAGTAACCCAAACATGGTTTGTAAACTGCAGAAAAGTATATACGGTTTAAAACAAGCTGCTAAAGCGTGGAATGATAAAATCACAGAAGTGCTCACAAATGAAAAATTTCAAAGACGCAAAGCTGATCCTTGCCTATACACAAAAAGACTGATGGACAGATGGATCTATCTACTAATTTATGTTGATATTTTAGTTTGTTCTGAAAAAGAAATCGATAAAGAGGACATACTAAGAATTCTGAATCAACATTTCAAGATCAAAGACTTTGGAAATGTGAAACAGTACCTTGGAATACAGAAAGAAAAAGAGAAGGAAGAAGAAGATGGAAGTTTCCTACTTAAATCAAAATCACATGATTCAAGACATAATTGAAACATTTGGATTGAAGGATGCAAAAACAGTAAAGTCTCCAATGGAAACCAATTATCTTAAAGAGATGAATAGCGAGCAAAATGTGTTACCAAATAATGAAGAGTACACAACAGCAATGGGAAAATTACTGTATCTAGCAACTGTTACATGGCCAGACATCGCAGCAGTAGTAGAAATTCTGAGAAGAAAAGTGTCGAAGCCAAATAAGAGAGACTGGAATGCCGTGAAGAGAGTAATACGTTATTTGAAAGGAACTAGCAACGTTCAACTGAAACTACCTACAAGTGATAAATGCACTTTAACTGGATACGTTGATGCAGATTGGGCTGGAGATCCAACTGACAGGAAATCTACCAGTGGCTATCTTTTCTTTCTCTCAGGCGGACCAATTAGTTGGACTAGTAAGAAACAATCTATAGTAACGCTGTCATCAACAGAAGCAGAATATGTTGCAGCAGCACATGTGGGTCAAGACGTTCTATGGTTAAGACAATTGCTATCAGACCTAGGACAACCACAGTTGGAACCAACAAAAATAAATGAGGATAATCAAGGATGTCTTGTTTTTGCTCAGATGGAAAGAGTTAACCCAAGAGCCAAGCACATTGATGTGAAGTATCATTTCTTGAGGGATCACCAGGATCAAGGAATCCTGAAATTAGAATATTGTCAAACTGAAGATATGACAGCAGATATTTTCACAAAGGCATTGAATGCTGAAAGACATCACAGACTAATGAAGAAATGAGGCTTAACTGAATACGTCCTTACTGTTGAGAAAGGGTGTTGGTATATGCAACAGATGAAGACTTCTTTGTATATGTGAAGGAGGACTTTATGCTGATCTAACAGTAGATGGCGATGTTGTGTGAAGTTTCCTTACTCACTGTATTGTAAAAAGTCTTTTGTTTCTTCCTAGTTTTGGTTTCTCTTCCTGATGCAATGCTGTAGGACTGTGCATATTTTTACCTCATGCTCTCAGAAGTAAAGAGCTTGTTATCCCATGTAATCTGCTCTGTGAACTTTCTTCTACACCTGGGAAGCTGGAAGCGGTGCAACACTGTGCTGGTCGGCTGACCGCGTACAATAAACTCTCCCACGTCCTCATCCTCAAACAGAACACGTGGTTTGGCATCACCACACTCGATCTCTGCCACTTCTGGGGCCGGGGCAGGGCCAGGTGGACAGGCCACGGAACACAAACCAACAGGGTCAACATAAAGCTGAAGTAGCTGCTGCATGACTTGGGGCTCAGACCACTTGGCTGATTTGTAGTGGACAACCCCTTTAAGAACAATGCTCATCTGAGACCATAGTCTGTAGCAGTACCTATCATTGATGGATCACTAACCAACACATATCTGGATTGTCTCCAGAGAGGCGAGAGATAGAAAAAAAATGAGGCTTCACAGTCATGGCCAGTTATTATACAGTGGATCTGTCACCAAATTTCACAAGGTAAACTGCATAATTATATAGATTCCTTAGACCTGATGAAGCTGCTGTACTTACTGTCAAAATCCATGTTAAAATGGATGTATAATACTGATATTAGAAAAAGCATTAGTTCAACTGTATTCAGTCTACATCCAATCTGAGAACTGCAGCTTGTACTGAGCAGTGTGAGATCTCATCAGCAGCAGGGAGAGCAACACTGAGGAACTGTCAACCCTGCTTAGGTGGGCAGATAATTAGTTTCAACTTTTAAAAAGGGTTGCACTTCCATGCTAATATGGGTTTCACAGTAGGTACACCAGCCTCACTAGGTCTAGGAGATCTATTAATGCATGCAGCCTGATTTATGAAATTTGATGACCTGTTTTAATCTCATTCTCAAATATATAAGACGCCATCTCACGGCTGCAGGTATCAAAGCAAAGTTATCATACATAATACAGTAGTGCCTGTCCCTGGCCTCCGCTGATTACTCTGCTGTAAACGGAGTTGGGAAAGAATTCATAAGAATGGGGCAAAGGGTCTTAGCTTTCTTTCCAGTGCGGAGGATCAGGAAACAGAACCTCCCCGGTTAGAATAAAGCCGACAGGTAAACCCTTGTACGTTACTTATGCTGCATCTTTCTGCATGAACCTGAACTGTGAGGGACAAACTGTGATTTACTAATATAATCTATTCTGCAGGTTACTATTGTGAAATGATAGGAGCTGTGCTACTACTAATGTCCGGGATACACAGCACTGGTTCCTGCATCCATTGTACAGTCCCTGTACCAAAGTTATATCCTAATCTCACCCGTCCTCCAAACAATTCACTAATCACGTTACATCAAGTGTTTGATGCTCTTCCGAATACCAAGCCGTGAATTCATGATGACTCAACTATAGAAAAGCCAGAAATCGCGGGCAGTGTGCAGAGGATGGGGTTTATAGGGTAACAATCAGGTGGTAAGGGGTAATAGAGTGATGAAATAAAGCCACACAGGGCCGATAGCACCACACTCACATTTATTACTTTATACTGCAAGAGTCAGGAGACAGGAGATGCTTTATTACCAGTTAGGCTATGTGTCCACGGTAGAATGTACCTGCGGATTTTTCTGCATGAAAATCCGCGACTTTCGCGGCAAATCCGCACCTTATTTTTGCCGCGGATTTACCGCGGATTACCGCGAATGTGCCGCGGATTTTGATGCGGATTTTTTTTTTTCCCCATTCTATACCCAAAATCCGCACCAAAATCCGCAATAATAATTGACATGCTGCAGATTTTTCCGGATCAAAATCCGCGGCAAATCCGCAGCGGAAAAATCCGCAGCATGGACACAGCATTTCCAAAATGCCATTGAAATGGCTTGGAAGTGCCGCTGCTGCAGATTTTCGGAAAATCCGCGGCAAAATCCGCGGTAAATCCGCAGCGTGGGCACATAGCCTAAAAAGCAGCGGGGAGTTTATGAGGCCTTTGCTCTGGTCTGAAATGCAGAGAAAGTAAATGCTGAAGTCTGGATTATGTCATCGAAATGTAGAAAATCTCAAGAAAAGGACAAATTCTCGATAACTGTGAATCATTGCACGGTATGGAGGGAGAAGGCTATCCTTAATATCACAATATGCTCCAGATACGGCGACACGAGCCGAGCTCCACCGCCGCCGTCACTCACACACCGCCAATTCTGGGTTTGCTTTAAAAAAAAAAAAAAACGCACAAGAAAAGCAACATTGACTTTGGTGCATTGTTACGGTATTTTATTTTCTGAACTTCTTTTTACTTGGATATATAACTTGCAGTAAAACGTGTATAAACCTATAACTGCCCCAATGTATAGCAATGCGGTTCTATAATGTGCACATAACCCTGGATTTATGGCACTTTCTTAAGTCAAGACCTTTTAGATATTACGTTTTACAAGTGCATTACGTCACCTTTAATCGTCTTCCCTTTGGAAACATAAAAAGCCCACCTGTAAGAAATGCACATCCTCCTGGAGAAAGCAAGGCCAGAAGACATCCACCCCGTATAAAGACGGCAGCGACCGAGCCAAGCACACGGGAGGGCGACTCTTCATCAGATCAGTCTCAAAACGTGTGTGTGTATATATATATATATATATATATATATATATATATATATATATATATAAATAATACTTTGGTGACTTTCTGGCGCGTTCAGTCTCTTTGGGTCGGGGTCTATCACATCTAGAATCGGCGATCTTTGCCTCCACCTCTGTTAGATGACGGGGGTCTCTTGAGTACAGCCCCATCTTCAGGTCACCACAGATTTTCTATTGGATTCAGGTCTGGGCTCGACCGTTCCAGAACGATGACCACCTTTTGATGAAGCCGTTCCGTTGATGATTTGCAGGTATGTTTATGGGGATTGTGTTGGATTTTCTTCTAATCTTTCCCTCATTTTTGAGGGGAGCACAGTTCAGGATTTGGAAGTTTCGCCTCTAGTCTTTCGCCCCCAAGTACATTTCGCACGCAGGATGATTCCCCTGATGATTTGCCCCCAGGAATGTTCGCCCCCGGATGTTTCGCCCCCCACCCATTTACCACATTTCACCCCCGTCTGTTTTGCCCGCAGATGTTTGCTGCTGATGTTTTGCTCTTGATGTTTTGCCCCAGATCTTTTGCTCCCCACATTTCACCCCGACAGGCCCTTAACTGTACAGCTCCTCATCGCCTGGCTACTTTAGGAATTCTATCAAGATTGTAGGTGAAGATGATTGTAGATGAAGGTGGGATTGTGAGCAACTCCACGGCCTCGTTCACATGTGTGTCCGTATGGGAAATATTGGGGGGGAAAATGTGGGGGGGAGGGGAGTGAAATATGGGGGGTAAAACATCCGGGGGCGAAATGCTGGGGCCGAAACATCCGGGGGCGAATATTTCTGCGGGGTGAATCATCCTGGGGGCGAAACATGTGGGGATGAAATGCTGGGGGTGAAATGTGGGGTGGGGGGGCGAAAAGCTGGAGGCAAAATGCTTGGGGCGAAACTTCCTAGAACCGCACAGTTCTAGGTAATGTCATTGTTGTGCCAAATTTAAGCCCCTTCTTCATAGTGTTCATGGTAGATCTAATGTCTGGGAATTACCTTCTCCTGGCTGATAACTTTCCACAATGAGACCCTTTGCTGTGTTGTCAGCTGTTTACAGGCTGAGGCTTTTCCTGGAAAATACAAGTATGAAAATCTCAGGAAAATCCTCCTAGAAGAGCGACACTTTCTCTGGGGTCAATCAGAATCGCTATAAACGACGGCGGCCGAGCTCTGATACTGTGTAACATGGGGGGAAATATGATTGGCTGATTCTGAGCACAACCACATCCCAATTACGATATAACAGGGTGTGAACACTTATGTAACCATATTTTTGTAGTTTTATTTTCTCCTTGGAATGATTTGTTTTATATTCAGTGGATTTGTACAGATTATGGGCAACATTAAAGATGGAAAAAATCCTGAAATGATTATTCCTAGTAGGATTGGTTTCCATGAGAAAAACCTGGCATTATAAGAGGGGTGTGCAGACTTATCCACTGTATACTTGGCGTCAGTCTGCTAACTCTACAATGATATAGAGGTCTACAACATGTACTGAATGTTTAGCTGGCATTTCACGCCTGCAGACACGCTATACTGAAGACTCCTTGTTCTGACACTGTGCAGGTAGAAGATAAACAACATTTCTGAGAAATTATCTACTTCCTTATATCGGACTGGAGACGGCCATCACTCATGGTGTAACCTTTGGTGAACGTGTCACCTGTGATTGCCTAGGGAAGGGCTGCTCCTGCTCCCATGGTTCCCAACCGAAATCAGCTGTAATACTCCATACACATCATCACAAACCGCAGAAATCAGGATCCGTAGCCAGAAGTCAAACCAGGGGTAGAAGGTAAGACGCTGCGGAAAAGGGGCGAATCACCCTGGTAAGAAAACTACTTTGCAGCCCCAACTCCAAACGCTCTGGGCCTGGCGCAGGGAGGGGCAGTAAAGTTCCCGTACTCCTCTGGGATCCAGTATATGCCCTCTGCTCTCCGCCAACTACACCTGCTTGTGATGAAATTGTAGTTCAGTCCCAGACAAGAAAACCAGTCACAGCCATGGAGAAAAATGATGGCTGGAAAAAGTAGACATTTTATACTTAAACAACCCCTTTCCCCAAGTCTGAGTGCATGTTAGTAGAAAGCCTCATTCAATATCAATGAACGTCATCTCACGAGGCCGAAATTCGTGCAAAAGTATAAACCTGTCACAAAAGAACAACGGGCTAAGGAAAATTAACGATGGATTTCAGGGAAGGAGATGGGTCCAGTAAAAGAGCTAAAATGGTTTAAGAGAGAATACTGGTGCCACTGTGGACAATTAATAGCAGACCTCAGGATGTCCACACCAAGCCGGACCGGACGCTGCTCCCGACTGCCGGAGCGTAACGTGGTTATTCTCATCTCCAGAAATGGACCGTGTCGGACAGTGCTGCTAAATACAAGCAATTTACCGCTTCTTAAAAGGTATAGACATAGAGGCCACTGAGCGGAAAGACCTGATAGATGGAGGCCCAGCCTATGTGCAGCGTCCAGGTACAGACATAGAGGCCACTGAGCGGAGAGACCGGATAGATGGAGGCCCAGCCTATGTGCAGCGACCAGGTACAGACATAGAGGCCACTGAGCGGAGAGACCGGATAGATGGAGGCCCAGCCTATGTGCAGCGACCAGGTACAGACATAGAGGCCACTGAGCGGAGAGACCGGATAGATGGAGGCCCAGCCTATGTGCAGCGACCAGGTACAGACATAGAGGCCACTGAGCGGAGAGACCGGATAGATGGAGGCCCAGCCTATGTGCATTATCCAGGTACAGACATAGAGGCCACTGAGCGGAAAGACCTGATAGATGGAGGCCCAGCCTATGTGCAGCGTCCAGGTACAGACATAGAGGCCACTGAGCGGAGAGACCGGATAGATGGAGGCCCAGCCTATGTGCAGCGACCAGGTACAGACATAGAGGCCACTGAGCGGAGAGACCGGATAGATGGAGGCCCAGCCTATGTGCAGCGCCCAGGTACAGACATAGAGGCCACTGAGCGGAGAGACCGGATAGATGGAGGCCCAGCCTATGTGCATTATCCAGGTACAGACATAGAGGCCACTGAGCGGAAAGACCTGATAGATGGAGGCCCAGCCTATGTGCAGCGTCCAGGTACAGACATAGAGGCCACTGAGCGGAAAGACCTGATAGATGGAGGCCCAGCCTATGTGCAGCGACCAGGTACAGACATAGAGGCCACTGACCGGACAGACCTGATAGATGGAGGCCCAGCCTATGTGCAGCGTCCAGGTACAGACATAGAGGCCACTGAGCGGAGAGACCTGATAGATGGAGGCCCAGCCTATGTGCAGCGTCCAGGTACAGACATAGAGGCCACTGAGCGGAAAGACCTGATAGATGGAGGCCCAGCCTATGTGCAGCGTCCAGGTACAGACATAGAGGCCACTGAGCGGAGAGACCTGATAGATGGAGGCCCAGCCTATGTGCAGCGACCAGGTACAGACATAGAGGCCACTGAGCGGAGAGACCGGATAGATGGAGGCCCAGCCTATGTGCATTATCCAGGTACAGACATAGAGGCCACTGAGCGGAGAGACCTGATAGATGGAGGCCCAGCCTATGTGCAGCGTCCAGGTACAGACATAGAGGCCACTGAGCGGAGAGACCTGATAGATGGAGGCCCAGCCTATGTGCAGCGTCCAGGTACAGACATAGAGGCCACTGACCGGAGAAACCTGATAGATGGAGGCCCAGCCTATGTGCAGCGTCCAGGTACAGACATAGAGGCCACTGAGCGGAGAGACCTGATAGATGGAGGCCCAGCCTATGTGCAGCGTCCAGGTACAGACATAGAGGCCAGTGAGCGGAGAGACCTGATAGATGGAGGCCCAGCCTATGTGCAGCATCCAGGTACAGACATAGATGCCACTGACCGGACAGACCTGATAGATGGAGGCCCAGCCTATGTGCAGCGTCCAGGTACAGACATAGAGGCCACTGAGCGGAGAGACCTGATAGATGGAGGCCCAGCCTATGTGCAGCGTCCAGGTACAGACATAGAGGCCACTGACCGGAGAGACCTGATAGATGGAGGCCCAGCCTATGTGCAGCGTCCAGGTACAGACATAGAGGCCACTGAGCGGAGAGACCTGATAGATGGAGGCCCAGCCTATGTGCAGCGTCCAGGTACAGACATAGAGGCCACTGACCGGAGAGACCTGATAGATGGAGGCCCAGCCTATGTGCAGCGTCCAGGTACAGACATAGAGGCCACTGAGCGGAGAGACCTGATAGATGGAGGCCCAGCCTATGTGCAGCGTCCAGGTACAGACATAGAGGCCACTGAGCGGAGAGACCTGATAGATGGAGGCCCAGCCTATGTGCAGCGTCCAGGTACAGACATAGAGGCCACTGACCGGAGAGACCTGATAGATGGAGGCCCAGCCTATGTGCAGCGTCCAGGTACAGACATAGAGGCCACTGAGCGGAGAGACCTGATAGATGGAGGCCCAGCCTATGTGCAGCGTCCAGGTACAGACATAGAGGCCACTGACCGGAGAGACCTGATAGATGGAGGCCCAGCCTATGTGCAGCGTCCAGGTACAGACATAGAGGCCACTGAGCGGAGAGACCTGATAGATGGAGGCCCAGCCTATGTGCAGCGTCCAGGTACAGACATAGAGGCCACTGAGCGGAGAGACCTGATAGATGGAGGCCCAGCCTATGTGCAGCGTCCAGGTACAGACATAGATGCCACTGACCGGACAGACCTGATAGATGGAGGCCCAGCCTATGTGCAGCGTCCAGGTACAGACATAGAGGCCACTGAGCGGAGAGACCTGATAGATGGAGGCCCAGCCTATGTGCAGCATCCAGGTACAGACATAGAGGCCACTGAGCGGAGAGACCTGATAGATGGAGGCCCAGCCTATGTGCAGCGTCCAGGTACAGACATAGAGGCCACTGACCGGAGAGACCTGATAGATGGAGGCCCAGCCTATGTGCAGCGTCCAGGTACAGACATAGAGGCCACTGAGCGGAGAGACCTGATAGATGGAGGCCCAGCCTATGTGCAGCGTCCAGGTACAGACATAGAGGCCACTGAGCGGAGAGACCTGATAGATGGAGGCCCAGCCTATGTGCAGCATCCAGGTACAGACATAGATGCCACTGACCGGACAGACCTGATAGATGGAGGCCCAGCCTATGTGCAGCGTCCAGGTACAGACATAGAGGCCACTGAGCGGAGAGACCTGATAGATGGAGGCCCAGCCTATGTGCAGCGTCCAGGTACAGACATAGAGGCCACTGAGCGGAGAGACCTGATAGATGGAGGCCCAGCCTATGTGCAGCGTCCAGGTACAGACATAGAGGCCACTGACCGGACAGACCTGATAGATGGAGGCCCAGCCTATGTGCAGCGTCCAGGTACAGACATAGAGGCCACTGAGCGGAGAGACCTGATAGATGGAGGCCCAGCCTATGTGCAGCGTCCAGGTACAGACATAGAGGCCACTGAGCGGAGAGACCTGATAGATGGAGGCCCAGCCTATGTGCAGCGTCCAGGTACAGACATAGAGGCCACTGACCGGACAGACCTGATAGATGGAGGCCCAGCCTATGTGCAGCGTCCAGGTACAGACATAGAGGCCACTGAGCGGAGAGACCTGATAGATGGAGGCCCAGCCTATGTGCAGCGTCCAGGTACAGACATAGAGGCCACTGACCGGACAGACCTGATAGATGGAGGCCCAGCCTATGTGCAGCATCCAGGTACATACATAGAGGCCACTGAGCGGAGAGACCTGATAGATGGAGGCCCAGCCTATGTGCAGCGCCCAGGTACAGACATAGAGGCCACTGAGCGGAGAGACCTGATAGATGGAGGCCCAGCCTATGTGCAGCATCCAGGTACAGACATAGAGGCCACTGACCGGACAGACCTGATAGATGGAGGCCCAGCCTATGTGCAGCATCCAGGTACATACATAGAGGCCACTGAGCGGAGAGACCTGATAGATGGAGGCCCAGCCTATGTGCAGCGTCCAGGTACATACATAGAGGCCACTGAGCGGAGAGACCTGATAGATGGAGGCCCAGCCTATGTGCAGCGCCCAGGTACAGACATAGAGGCCACTGAGCGGAGAGACCTGATAGATAGAGGCCCAGCCTATGTGCAGCATCCAGGTACAGACATAGAGGCCACTGAGCGGAGAGACCTGATAGATGGAGGCCCAGCCTATGTGCAGCGCCCAGGTACAGACATAGAGGCCACTGACCGGACAGACCTGATAGATGGAGGCCCAGCCTATGTGCAGCATCCAGGTACAGACAGAGGCAACTGACCGGACAGACCTGATAGATGGAGGCCCAGCCTATGTGCAGCGTCCAGGTACAGACATAGAGGCCACTGAGCGGAGAGACCTGATAGATGGAGGCCCAGCCTATGTGCAGCGTCCAGGTACAGACATAGAGGCCACTGACCGGACAGACCTGATAGATGGAGGCCCAGCCTATGTGCAGCATCCAGGTACAGACATAGAGGCCACTGAGCGGAGAGACCTGATAGATGGAGGCCCAGCCTATGTGCAGCATCCAGGTACAGACATAGAGGCCACTGAGCGGAGAGACCTGATAGATGGAGGCCCAACCTATGTGCAGCGTCCAGGTACAGACATAGAGGCCACTGACCGGACAGACCTGATAGATGGAGGCCCAGCCTATGTGCAACGTCCAGGTACAGACATAGAGGCCACTGACCGGACAGACCTGATAGATGGAGGCCCAGCCTATGTGCAGCGTCCAGGTACAGACATAGAGGCCACTGACCGGACAGACCTGATAGATGGAGGCCCAGCCTATGTGCAGCGTCCAGGTACAGACATAGAGGCCACTGAGCGGACAGACCTGATAGATGGAGGCCCAGCCTATGTGCAGCGTCCAGGTACAGACATAGAGGCCACTGACCGGACAGACCTGATAGATGGAGGCCCAGCCTATGTGCAGCGTCCAGGTACAGACATAGAGGCCACTGACCGGAGAGACCGCTTCACCACAGGTCAGATTTTTCGTTTTGCAGGGAAACCTCCCCATAAACTGGTTGAGTAACTGTGTTTGCACTGACGGGTGATACACGACCACATTCTGCAATATCGGCATCTTATATTGGCAATAAACAAACATTAAGCCACTCTTCATTTTACAGGTTTGAACTTTTGTTACAAGATCTTCCATAAAATCACCGGTTATAAGATGCATAATGTGCACCCGGCAATAATGGTGTCACCAGACTGTGCCTGACATCCAGTAAAAGCTGCAGATCTGGAGGCTACGCTCCACTTGGCGGGGGACTAGACTCCACTTGGAGAAGGCCGACTACGGTAAACTCGGTGGGAGAAAGGGAACTACTCTCCACTCAGCGGGGGGGGGGGGGACTGCACTCTATCAGTGGGGGATGGGGGACTATGCTTCACTCGTCAGGGGACTACTCTCCATTGGACAGGAGGCTAGACTCCACTCGACGGGGAATACGCTCCACTCGGAGGGGGAATACACTCCACTTGTAACTTGGAGAAGGCCAGGGGGCTAAACTCAACTCTGTAAGGGGTTACACTTAATTGGGAGGGGGCTACACTCTACTTAGCGGGGGACTATGCTTCGTTCGGCGGGGGGTTATGCTCCACCCGACAGAGGATGGGGCGCTACTTGGACTTGGTGAGGGGCTACACACTGCTCGGCAGGGGGCTACGCTCCACTTGGTAGGGGTCTACACTCCTATATAGTAGAGAAGACATAGAACACCAAATTTTTTTGCTCTAAACCAAAACTAGCACCTTCAGCAGCGCCTGTGCTGCATTCTATAAAGGTCCATGTTGTCCCCTGACGCCCCCTGTAGACCCCACAAATACCTTTATAAAAATCTCCTGCTATTCACGCGAATAGTTGGGTTCGGACCGATGGGCGACCTATTTTGCGGCTTTTGTCTCTCCTTTTGGCGCTGATTACCCAGATGGTTGAAGGGAAATGTGTCATTTCAGAAGAGACTGTCCCAGACCAGTGGATCAGTAGTAATTGGAGGGGCTCAGTAACATTGTGTAGCCTCGGCTTCCGTCCATTCTTACCCTCTTTACCAATGTTGTGGTGGATGTGGAGATGGGAAGCTCTGGGAGAAGGGGCAGTCGTACCCTCCCTCTGCAATGAAGCAGGCGCACACCACTATCTTATATGTCCGGCTCGTTGTTACTTTTCTCAGTAGCTGGTCATATTTTTGCGCACATACAGGTATCAGTCGTGTGTGGTAACACTTTTCAGGACAGAACACAATGAAGCGTTCGGGGTCTCAGATCTTTGGGTACGGGTACTAAATCTGATAACGGAAAAGGAGGGCACAGGAGAAAACAACAGTCAATACTCCCATCATTTAGGGACTACTCCTTAGAATAATACCCAGTGTGTGTGTCAAAGCTGCTATAATCCCTAAATCTACAGGTTTACTATTTCCAGATTATTAAATGATGAACATTGAAGCAATGAAATGGTTAATGTGAAGGCCCTAAGGTTTATCACTGCCCTTCACCTCCACCCTCTCTGGTAGAGAGGCATGGACCGGCATATAAAGCAGCCAGAATCTGCCGACACCTGTATATAAGGACAGCCCTGTAGAGGAAGGGAGTATACGGCACGTCTGGAGACGCCGAGCATCCAGGTGAGTATACAAGGCTTTCACTATCATTGTAATAGACAACATAAGACTAATGTGCTGTAAAAATAATAGAACCGAATACTGATAAAGTCAATGGCGGAAAATGCTGAGAATTGTAACAAAACTCCCCTTCACCGCCAAAAAACAAAAGTAATATCAGACGCAGTCATTTTTCTTTTGGGAGAATGAAAAAAACAAACAAGTCTTATTTTTACAATTACGGTAGCTCCAAGAATTTATGGCCGAATACTAAGACGGTGCGCGGCTGCAGCCTCGGGTCCTATTCACACGGCAAATAGTGACGATATTTGTACTAGGCTTGGATCCTACACACGGGGAGGTCTGATGGGACGATTTGTGCCGCTACTTGCATTATTCCTCAAGGTGAGAGCGATCCTGCTGAAGCCACATTCCCCGGCCGGCCGCGCTCCTGTTAATGGGTTACATGGGGATGTAAGTAGGAGAACAATGCAGCATTACAGGCTGACGAGCCGATGATGATGATGGCACTGTGGTGGATGAGGACTATAGCCTTCAGTGCACAATGTCCTGACAGGAGAGGCTTCATATTAGGGCTGGGTAATCAGAGGTAACAATATATGAAAAAACCCGGCACTCAATTGCATAAAGCAAAAGTAGTTTTTTATTATGGGAATCCAAACACCAAGGTGTCAGAATAACGTTTCCGTCACTCTTCGAGCTTTGTCAAACATACACACGATAAAGTAAGGAGACAAGACAATGCGTGACTACAATGTTCATATACATAAGATGCTGCACACAATCAACACGCGAGAAAATGTGCAAATCAACGTCAGTCTACTGAACGTCCCCAGCAACTCACAACACAGCCGCCAGGAGGTACAGCACACAACAATGGAGTATATGGAGAGACAGGTATACAAGAAAAGAAAACAATACATAGAAAAACAATACAGAAAAAATGCAGAGAAAAAAAATCATCATCATCATCATCATCGAAGAGCCTCTCCCGAGATCACACAGCAGCTATGATCTGCTCATCATATGTAAAAAAAATAGAGTGACCAGATAGGGTCTTACTTGGCGTTCAGTGGGGGGCTGTGGCAGTGCGAGTATATTGCTGTGGGATGCGCTGTATATACTCGCCCTGCCACACCTGAATACACCTGTCTCTCCGTATACTCCATTGCAGTGTGCTGTACCTCCTGGGGTCTGTCTTCTGAATTGCTGGGGACGTAGACTGACTGTAATTTACATATTTTCTCCAGCTTGTTAATTGTGCGCAGAATCTTATATACAGTGCCTTGTGAAAGTATTCAGCCCCTTGAGGTTTTTCAACCTTTTCCCACATTTCAGGCGTCAAACACAGATAAAATGTGAATGTTCTGGAGAAGAATCAGCAACAAGTGACACAATTGTGAAGAGGAAGGAAATTTATTGCTTATTTTAAACTTTTATAAAAAATAAATAACTGAAAATCGGGGCGTGCAATATTATTCATCCCCTGTAAGTGAATCCTTTGTCGCGCCCCCTTTTGCTGCGATTACAGCACAGTCTCTTGGGGGATGTGTCTATCAGTTTTGCACATGGAGAGGTGAAATTCTCGCCCATTCTTCCTTTGTAAACAGCTGGAGCTGAGTGAGGTTGGATGGAGGCGTTTGTGAACAGCGGTTTTCAGCTCTTTCTACAGATTCTCGATTGGGTTCAGGTCTGGACTGTGACTTGGCCATTCTAACACCTGGATACGGTTATTTGTGAACCATTCTATTGTAGATTTTGCTTTATGTTTGGGATCATTTTCTTGTTGGAAGACAAATCTCTGTCCCAGTCTCAGGTCTTTTGCAGACTCCAACAGGTTTTCTTCAAGAATGGTCCTGTATTTGGCTCCATCCATCTTCCCATCAATTTTACCACCTTCCCTGTCCCTGCTGAAGAAAAGCAGGCCCAAACCATGATGCTGCCACCACCATGCTTGACAGTGGGGATGGTGTGTTCAGGGTGATGAGCTGTGTTATTTTACGCCAAACATATGGTTTGTCATTGTGCCCAAAAAGTTCAATTTTGGTTTCCTCTGAGCAGAGCCCCTTCTTCCACATGTTTGGTGACTCCCAGGTGGCTAGTGGCAAACTTTAAACCACACTTTTTATGGATATCTTTGAGAAATGGCTTTCTTCTTGCCACTCTTCCATAAAGGCCAGATTTGTGCAGTGACTGATTGTTGTGCTATGGACAGACTCTCCCACCTCAGCTGTAGATCTCTGCAGATCATCCAGAGGGATCATGGGCCTCTTGGCTGCATCTCTGATCAGTCTCCTCCTTGTGTGAGATGATAGTTTGGATGGATGGCCGGGTCTTGGTAGATTTGCAGGGGTATGATACTCCTTCCATTTCAATATGATCGCTTGCACAGGGCTTCTTGGGATGTGTAAAGTTGTGGAAATCTTTTTGTAACCAAATCCGGCTTTAAACTTCTCCACAACAGTATCACGGACCTGCCTGTTGTGTTCCTTGGTCTTCATGATGCTCTCTGCGCTTTACACAGAACACTGAGACTATCACAGAGCAGGGGCATTATACGGAGACTTCATTACACACAGGGGCTTATATTTATCATCATCAGTCATTTAGGACAACATTGGATCATTCAGAGATCCTCAATCAACTTCTGGAGTGAATTTGCTGCACTGAAAGTAAAGGGGATGAATAATATTGCACGCCCCAATTTTCAGTTTATTTTTTTTTTTTTTTTACAAAACTTTAAAATAAGCAATAAATTTCCTTCCTCTTCACAATTGTGTCACTTGTTGTTGATTCTTCACCAGAACATTAACATATTTATCTTTATGTTTGAAGCCTGAAACGTGGGAAAAGGTTGAAAAATTCAAGGGGGCCGAATACCTTCGCAAGGCACTGTAGATGGACATAGTACTCACGTTTGCACATGCAGTATCGTCTCCTTAGTGTGTTTGACAAAGGTCAAAACGTTACTTTTGACACGTTGGTTTTTGGATTTCCATAATAAAAAAAAGCCTTTCGTTTTATGCAATTGAGTGACGGATTTTTTTCATATACGGTGTATGATTTGGGATCTATCCAGCTCCTGACCTCTCCTCTTGAGAGTGACTCCACAACTGAACGTGTGACCTCTCCTCTTGAGAGTCACTGCTTAACTGACTGGCTCCTAACACTCCTGACCCCTCTCACTTACCTCCCAAGTGGGAGACCCTATTCCACACAGGCCATCCACTGGTGTGTCTGGTGGGTGTGGCGCAGTGTTCCTAGGATTTTGATTAGCTTGTTCTTGGCAACAGCAAAAGTGAGGGATCCGTAACCAAGGAGGAGATGGATACTGTGCAGAAGGGCAGATTGCACAATACTCTGTGACGACCTGATAGGCCAGGGCGTCACACATTTATGACATAACATTATACTATATGCAGGACCCGCAGCTATCAAGAATAAGGACCCCGTCTCACGCCACTGGAAATGGTGAGACGTCTCAAAAACTGCCGTGCACCTGCACCTGACGTTCATGGCAAACCTACCGACATGTCACAGATGTTATTACAAGAGCTTGTAATATGAATGTAAGGCTGTCCTGCGGGCGGCGCCGTGCCGGATTACCGCGTGTGATGAACCCGTCTGATTCCATTCAGGGTCAGGATGGGACAGTTTGTCTATACAGTGACCTGGCATCCCATCCGCAGAGTGATAGGTGAAGCACGGCCGTCATCACCTCCTGAGCCGTAACACAAGGCAAACAGAGGTGTAATCACTTCATTATTAGGAAATACCATCACCGAGTGACGGATCAGTCACCAGAAGGTGTGAAGTGATTGTATGTGGGAAATCACGTATACGGCAAGAATGGCCAAAAAGTGACGAGAGAAGGAAAAGTGACAGGACAGCAGCGACACTGATCCATTTCTGCCCACCTCTGTTCTGGGCAAATAACATTGCACAGGCCCCAATCTTCATCTATAGCGTCAATGTTTGGGGCGCAGACGTCAGCAGATTGTGGGCTCTGTGTCTATTCATGACACCTGAGCATTGGCAGAAACCAAAAGCCGCTATCTAGGGAAGGATTGATGGCGATCGGGGGCTATAGCTGGAAAGTCATTCCTGACACCTGACGGATGGGATCTTCAATGGAAGCTCAGCCTGTGCCACAGATCACGGCAGAGATAGACGGACAATGGATGACCTTACTGTCATTCCAAAACACAACCCTCCTGACCAGCCAAGATCAGGTCACCCGGACACCACCAACGTGCGCCCACCCATACGAGGAGGGGGTCCGGAGACTATAGTTTTGTACAGTTGTGTCTGGAGAAATGTCTGACTTCTGTACGGAGGCTGGCAGATTTCAGGCTCTATACAGTAATGAAATATATCACATACTTACATAAGTGAATAAAGCCCCCGCTCCATCCAGATCACCGTCCTCCACCATTATACAGATCATCACTAAATCCTCTATAGCTGACAATGTTGTGCACTGAGGAATCCTCCGCCCTGATATAAAGCTGTTATAGTACCGGCCATTACTGCCTCTTGTGGTTGCATTCCACAGTCTGACTGCTCTAACTGTAAAGAACCCTTTCCTATTCAGCTGTCGGAATCGCCTTTCTTCCACTCGCAGTGAGTGCCCCTGGTCCTTAGTATTGTCTTTGGAAGGAATAAGTCCTGCGCCGTCCTTTGTATTGACCACACATGTATTTATACATATAATGGGATCTCCTCTGAGACGTCTTGTTCCTCCTCCATTTCTTGTAATAATCTTGTTGCCGCCTTTGAACTGACTATCTTCTTAATGTCCTTTTTAAAATGTGGAGCCCAAAACTGGATCCCGTATTCTAGATGTGGCCTTACAAGTGATTTATAGAGGGGTAACAATATATTGAGATCACGGGATCTAATCTCTCTTTTTATACACACTAGGATCTTGTTTTCTTTAGCAGCTGCTGCCTGACATTGAGCTGCCGCTCAGTTACTTGTACCCAGAATCCCCCGCTCCTTCTCCTGTTCTGTAGTCCGGAGGTTACTTCCATTTAATGCATACGCAGCTATAGGATTACTCCGTCCTCGGGGCATTACTCCACATTTATCACATTACATCTCCTCTGCCCATTCCCACATCTTCATATCATATTCATAGCGAGCCTCTGCAGCCTCGCTCCACACTATTGTTAGCATATATCCCTCCATCATAGATACAAGTGGTGGATCTTTTCTCCAATTCTAGACAACTTTTTTAAACTACATATAAACTCCAGAGTGGTGCGGGTGCAGCGGCCAGGAGCCCATCAAGAACAATGGAGTCACAGCTCGAATAACCGCTCATCTCTGTACCGAGATCTGCAGCACAGCGGGGCTGAAATGGAGATACAGCGAGAGAAGGCTGAAGGCTGTCCTTTACTTCTAAAGGTTATTGGGAGTCCCAAAGGCCTGAGCCCTGGAGACTATAATGTTATCCCTGAATGCCAGTAAAGAGAGCCAGTCACACGACTTTGTACAGACCTTGCTGTAATACAGGTTACATTAATGCCATTCATTCACTTTGTTGTTCTTCTTTAATCACCATTCCAAGTTTTCTGCTAATTAGATTTTGGTGCACAGGGGCCGGCCTGTACAAGGGGTCTTCTACTATGGTCTGCGATTCCCCAGCCCCTCCACCTGCCTCCATTCTGCCATTTCCCGGCCCCTCCAACCGCCTCCAGTCTGCAATTCCCGGCCCCTCCGCCCGCCTCCAGTCTGCAATTCCAGGCCCCTCCGCCCGCCTCCAGTCTGCAATTCCCGGCCCCTCCGCCCGCCTCCAGTCTGCAATTCCCGGCCCCTCCGCCCGCCTCCAGTCTGCAATTCCCGGCCCCTCCGCCCGCCTCCAGTCTGCAATTCCCGGCCCCCTCCGCCCGCCTCCAGTCTGCAATTCCCGGCCCCCTCCGCCCGCCTCCAGTCTGCAATTCCCGGCCCCCTCCGCCCGCCTCCAGTCTGCAATTCCCGGCCCCTCCGCCCGCCTCCAGTCTGCAATTCCCGGCCCCTCCGCCCGCCTCCAGTCTGCGATTCCCGGCCCTCTGCTCGCCTCCGGTCTACAATTCTCCAGCTCCTACGCTTGCCTCCGGTCTGCAATTCCCTGGCCCTTTCATCCACCTCCAATCTGGAATTCTCAAGCCCCCCTACATACCTCCGGTCTGCGATTCCCCGGACCCTCTGCCTGCCTTTGGTCTGTGATTCACTGCCCCCCCCCCCGTCCGCGTCCAGTCTGCGATTTCCCCCCGCCCGCCTCTGGTCTGCGATTCCCCAATGCTTCCACCAGCTTACGGGGTGAGATCCCCCGGTCCCTTTACGCGCTTCCGGCTATCATTTAAACCGGAGACAGGTGGAAGATCTGGGGAATCAGAGACCAGTGACAGACAAAGGGGCCGGGGAATCATAGACCAGAGGTAGGCAGAGGGGATTGGGAATCACAGACCGGAGGCAAGCGGAGGGGCCGTGGAATCACAGACCAAAGGCAAGCGGAGGGGCCGTGGAATCACAGACCAAAGGCAAGCGGAGGGGCCGTGGAATCACAGACCAAAGGCAAGCGGAGGGGCCGTGGAATCACAGACCGGAGGAAGGAAAACAAGCAGGGGAATTCCTGACCAGAGGCAAATAGAGGGGCCATAGATTCACAGACCACAGGCAGGCGGAGGGGCCATGGACTCACAGACCGCAGGCAGGCAGAGGGGTCGTGGAATCACAGACAGGGAGGAGAAGACCCAGTTTGCAGTCTGGCCCATCAGCACCAAAATCTAATAAGCAAAACATTTCAAATGGTAAATAGAGGGAACCTGTCGTGTAACAAAAAGCTACAACCCTGTTAATCTGCAAGTTAATAGCGTTCTGATGCTGCCCAGTACCCGCACTGGCAGCCCCACTGCCAGGAAGAAATGAGCTTCATTCCTCCCGGCAGCCTCGGGACTTTCAGTCATAGGGGTGCAGCCGCATCTGCTTCACTCCACGCTCTGTACATAGTGAGTGATGGCTGTAACCGCTACCCTGGCACTGACCGACTGACTTCTCCACAACTTTATATTGCACCTGTCTGGTGGGTTCCTTGGTTTTCATGTTGCGGTTTGATCCCTGATGTTCTAACACAAACCTCTGAGACCGTCACAGAACAGCTGTAATTCTACTGAAAAGAAATGACACACAGGGGGAACTCAATTCACTAATTAAATGTCTTCAGGATGTTATTTAGGGGTCTCTGCAGGGGGATGAACACAAATGCACGAAACAATTTTCAGATTTATATTGTTAAACTATTTAGAAAACCCGGGATCATTTCCTTTACACTTCACAATTACATGTACTTAGTGTCAGTATGTCACACAAAAGTCCAGTGAAGTACATTCAAGTTTGAGGCTGGAACATGAAAAATAAAATGGAAATGTTTACACAGTATGAATACTTTTTCAAAACACTATACAATAACATATTGAAACCTTGATAAAATACTAGATAAATACATATATGAAAATGTCATGTACAATGATGATAATAATAATAATAATAATAATAATAATAATAATAATAATGTACAGATTCACGCAAACATCACCTTTTATTTTTCTTGGAGTGCCCATAGTAGAGGCCTGAAATGAGTAGGCTCAGGGGCAGCACACAGAAGGCCGGCCATGCAGAACGGCCACAGAAGACGTTTTCCATGCCAGAACGCAAAATAATGTCTTCTTAGAAAAATAAAGTGCATGCAACATTAACTTGGTTAATAAGTGTCCTGCTTACTTACATTTTACACTGAGGAGTTTGAGGTTATAACGGTTTAATATGACTGAGAATTGTCCACTGGATACCATATCTGAATTTGCATGTAATGACCCAGGAAAACATGGGAGCAGAGTGCGGGGCATCAAAGAACTAAGGTAAACATGGGGCAGAGTGCGGGGCATCAAAGAACTAAGGTAAACATGGGGCAGAGCGCGGGGCATCAAAGAACTAAGGTAAACATGGGGCAGAGCGCGGGGCATCAAAGAACTAAGGGAAACATGGGGCAGAGTGCGGGGCATCAAAGAACTAAGGGAAATATGGGGCAGAGCGCGGGGCATCAAAGAACTAAGGTAAACATGGGGCAGAGCGCGGGGCATCAAAGAACTAAGGTAAACATGGGGCAGAGCGCGGGGCATCAAAGAACTAAGGGAAACATGGGGCAGAGTGCGGGGCATCAAAGAACTAAGGGAAATATGGGGCAGAGCGCGGGGCATCAAAGAACTAAGGGAAACATGGGGTAGAGTGCGGGGCATCAAAGAACTAAGGAAAACATGGGGCAGAATGCGGGGCATCAAAAAACTAAGGGAAACATGGGGCAGAGCGCGGGGCATCAAAGAACTAAGGAAAACATGGGAGCAGAGTGCGGGGCATCAAAGAACTAAGGGAAACATGGGGCAGAGCGCGGGGCATCAAAGAACTAAGGGAAACATGGGGTAGAGTGCGGGGCATCAAAGAACTAAGGAAAACATGGGGCAGAATGCGGGGCATCAAAGAACTAAGGGAAACATGGGGCAGAGCGCGGGGCATCAAAGAACTAAGGGAAACATGGGGCAGAGTGCGGGGCATCAAAGAACTAAGGGAAACATAGGGGCAGAGTGAGGGGCATCAAAGAACTAAGGGAAACATAGGGGCAGAGTGAGGGGCATCAAAGAACTAAGGGAAACATGGGGCAGAGTGCGGGGCAGGGGCATCAAAAGACTAAACGAAACATGGGGGCAGAGTGCGGGGCATCAAAAGACTAAGGGGAACATGGGGCAGAGTGCAGGGCATCAAAGAACTAAGGAAAACATGGGGCAGAATGCGGGGCATCAAAGAACTAAGGGAAACATGGGGCAGAGCGCGGGGCATCAAAGAACTAAGGGAAACATGGGGCAGAGTGCGGGGCATCAAAGAACTAAGGGAAACATAGGGGCAGGGTGTGGGGCATCAAAGGACTAAGGGAAACATGGGGCTGAGTGTGGGGCATCAAAGAACTAAGGGAAACATGGGGCAGAGTGTGGGGCATCAAAGAACTAAGGGAAACATGGGGCAGAGTGAGGGGCATCAAAGAACTAAGGGAAACATGGGGCAGAGTGCGGGGCATCAAAGAACTAAGGGAAACATGGGGCAGAGCGCAGGGCATCAAAGAACTAAGGGAAACATGGGGCTGAGTGTGGGGCATCAAAGAACTAAGGGAAACATGGGGCAAAGTGTGGGGCATCAAAGAACTAAGGGAAACATGGGGCAGAGTGAGGGGCATCAAAGAACTAAGGGAAACATGGGGCAGAGTGCGGGGCAGGGGCATCAAAAGACTAAACGAAACATGGGGGCAGAGTGCGGGGCATCAAAAGACTAAGGGGAACATGGGGCAGAGTGCAGGGCATCAAAGAACTAAGGGAAACATGGGGCAGAATGCGGGGCATCAAAGAACTAAGGGAAACATGGGGCAGAGCGCGGGGCATCAAAGAACTAAGGGAAACATGGGGCAGAGTGCGGGGCATCAAAGAACTAAGGGAAACATAGGGGCAGAGTGTGGGGCATCAAAGGACTAAGGGAAACATGGGGCTGAGTGTGGGGCATCAAAGAACTAAGGGAAACATGGGGCAGAGTGTGGGGCATCAAAGAACTAAGGGAAACATGGGGCAGAGTGAGGGGCATCAAAGAACTAAGGGAAACATGGGGCAGAGTGCGGGGCAGGGGCATCAAAAGACTAAACGAAACATGGGGGCAGAGTGCGAGGCATCAAAAGACTAAGGGGAACATGGGGCAGAGTGCGGAGCATCAAAGGACTAAGGGAAACATGGGGTAGAGTGTGGGGCATCAAAGAACTAAGGGAAACATGGGGGTAGAGTACCGCACGTCAAAGAACTAAGGTAAACATGGGGCTGAGGGCGGGACATGAAACGACTAAGGGAAACATGGGGGCAGAGTGTGGGACACCAAAGGACTAAGGGAAACATGGGGTAGAGTGCGGGGCATCAAAGAATTAAGGAAAACATGGGGCAGAATGCGGGGCATCAAAGAACTAAGGGAAACATGGGGCAGAGTGTGGGACACCAAAGGACTAAGGGAAACATAGGGGCAGAGTGTGGGGCATCAAAGGACTAAGGGAAACAAGGGGGCAGAGTACAGAAATAAATCTGAATTTTCCAGCCACAATTTTTCGGGTCTCAGCAGGACTGGGCTCTGTACAATGTGTAGATCCGGCTGCTGTCAGAGCTATAAACTGCTGACCTGAGGTAAGAGACACGGCTATATCAGGAGAGCTATACTACATCTCTAATGGGAGGTATGTGCTCATATTATTACACCTACTACATATAGGATCTTGGAAATGGGAAAAAGCCTTTTAAGCCAAGGTTCAGCGTTCAGAGAGTTTCACTAAGTCACAATACAGCCATATTGTAGCTTGGTGTCCGTACCGCGTGATACTGATCCATATTTCGCTCAGCGGAATTGGACAGGTGCAATATAGACAATATTCCTACCTCATTTTAGGGTCAAATAAAGAACGACAATTTTAAGTTCTTATTTTAATGTTTTTTTAAACTGGGTACAAAAATGAAAAAAAAAAATGAAAAAAAAAATCAGCATGAATTTTTGTAAAATGTCAGTGTCAGAATCACACAAGAGCTGAGCTATGTGTATTGTCCCAGGATCATCATCTAGTGGTCTTATGGGGGGGGGGTAGAAGAAAGCTGCCCACGGTCAGGGGGCACCAGGAGCACAGTCATAGGTCTTATGCAGGGGAAGAAGAAGAAAGCTGCCCCCAGTCAGGGGGCACCAGGAGCACAGGCATAGGTCTTATGGGGAGGTAGAAGAAAGCTGCCCCAGTCAGGGGGCACCAGGAGCACAGTCATAGGTCTTATGGGGAGGTAGAAGAAAGCTGCCCCAGTCAGGGGGCACCAGGAGCACAGTCATAGGTCTTATGCAGGGGAAGAAGAAGAAAGCTGCCCCCAGTCAGGGGGCACCAGGAGCACAGGCATAGGTCTTATGGAGGGGAAGAAGAAGAAATCTGCCCCCAGTCAAGGGGTACCAGGAGCACAGTCATAGGTCTTATGGAGGGGAAGAAGAAGAAATCTGCCCCCAGTCAAGGGGTACCAGGAGCACAGGCATAGGTCTTATGGAGGGGAAGAAGAAGAAATCTGCCCCCAGTCAAGGGGTACCAGGAGCACAGTCATAGGTCTTATGGAGGGGAAGAAGAAGAAATCTGCCCCCAGTCAAGGGGTACCAGGAGCACAGTCATAGGTATTATGGGGAGGTAGAAGAAAGCTGCCCACGGTCAGGGGGTACCAGGAGCACAGTCATAGGTCTTATGGAGGGGAAGAAGAAGAAATCTGCCCCCAGTCAAGGGGTACCAGGAGCACAGGCATAGGTCTTATGGAGGGGAAGAAGAAGAAATCTGCCCCCAGTCAAGGGGTACCAGGAGCACAGGCATAGGTCTTATGGAGGGGAAGAAGAAGAAATCTGCCCCCAGTCAAGGGGTACCAGGAGCACAGTCATAGGTCTTATGGAGGGGAAGAAGAAGAAATCTGCCCCCAGTCAAGGGGTACCAGGAGCACAGTCATAGGTATTATGGGGAGGTAGAAGAAAGCTGCCCACGGTCAAGGGGGTACCAGGAGCACAGTCATAAGTATTATGGAGAGGTAGAAGAAAGCTGCCCACAGTCAGGAGGCACCAGGAGCACAGTCACAGGTCTTCTAGGGAGGTAGAAGAAAGCTGCCCACGGTCAGGAGGCACCAGGAGCACAGTCATAGGTATTATGGGGAGGTAGAAGAAAGCTGCCCACGGTGAGGAGGCACCAGGAGCACAGTCATAGGTATTATGGGGAGGTAGAAGAAATCTGCCCACAGTCAGGAGGCACCAGGAGCACAGTCGCAGGTCTTATAGGGAGGTAGAAGAAATCTGCTCACAGTCAGGAGGCACCAGGATTACAGTCACAGGTATTATGGGGAGGTAGAAGAAAGCTGCCCACGGTCAGGAGGCACCAGGTGCACAGTCATAGGTATTATGGGGAGGTAGAAGAAAGCTGCCCACGGTGAGGAGGCACCAGGAGCACAGTCATAGGTATTATGGGGAGGTAGAAGAAAGCTGCCCACGGTGAGGAGGCACCAGGAGCACAGTCATAGGTATTATGGGGAGGTAGAAGAAAGCTGCCCACGGTCAGGAGGCACCAGGAGCACAGTGACAGCTCTTATAGGGAGGTAGAAGAAATCTGCCCACAGTCAGGAGGCACCAGGAGCACAGTCGCAGGTCTTATAGGGAGGTAGAAGAAATCTGCTCACAGTCAGGAGGCACCAGGATTACAGTCACAGGTATTATGGGGAGGTAGAAGAAAGCTGCCCACGGTCAGGAGGCACCAGGAGCACAGTCATAGGTATTATGGGGAGGTAGAAGAAAGCTGCCCACGGTCAGGGGGCACCAGGAGCACAGTCATAGGTATTATGGGGAGGTAGAAGAAAGCTGCCCACGGTCAGGAGGCACCAGGAGCACAGTCATAGGTATTATGGGGAGGTAGAAGAAAGCTGCCCACGGTCAGGAGGCACCAGGAGCACAGTCACAGGTCTTCTAGGGAGGTAGAATAAAGCTGCCCACGGTCAGGGGGTACCAGGAGCACAGTCACAGGTCTTCTAGGGAGGTAGAAGAAAGCTGCCCATGGTAAGGGGGCACCAGGAGCACAGTCACAGGTCTTCTAGGGAGGTAGAAGAAAGCTGCCCATGGTAAAGGGGCACCAGGAGCACAGTCATAGGTATTATGGGGAGGTAGAAGAAAGCTGCCCACAGTCAGGGGGCACCAGGAGCACGGTCATATGTCTTATGGTGCAAAACATTAATGAAGCAACCACTCACAAACTACCAATGTATGGAGGTGGTGATTGCTTGGTGATGAAATCGCAGACAAAATAGACTTGTATAGGGCGCCGTTCACACATGCAGGTGCACAGTGTCTGGCTAGCAGCCTGTTAGTTACGCCCATACTATTAGACAAGGCAGGCTGCCCAGCACTGTATGATTGCACTACATAGGAACGGAGACCCCAGTTTACAATGGGCCTAGCTGCATCCTGTTTAAAAATATAAAATGGGCAGGAAAATATATCTAATATATAAAGCTGAGTGTATGTGTATGTATGTATGTGTGTATGTGTGTATGTCCGCTAAAGGAATCCGCACCGTCGCATTTACAATCACAAAATTTTGCCCAGACACCCCATGTGACTCTGGGAACGTCATAGACTGTTTTGCCAAGAAAATGTAACCCCACGCTTTACAGTTACTCTCCAAAAAACATGCCTCCATTAGAGTGAATGGAGCTGCGAGCTACAGGCTATTAATAGGAGCTATGATTGGTTGCTATAGGAACAAAGGACATTCATAGTATAAGAAGCTTATGTGTGAAGTAATGAGATGTCGGTGGAGAGACGGCTAGAGAGAGGCAGAAAGACAGACAGACGGGCACAGACAGAGAAAGAGGCACATAGGGAAAGAGACAGAGACAAACAGAGACAGGGAAAAAAAAAGCCAGACAGACAGAAAGAGACAAACAGAAAGACACACGGGGAAAGAGACAGACAGAGGCAAACAGGGACAGAGACAGACGGGGAAAAAGACAGAGGCAAACAGGGAAAGAGACAGACAGAGACAGGCGGGGAAAGAGACAGGCGGGGAAAGAGACAGGCGGGGAAAGAGACAGGCGGGGAAAGAGAAAAGAGACAGACATGGAAAGAGACAAAGAGACAAATAGAGACAGTCAGAGAGACAGTTACTATCCCGGGCAACGCCCAGGTACTACGGCTAGTATAAAATATATATGAGGTATTAGTTGATATTTTGGCCAGAATACAGATGCCCACAACCCAACATCAAAAGTCCTCATGTCTTGTGGGTCTGTTCCTATGTAGTGCACTTATACAGTGCTGGGCAGCCTACCTAGTCTAATAGTATGGGCGTTACTAATAGGCTGCTAGCCAGACACTGTGCACCTACATGTGTAATTGCTGCCCCATACAAGTATATTTTGTGTGCAATTTCATCACCAACAATCACCGTCCTCCATGGAGTGTGAGCGGCGGCTCCATCAGTGTTCTGCACCTGTTGCCTCCATCTTTATTGGGGGCTTTGCTGCCTTCTGTCAGTACATTAGATCCTTTGGCTTGGGCAGGTTAAAACTGCTGCCCTCTTGTTGCTGCAAGTCATAATGGAAGTAGTATGCACCTAAAAAAACAAGAAAAACAAAAAGTCTGCATGGACCCGCTGAATCGAACTTCCATGGGATCGCTCATCTCTGCTAATGAGATATTTTATGGAAGCAGAGTCTATTTGACCAACGCCCTGTGGATTGAAATAACGATTAACTCGACTCTGCAATCATTAAATGTACAGTAAATGTTAAATCACAAAGTAAAAAAAAAAACAAAAACAAAACAGGTCGTCCCCAAAGTCCGATCTACAGGGAGAAGTAAAACTATAACTTCAGTGATCTTAGAACTTAGAGTCATTAGGTCCAAATCTGCAAAATCTACAAACAAATTACTATTCAAGAAATAACTACAAGAAGACAACATATCATGTGTATTTAGGCTTTATGCTGTCGGAAGCGTCCGAGGTCAGGCACCGTCCCCATAGCTTGAGATCACTGATGTTCCCTTGATGGTTGTCTGGATGAACAGGACGAGCAGCTATACCAGCACCAAAACCTCTGGCATCAATCCCAGTAGTTCACCTCATGTAATATATAATCGCTGATCCGTCACATCGCAGGGCTGCCTGCCGGTGACAACTTGTCAGACTGATATTGTCCCTGTCATTGCAGGTGGAATTGACTCTTGACCAGGATGCTCTCCTACCTGAGGAAGAAATGTAACATCCACCTCAAAGAAAACAAGCGTCGCCGGGCACGGCTGGTGTCTAAAGATGGGAGGTGTAACATTGAGTTTGGTAATGTGGAAGAACAGGTGGCGTTCTTGGCTGACATCTGGACCACGGTCCTAGACCTGAAATGGAGGTACAAGATGACCATCTTTATCTCAGCCTTCCTGGGGAGCTGGTTCCTGTTTGGCTTGCTATGGTACGCCGTCGCCTACTTACACAAGGACCTTCCGGAGTTTGACCCGCCAGCTAATCACACGCCTTGTGTTGAGAATATTAACGGTCTGACGTCTTCATTTCTCTTCTCTTTGGAGACCCAAGTGACCATCGGCTATGGCTTTCGTTGTGTGACGGAGCAGTGTGGGACAGCTATATTCCTGCTGGTTGCCCAGTCAATTTTGGGAGTCATTATTAACTCTTTCATGTGTGGAGCCATCCTAGCTAAAATCTCCAGACCCAAAAAAAGAGGCAAAACAATAACTTTCAGCAAGAACGCGGTAATTAGTAAGAGAGGGGGAAAGCTGTGTCTACTCATCCGAGTAGCAAATCTCAGGAAAAGCCTTCTGATTGGGAGTCACATTTATGGCAAACTGCTGAAAACGACGCTCACCCCAGAGGGGGAGACCATCATCCTGGATCAGGTCAATATCCAGTTTGTGGTGGATGCCGGAAACGAGAACCTCTTTTTTGTGTCTCCGCTGACAATTTACCACGTGATTGATAAAAGCAGCCCTTTCTTTGAGATGTCGGCAGAGACTTTATTACAACACGATTTTGAGCTTGTGGTCTTTTTAGACGGCACGGTGGAGGCCACGAGTGCCACCTGTCAGGTCCGAACGTCTTACATCCCTGAGGAAGTGCTCTGGGGGTTTAGATTTGCCCCAATTGTGTCAAAAACCAAAGAAGGAAAGTATCGTGTAGACTTCAGTAACTTCAGCAAGACTATCGAGGTGGAGACGCCGCACTGCGCCTTCTGCATGTACAATGAGCGCGAGGCCAAAGCCAAGCTGAAGATGGGCTACGACAATCCGGCCTTCACCATCACAGAGATATCAGAGACCGCCCAAGACACGGACACCAAAATGTAAATTCACAGGTTGATTCTTTTTTTCTGGTTATGTTTTTCCATGAGGAGCTCGAAAGCGTCCACAAAGGACTAATTATTGTAAAACTTCTCTATGAGAAAGCAGAATATACAAAGCAGGTCCTGACAGATCTCATTAATCAGCTGTCGATTAGATAGGAGAAAGACGGCAGAAAACACCACAGTAACTACCTGACCAATATACAGTATATTTAGTGTAAACATGATGACATCTTTTATGGGAGAAGTATTGTTCATACTATTATCACAGTAATATTGTAAGTAGAGCACAAAATCACAATTTATATATAACATATAACACGGAGCAGAATATGCCGTCACCTAGTGTACCTGTATGCAGTATAAGGCAATATACAGTCATTTATAGGTTACTTTTCATTTCACAGTTTTTAAGGCGACAGGGAGCAAAAATCTGCTGCCCAAGGATATAAACCTACAAATCAACCTATGTTCAGGAATGCAGAATTACAGCCCTGTGCTAATCCTGCAGCCGTTATATGGGTGCAATGATAAAGATATACGCGGGGCGAGGAGCTCAATGTGGGGAGAGGAGCTCAATGTGGGGAGAGGAGCTCAATGTGGTGAGAGGAGCTCAACGCGAGGAGAGGAGCTCAACGTGGGGAAAGGAGCAGAGAGCGGGAGGTGAGCAGAGAAGCGAGAAGAGCGTGGGGAGAGGAGCTCAACGCGGGGAGAGGAGCTCAATGCGAGGAGAGGAGCCAAGCGCGGGGAGGCAAGCAGAGCGCGGGGAGGCAAGCAGAGCGCGGGGAGGCAAGCAGAGCGCGGGGAGGCAAGCAGAGCGCGGGGAGGCAAGCAGAGCGCGGGGAGGCAAGCAGAGCGCGGGGAGGCAAGCAGAGCGCGGGGAGGCAAGCAGAGCGCAGGGAGGCAAGCAGAGGGCGGGGAGGCAAGCAGAGGGCGGGGAGGCAAGCAGAGGGCGGGGAGGCAAGCAGAGGGCGGGGAGGCAAGCAGAGGGCGGGGAGGCAAGCAGAGGGCGGGGAGGCAAGCAGAGGGCGGGGAGATGAGCAGAGGGCAGGGAGGCAAGCAGAGGGCAGGGAGGCAAGCAGAGCGCGGGGAGGCAAGCAGAGGGCGGGGAGGCAAGCAGAGGGCGGGGAGGCAAGCAGAGGGCGGGGAGGCAAGCAGAGGGCGGGGAGGCAAGCAGAGGGCGGGGAGGCAAGCAGAGGGCGGGGAGGCGAGCAGAGCACGGGGAGATGAGCAGAGGGCAGGGAGGCAAGCAGAGGGCAGGGAGGCAAGCAGAGGGCAGGGAGGCAAGCAGAGGGCGGGGAGGCAAGCAGAGCGCGGGGAGGCAAGCAGAGGACGGGGAGGCAAGCAGAGGGCGGGGAGGCAAGCAGAGGGCGGGGAGGCAAGCAGAGGGCGGGGAGGCAAGCAGAGGCCGGGGAGGCGAGCAGAGCACGGGGAGATGAGCAGAGGGTGGGGAGGCAAGCAGAGGGCGGGGAGGCAAGCAGAGGGCGGGGAGGCAAGCAGAGGGCGGGGAGGCAAGCAGAGGGCGGGGAGGCAAGCAGAGGGCGGGGAGGCGAGCTGAACAGCTGCTAGTCACAAATACGATTATAAAGTTGTATTAACAGATAAAAAGTAAAAGGCAATCAACAAAATACTTCCTGAACTATAGATAGCAGCAGCGCAGAGATATTATTAGCCTCATGAATCATCAGTATATTACTAGAACATACTCATAAAAGCTGTGATCTAAACACTAATGATTCCCCTGCGTATGGTGAGACAATATCACTTCATGGGTTAATGACTGTTCTTTAGAGAAGTCCGTATACACCTTACATGTCTAATATACGGTTAGGGCTATGTGCATGGATTTTGCTGTAAATAAAGCAGACAGTGGCACATATATATATATATATATATATATATATATATATATATATATATATATATATATATATATATATATATATATATATATATATATATATATATATATATATATATATATATATATATATATATATATATATATACACACACATATATATATATATATATATATATCGCATGTGACCAGCAGCAGAGAACCCAACACATTTGCAGCATTTGAGGCTCGGGTTTACAGGGCGATACTTTGCTTGTGCTGCGATTTCACCGTGCAGCCCCGGCACTGATGCCGCTGCGGGACTGAAGGTCAACATGGATGTAATGTCTACAAAATCCGCTGTCAATATTTATGTGCCATCATGTTTTAATCCAATGCTTTGCAAATAAAATAAAAATATTACTATATGTTGTGTCATCAGCAATTCACTGGAAAATGACATTTTTAATTAGATGATTAATTGATTTACAGTTACAGCCACTTTAATTGCAAACGTCTGCTGCAGTGAGTTGATTCCAGAGCGGCCGTGCCCCCGGGGGCTGAATACAGGATGGGACATTCCACGGATGTGACGGGCAGTAATCTGCCGTGTTCACACACAATGCATCATCACAGCGGCCATGCGCACGCCCTCACCTCCAGGTGCTGACACATCGCAGGGACACGTGCTGCCTACAATGTGTAGTAGGTGAACGTCTGAAAAAGTAGAAGCATTGTAGAAATAATGGCAAAGAAGTGGTAGGGCAATGTTTATCAGTAGAGTGGTCTTCTGTAACGGAGCGGACTCATCGATATTATATATATATCTATATACTGCTGCAGCCTCGTACGCGGCCAGTGATTAATGATCTCCGGAAGTGACGCCTCGCTGTGACATGCGGCAAATAACGGGGTGAATTATCCTAATAACAGGACACGGTCAGATGCAGGAGAGAAACAAGACCAAAATAATGATCGCTCAGAGCCACGTGTCCCCATCCGGCATCACTGCCCAGCACATAATTAGAAGAATAATCTGTATGTATATAGCGCCAGCATAGTCCACAGCAGCGTGGGACGAATGATCCTGGGGAAGGAAGGATGGGCACATTCAATGTGTGACAGCTACCCCCCTTCATCTCCATAAGCCACGCTGCCAGACTGCCCCATAGAGAACTGAAGAGCGCGGCACCGAGCCCAGCGGTCCCGTGTATGAGGGGCTCGGGGGAGACAGCCGCCAGGATCGCTAAAGCAAAAACCAGATATGGTGTATAGAGGGGTGCAGGGGGGATAACACTGAGGAGATAGCCCTGAACCCACCCAAATAGCAGATAAAGGCTCGTTACCGGCAGGAATCTTCCCCAGTAACAAAGCCTTTAAGATGCAATTAGATAGGCCGATAATTCAAAAATGAGTATTCACGATTATCAGCCCGATAAATAAGCAAAATGCTCCTCCATGGGTAAGGTGATCTTTAAAGGGAACCTGTCAGGGGCAATATGCAGCCAGGACCAGGAGCAGTGCTGGGTGTATACTGCTAATCCCTGCCTCACCGTCCCTGTATACACTGGCATAGATCAAGAGATCTCTATATAAAGTATTTCTAAACATCTTTTATCGTATGCTAATGAGCGTGGGGACTAGTCCCCTGGGCGTGGCTTCCCTTGCTAGCCAGCTCCAGTAGCATGTTAGTACACCCCTGTGGGTGAGATAACATGCTAATGAATGCGCAGCGTCAGAGGATGATCGCACTCACCTCTCCGCTGCCATCACCACCCGACGCTGGATTTTCGGCTCAGTGTGCTTGATCCTGGAGTTTCGCGGCAGACAACCCTTGGCTAGTTATCAGAGAAACAGAGGACTAGATAAGAGGGGTCCAAGAGTTGCTAATCAGTGGTGGGAATACAGATAATCAGAGATTCTGAATACTGAAAACTACATAACAGGAGCTCATGACTGAGAAGACTAAAGGCCATGTCTCACTAAGCAACATCTCTAGCGACATGGCTGCGGAGTCACGGTTTTGGTGACGCAACAGCGATCTTGCTAGCGATGTTGCTGTGTGACATCCAGCAGACCTGGCCCCTGCTGTGAGGTCGCCGGTTGTTGCTGAATGTCCTGGACCATTTTCTTCAAAGGCGATGTCCTGCTGGGCACTGTGTGACAGAGTCCCGATGACAGCAGAGATCGTTATACAGGTGGCTACTGCGCCCTGTATCGTTACTGAGTCGCTGGGCACTGTGTGACAGAGTCCCGATGACAGCAGAGATCATTATACAGGTGGCTACTGGGCCCTGTATCGTTACTGAGTCGCTGGGCACTGTGTGACAGAGTCCCGATGACAGCAGAGATCATTATACAGGTGGCTACTGGGCCCTGTATCGTTACTGAGTCGCTGGGCACTGTGTGACAGAGTCCCGATGACAGCAGAGATCGTTATACAGGTGGCTACTGCGCCCTGTATCGTTACTGAGTCGCTGGGCACTGTGTGACAGAGTCCCGATGACAGCAGAGATCGTTATACAGGTGGCTACTGCGCCCTGTATCGTTACTGAGTCGCTGGGCACTGTGTGACAGAGTCCCGATGACAGCAGAGATCATTATACAGGTGGCTACTGGGCCCTGTATCGTTACTGAGTCGCTGGGCACTGTGTGACAGAGTCCCGATGACAGCAGAGATCGTTATACAGGTGGCTACTGCGCCCTGTATCGTTACTGAGTCGCTGGGCACTGTGTGACAGAGTCCCGATGACAGCAGAGATCATTATACAGGTGGCTACTGGGCCCTGTATCGTTACTGAGTCGCTGGGCACTGTGTGACAGAGTCCCGATGACAGCAGAGATCATTATACAGGTCGCTACTGCGCCCTGTATCGTTACTGAGTCGTTGGTAAGGTCTGACTGTGACATCTCACCTGCAACCTCCCAGCGATCCTTATCAGGTCGCCTCGTTTTCGGGATCGCTGGTAAGTTGCTAAATGTGACGGGGGCTTAAAGGCCCTGTCACACACAGAGATAAATCTGCGGCAGATCTGTGGTTGCAGTGAAATTGTGGACAATCAGTGGCAGGTTCGTGGCTGTGTACAAATGGAACAATATGTCCATGATTTCACAGCAACCACAGATCTGCCAGAGATTTATCTGTGTGTGTGACGGGGCCTAGTTGCAGCAGATAAAATCCCCACCCAACAGAAGACTCCTGGTCGCAGCCCCTTTCCGATGGGGCAGCAAAACCCGGGTGCCACATTTTCTTTCAATGTTTTAGTGACACGTGGTAATATCCAGCTGGCAGCTCGACGACCCCATGGACAACTTGTCAGGAGCAGCAGGCATTCCCCTATACCAGCATCAACCATCATGAATGTTTAGCACTGCACATGTCACGTCCTATACACGGATATCTGGAGATCTTTCCACAGTCTTCCATGAACACTCAAATCCATATGATCGGTGCAATGTGAGCGCCATGAAATTGAGGTGACAGTACAGCGCATGTCAGTACAGAAATGGGGCACATATTCTGGTGGCAGTTACAGCACTGAAGCGATGCGTCTATGTATTCTGGTCATGAACGGGGCTGCCGCACACAATTCTACTGGACGCTGCGCTGCGATTGGCTGCTGTGGGCAGAGAAGATTTTCTTGACCAGTTTCCAAAGAGTGTGGTGATGTCCACAGCGACCAATCAGACCATAGCTTTCACTTTAACTCATCAGGTTCAACATATGAAAGCTGCGGTGTGATTGGCTGCTGTGGGCAGTAAAGGCAGGTTTTCTTTTAGTCACAGTCCATCCGAGTGCGGTGCTGATCACCACGCGCCTTTCAGTATCTAAATTGTCTCTCCAGTAAAGGAGACAAACTCTAGCACAGCGCCACCTATTGGAAGTAGCGATCCTAAAAGTCACAAGTGGATTTTTGACAATCCTTTGCAATATGACTCAGGATATATAAGCCAGATCAGAATCCCAATTTGCAGACACGGTGTTTCGGGGTGCTTGCCCCTCGTCAGTGCAAAGTATGGGGGTGTCTGATCTGGCTCATGAGAAAGCTATGTGGGGACCACGGGGGAACACTATTCTCCTTAAGGAGACTTTGCAAGCCAGTCTGGCTGCCAGGTAAGGGGACTTATAGCTGCAATGCCCCTAAAATTCCACGGGGGAACACTATTCTCCTTAAGGAGACTTTGCAAGCCAGTCTGGCTGCCAGGTAAGGGGACTTATAGCTGCAATGCCCCTCTGGGAAATATTCAAATTGTCTCTCCAGTAAAGGAGACAAACTCTAGCACAGCGCCACCTATTGGAAGTAGCGATCCTAAAAGTCACAAGTGGATTTTTGACAATCCTTTGCAATATGACTCAGGATATATAAGCCAGATCAGAATCCCAATTTGCAGACACGGTGTTTCGGGGTGCTTGCCCCTCGTCAGTGCAAAGTATGGGGGTGTCTGATCTGGCTCATGAGAAAGCTATGTGGGGACCACGGGGGAACACTATTCTCCTTAAGGAGACTTTGCAAGCCAGTCTGGCTGCCAGGTAAGGGGACTTATAGCTGCAATGCCCCTAAAATTCCACGGGGGAACACTATTCTCCTTAAGGAGACTTTGCAAGCCAGTCTGGCTGCCAGGTAAGGGGACTTATAGCTGCAATGCCCCTCTGGGAAATATTCAAATTGTCTCTCCAGTAAAGGAGACAAACTCTAGCACAGCGCCACCTATTGGAAGTAGCGATCCTAAAAGTCACAAGTGGATTTTTGACAATCCTTTGCAATATGACTCAGGATATATAAGCCAGATCAGAATCCCAATTTGCAGACACGGTGTTTCGGTAGTGGATTAAGCTTCTGTTTCTAATAACGTCTTCATAATGGCCACAAGGGGGCGTCCTAATTCACCCGACAACGATTGCTACATTTGCTTTTATTTTGCTTTATAACAACATATTTTATTTTTATCTTAGTTAGCCATTAAAAGGTATCAGAACTACAAAATTTTATTTTTGTTTCTCTCACTGAGAGCAATCAATCATTTTTTATCTGGCTAACACGGTAGCAAAACCTTTTTCTTGTAACTTTGCAATGAAGAAACACCCTTCTTTTCTCATCAGTAATAGGTCGGCCTGTGTACGGACCAGTAAACGCCAGGCAAGTGGTGTCTAGTCCAATGGCGCTCGTTATAGGGCAGAAATTGCTCCGTCCACAGGAATCATAAGAAAGTAACCTAATCAAGGTCGTTCATGATGGCTACGAATAAAAGAGCCTCCAAAGCACATGTGAAACCCTCCCAGATGCCAATGTCTTAGACAACAAGACAATTAGGAGCAAAATCAGTTACAGATTATGTAAGAACCTCAAACAAGAAACAACTGGATCCTTCCAGAATATTCACTCCGCACCACGCACCGGTTACACGTACAAGATGGTAAATTAGTTTCAGATGAGCAAGAACGATAAAAGTAATGTGTTCACGTACGTGGCCACTTTATACAGCGGGGAGAAGAAAAAAAGTTCTAATAAAACGGACTCCGACCCAATCAGAGGAAGGAAAAAAGGAAGCAGTAACTAGATACGTAAAAAGAACCTCGTCATTTACTGGGGCCCCAAGTAATGAAATACATGACCCAACTGTATAGATGGCATAACTATGGGGTGGACCGATGCAGAACGCCCTGCGCTCCACACCCGGCTCAGCCCAGGTCCAAATCTAGGGAGATCCTGTGACGTCAGGGTGAGTTATCCAAATCCCTTCAGGAAAAGCCCCATCCATTTTCTGCCCCTCGATGTCGTCACACCCGTCAGTGGAGCCATATTACTTGGCACCTCTAGGCTATGTTCACACAGGGGCTCTTTTGGTTAAGTTTTTTTCCTGACCAAAACCTGATGTTGTGGCAGGAAATTTCCTTTAAGTCATCTGCGTTTTTCATGCATTTTTTAGTGGCGTTTTAGCTGCACATTTGGTGCGGATTTGCTGCTTTTTTTCTACAAAATGGGTTGTATCAATGAAAAAATGCAGCAAATCTGCAGCAAAGAATTGACATGCTCATTCTTTAAAAACCTGACCAAAAACGCAGGTATTTGACAAAAAAACCTGATGTGTATGTGTGTTTGTGTGTGTGTTTGTGTGTGTGTTTGTGTGTGTGTGTGTGTGTTTGTGTTTGTGTGTGTTTGTGTGTGTGTGTGTGTGTGTGTGTGTTTGTGTGTGTGTTTGTGTGTGTGTGTTTGTGTGTGTGTGTTTGTGTGTTTGTGTGTGTGTGTGTTTGTGTGTGTGTGTGTGTGTGTGTGTGTTTGTGTGTGTGTGTGTGTTTGTGTGTTTGTGTGTGTGTGTGTTTGTGTGTGTGTGTTTGTGTGTGTGTGTTTGTGTGTGTGTTTGTGTGTGTGTGTTTGTGTGTGTGTGTGTTTGTGTGTGTGTGTGTTTGTGTGTGTGTTTGTGTGTGTGTATGAGATTTCAGAAATCTCATAGACTTTGCTGGGAATGTAAAAAGCAGCTTTTTTTAGTATGGATCTGCATAAAACCAAGGCAAATCTGCAGCTAAAAAACGCCGCAAAAAAGCCCTGTGTGAACATAGCCTAACATTAGCTTCCTACGAAGGAACTTTGGGAATCTGTCACTTTTTAGGAAGAAAGTCCCTTTTACAACACATTTCTGAGAAGAGAAGTCAAAAGTTTCAACAACAAAAAAATAAACAGGACTGTGAAATTGACTTTAATTTTTAGTAATAAGTGTAGAGATGTAAGCGCTGGAGAGTGAAGGCTCCACGTCCCCTGGTGTACCGCCGCCGGCTTCAAGGCATGGCATGGCGCCCTTAATGATTGATTACACACATGCTAAGGAAAGAATATGATGAACATATACAGTAATATATTAAAAAACAAACAACAAAACACAGAGCCACATGTACGGAAACATGGAGCGGATACATGGTGTGTGTATGGAGCGGATACATGGTGTGTGTATGGAGCGGATACGTGGTGTGTGTATGGAGCGGATACATGGGGTGTGTATGGAGCGGATACATGGTGTGTGTATGGAGCGGATACATGGTGTGTGTATGGAGCGGATACGTGGTGTGTGTATGGAGCGGATACGTGGTGTGTGTATGGAGCGGATACATGGGGTGTGTATGGAGCGGATACATGGTGTGTGTATGGAGCGGATACATGGGGTGTGTATGGAGCGGATACGTGGTGTGTGTATGGAGCGGATACGTGGTGTGTGTATGGAGCGGATACGTGGTGTGTGTATGGAGCGGATACATGGGGTGTGTATGGAGCGGATACGTGGTGTGTGTATGGAGCGGATACGTGGTGTGTGTGTGGAGCGGATACATGGTGTGTGTATGGAGCGGATACATGGTGTGTGTGTGGAGCGGATACATGGGGTGTGTATGGAGCGGATACATGGTGTGTGTATGGAGCGGATACATGGGGTGTGTATGGAGCGGATACGTGGTGTGTGTATGGAGCGGATACGTGGTGTGTGTATGGAGCGGATACGTGGTGTGTGTATGGAGCGGATACGTGGTGTGTGTATGGAGCGGATACGTGGGGTGTGTATGGAGCGGATACGTGGGGTGTGTATGGAGCGGATACGTGGTGTGTGTATGGAGCGGATACGTGGTGTGTGTATGGAGCGGATACGTGGTGTGTGTATGGAGCGGATACGTGGTGTGTGTATGGAGCGGATACGTGGTGTGTGTATGGAGCGGATACGTGGTGTGTGTATGGAGCGGATACGTGGTGTGTGTATGGAGCGGATACGTGGTGTGTGTATGGAGCGGATACGTGGTGTGTGTATGGAGCGGATACGTGGTGTGTGTATGGAGCGGATACGTGGTGTGTGTATGGAGCGGATACGTGGTGTGTGTATGGAGCGGATACGTGGTGTGTGTATGGAGCGGATACGTGGTGTGTGTATGGAGCGGATACGTGGTGTGTGTGTATGGAGTGGATACGTGGTGTGTGTATGGAGCGGATACATGGTGTGTGTATGGAGCGGATACATGGTGTGTGTATGGAGCGGATACATGGTGTGTGTATGGAGCGGATACATGGTGTGTGTGTGGAGCGGATACATGGTGTGTGTATGGAGCGGATACATGGTGTGTGTATGGAGCGGATACATGGTGTGTGTATGGAGCGGATACATGGTGTGTGTATGGAGCGGATACATGGTGTGTGTATGGAGCGGATACATGGTGTGTGTATGGAGCGGATACATGGTGTGTGTATGGAGCGGATACATGGTGTGTGTATGGAGCGGATACATGGTGTGTTTGTGGAGCGGATACATGGTGTGTGTGTGGAGCGGATACATGGTGTGTGTATGGAGCGGATACATGGTGTGTGTATGGAGCGGATACATGGTGTGTGTATGGAGCGGATACATGGTGTGTGTATGGAGCGGATACATGGTGTGTGTATGGAGCGGATACATGGTGTGTGTATGGAGCGGATACATGGTGTGTGTATGGAGCGGATACGTGGTGTGTGTATGGAGCGGATACATGGTGTGTGTATGGAGCGGATACATGGTGTGTGTATGGAGCGGATACATGGTGTGTGTATGGAGCGGATACATGGTGTGTGTGTGGAGCGGATACATGGTGTGTGTATGGAGCGGATACGTGGTGTGTGTATGGAGCGGATACGTGGTGTGTGTATGGAGCGGATACATGGTGTGTGTATGGAGCGGATACATGGTGTGTGTATGGAGCGGATACATGGTGTGTGTATGGAGCAGATACATGGTGTGTATATGGAGCGGATACATGACCCGTGTATACGCTCCATGCACATGGCTCTGCTCTACGAGTGACACAAACTTTTCTTCATAGAAGACTATATGCATTATAATTTGCAGCAAAAAATAAAATAAAGAATCAGCAAATTTTACACAAATGCACAAAAGCCACAAAACTCATAATAGCCAGGAAGGTTCCAATGACGTCTTATCTCAGAGTCACATCATAAAATGATATTCTGACATTTCCCAGCATTCTCCAGGGCAAATACAGAAAAAGCCTCATTCTGTTACATGAACACAGCAGCGGCAGCAATGCGGCTATATATACTCCACTAAAGGAAGCAAGTGTCAATCAAACATACCAGCAACCAATCTAATATTAGCCATCACCAGCGTGCACCACTGATTAGTGCGGACACCACGGCCACAGATTACCAGGTCCACTTCTGCTAACACGATAATTGCCTGAGCTGAAGTCACTCCTTATCATCAAACACCAGAGGAGGTTTTGGCGGCTAATTCCATCCCTCTATCAACATGAGAGAGGGTGCAAACATGCAGGGGGGGGGGGGCGGTTATATCTGGGGGGGGCGGTTACCATTAACATTTGGTGGATGAAAACTGCAGGTAAGTGTGTCCAGACAAGACTGCTTCTGGCGGCCATGAGACAATGCTTCCCATCTGAAGAGTACACGGGAGGCCACGGATGGTGGGAGGCGTGACCCCGAGCCGCACATGCCTCACAAGCACCTGACTTTGCCCCTGGGCATAGAGCTCTGTAAATGCTGCGATAATGTCCAGAGTTATTAGAAGCGAGTCAGATTCTTGGCGTTCCCAGGGATTTAGCACGTAACAATCACCTTCTCATCATGAAGAGCGACTTTACCTCTTAGGAAAGTCATTTCCACAGACATAAGGCATAATATACCGCCATAACGAGTGCTGGGAGCAGGACACGCAGCACATTACATTCATATGATCTCCCAATAATACCCCTAGAGAAGCCTCAGGATGGTCAAGAACATTAAGGCTATGTGTCCACAGTAAAAGGTCCCTGCGGATTTTTTTGCCTGAAAATCCGCAACTTTCGCGGCAAATCCGCACCCGCGGATTTGCCGCGGATTTACCGCGGATTTACCGCGGATTTGCCGCGGATTTTGATGCGGATTTTATTTTTTTTTTTTTCCCCATTCAAAACAGAAAATCCGCACCAAATCCGCACCAAACAATTGACATGCTGCAGTTTGTTCCGCATCAAAATCCGCGGCAAAATCCGCAGCGGAAAAATCCGCAGCATGGGCACAGCATTTCCAAAATGCCATTGAAATGGCTGGGGAGTAGCTGTGCTGCAGATTTTCGGCAAATCCGCGCTAAATCCGCGTCAAAATCCGCGATAAATCCTGTAGCGTGGGCACATAGCCTTAGGCTTTGTGCGCACTGGAAAATGGAATTTTCTCAAGAAAATTTCGCAGGCATTGAAAGATTACCGCACCCGCGGTAAAAAAACGCGTCAAACCGCACCCGAAAACCGCATGCGGTTTGCTGAGGTTTTACCGCGGTATTGTTCGCGTTATTGCCGCGTGTGGTTTGGTACATGTGTTTTTGTTCAAATCAAAGTTTATTAGAATAGAAGAAGATAATCAAACAATTGCACAGCGCGCAGGCTGAGGGTATATATCCAAGCTAGCTGCTAAAAATACAACAGTTCTTTGACTACACCTGCGCCACTGGCGTTGGTACATGTGTTTTATTGCATTCAATGCAATAAAGCACATTGAAGAAAAAAAAACAAAACGCAAACATTTCCTTCTGAGATAGATAGATAGAGAAATAGACAGATAGAAGAATACATAGAGGGATAGACAGACAGACAGATAGAGGACAGATGGCTGCATTTCTCAGGGTCGGCAGTGAGTTCACATTACCGGCCGTGGGAAATGCCCTGTGGTTACCTCTGCTGTTTCGCTGCGAGGCTGCATTCAGCGCTGTGTCAGTGTCAGTCGCGGCTGGATGTAAGCAGCGCAGGACGTGGATTACGCCGGAGCTGTGTGTTGGGGGGGTTAATAAACAGGTGAACGAGGCTTTTTTGTGTTTTATTTAAAATAAAGGATTTTTCTGTGTGTTTATTCACTTTACTTACGGGTTGATCATGTCAGCTGTCTCATAGACGCTGCCATGATCAAGCCTGGACTTAGTGGCGGCGATCCACCGCCATTAACTCCTTATTACCTGGATCACCACTGCATCACGGCATCTAGAAGAGCTGGGGACACTCCGGTACTGCCGCATAATGCATGCGACAGTCCCGGGGCAGCTGCGGCTGATATTCTCGGCTGCAGGAGGTGGGAGGGAGGCGGGGGACATTAACCCTGCCCCTCGCCCTCCCCAGCCTGAAAATACGGGCCGCCGCTGTGTGCTTACCTCGGCTGGCCGGTAAAAATACAGTGGAGCACACGTGTTTTTTTTTCTATATTTCCGTTTGATTTCTATGTGTATTCTAGATGTCTGTGTTCTGTGTCTGTGATGTGTATGCGTGTCTTTACTCTCTGCTCCGCTTCCTCTTCCTGTCATAATGACATCACTTCCCTGCAAACCGCAGGCAGCGATGTACATTACCGCAGGTAAACCGCGAAATACCGCAGGGAATAACATAGCAAAACGCAGTGAACCGCACAGAATTTGCTGCCTGCGTTATTCCCTGCGGGATTTCACGATTACATTGCAGTCAATGGAGTGACATCCCACAGCGACATGCGGAAAAGAAGTGACATGCAATTGTTTCTGCTGCAGGAATCCCGCAGCAAAACATGCAGCTGTCAAATTCCGCCTAGTGCGCATAGCGTTTTTTTTTCCCATAGGTTTTGCTGGTGATTCACTGCACAGATGTTATGAACATTTTCTGCAGCGAAACATGCAGCAAAACCGCAGGAAATCCGCGGCAAAAACCGGCAAGTGCGCACAGGGCCTTAAAGGGGATTTTCAGTGTCTAAGAATCCGGCTGCTAGTTGCTTTTAAAAAAAACAAACAAACCGTACTTTACTCACCCTCCCCGGATCCAGTGCTTGGCCCCCAATGTTAGGCTGGTTTCACATTGCGTTTTTACCTACGTTTAGTGGTCCCATCGGAGTATCCGTCCAAACACCCCCACAAAATGTGTTTCAGACGTATGTGCCAATGGAGCCATTGACTATAATGGAGCAGACGGAGTCAGCGTGTGTCTGTCTTGCACCATTTTCGGGCGCATGCGCTTTCTGCAGGCGGATAGCCAGACGTAGTCTAATGGTGCAAGACAGAGCCCACACTGACTCCATCTGCTCCATTATAGTCAAGGGCCCCGTCGGCGCATGCGTCCGAAACACGTTTTGCGGTGGTGTTTGGACGGATACTCCGACGGGACCACTGAACGTAGGTAAAAACGCAATGTGAAACCAGCCTTACTCAGAGTGTCTGTTACTGTCTTCAGCGCTGCAGACAATCAGTGATGTCAGAGGCACTGAGCAGCTTATTCCATCCCCCGGCAAACCCACAGTGCTCAGTTATCAGCTGCAGTCCTCCAGACATGACATCAGCGCTGCAGACAATCAGTGATGTCAGAGGCACTGAGCAGCTTGTGCCGTCCTCAGGGAGACGCGCTAGACTCAGTTTTCAGCTGCAGTCCTCCTGACGTGACATCAGCGCTGCAGACAATTTGTGATGTCAGAGGCATTGAGCAGCTTGTACCGTCCTCAGGCAGACCAGCTGCGCTCAGTTTTCAGCTGCAGTCCTCCTCACGTGACATCAGCGCTGCAGACAATCAGTGAGGTCAGAGGCACTGAGCAGCTTGTGCCGTCCTCAGGGAGACGCGCTAGGCTTAGTTATCAGCTGCAGTCCTCCTGACGTGACATCAGCGCTGCAGACAATCAGTGAGGTCAGAGGCACTGAGCAGCTTGTGCCGTCATCAGGCAGACCAGCTGCGCTCAGTTTTCAGCTGCAGTCCTCCTGACGTGACATCAGCGCTGCAGACAATCAGTGAGGTCAGAGGCACTGAGCAGCTTGTGCCGTCCTCAGGGAGACGCGCTAGGCTTAGTTATCAGCTGCAGTCCTCCTGACGTGACATCAGCGCTGCAGACAATCAGTGAGGTCAGAGGCACTGAGCAGCTTGTGCCGTCATCAGGCAGACCAGCTGCGCTCAGTTTTCAGCTGCAGTCCTCCTGACGTGACATCAGCGCTGCAGACAATCAGTGAGGTCAGAGGCACTGAGCAGCTTGTGCCGTCCTCAGGGAGACGCGCTAGGCTCAGTTATCAGCTGCAGTCCTCCGGACGTGACATCAGCGCTGCAGACAATCAGTGAGGTCAGAGGCACTGAGCAGCTTGTGCCGTCCTCAGGGAGACGCGCTAGGCTCAGTTATCAGCTGCAGTCCTCCTGACGTGACATCAGCGCTGCAGACAATCAGTGAGGTCAGAGGCACTGAGCAGCTTGTGCCGTCCTCAGGGAGACGCGCTAGGCTCAGTTATCAGCTGCAGTCCTCCTGACGTGACATCAGCGCTGCAGACAATCAGTGAGGTCAGAGGCACTGAGAATGAGCAGCTTGTGCCGTCCTCAGGGAGACGCGCTAGGCTTAGTTATCAGCTGCAGTCCTCCTGACGTGACGTCTGTGCTGTATACAACAGAAACCAGGAGCAGCAGCAGAGAATCAGCCCTGGACCCAGGTGAGTGAATAAATAACAATTTGTGTTATTTGTTAAAACCACCTGCAGCCCAGGAAGAGAGATATAAAATAAATATATATAAAAAAAAAAACCACACACACAACAGAAAATCCCTTTAAGAGTTACAAAAATGGTATATACATAGATATTCTCTTTACACATTTGAGGTTCCCGCCCAGAATGAAGCAGATTATAATCCAGCTCTTTACTGACAGGATTTACAGTTTGCAGATAACTATGCCTAATAGAGTAAAAAGGTGGAAATCCAGCATAAGGCATCGTGCCCATGATCAGAGTGTTTTCCCTGCATCCAAAGCGCTGCGTTGTACAGTACAAGCACAGTGGATGGGATTTTTAGAAATCCTGTGCACACTGTGTATATATGGCCCGCAGAGAAAACTGACCTGTGGTTTTCAGAGCCACAATCATGTCAGTTCTTTGCTGCAGAGTCGCAAGCGTCCTCCGCAGGGAACACAAGCAGGAGACCGCAGCGCCCCAAACCAGGATCCTGGGCTCGGGCGGCTGCGTTCTCCTGCGAAAGAGACTTGCGGCCCCGCAGGTCAGGACCAGCCACCTCCAGGACCCAGCGGGTCCTGATCGTGAGCACGTACACCAATAAGCACCTATGGTGCAATCTTACATATAGATTCATTTCATGAGGGTCAGTATGCCTTTTACCACGTACTGAACCTACAAATGCCGAACAGGTGATGGAAAATGTAACATCAGTACTCACAGTTGTGGGGTCACAAGAAATCTTGGTGGCTGCGGATTTGGTTTCATTCTGTAAATCAGAGGTGTAAAAACAAAGTTAAATATTAACCAAAGATATTTAATATTGTTTGAGATATTTCTGCTTTTCCACAAATGAAGCATAATCATTAATAACAAGCGCTACGTCTCCACAGAATATAAAGGTAAATTATGGAGGGTCTTCATGCTCGCGGTTATCTCTCACATGATCAGGATTCGTGTTTTCCCTGCGTTGTACAGTGGACGCACAGTGGATGGATATAGACCTCTCCGGCCACTCGCTTCTGTTCTATGCAGTGTAAACTGACCTGCGCAGCGGCTGACCGAGCCGCAACATGTCACTTTATTATGGCGGAGACATGAGTGTTCTGGACGGGAGAACACGGCAAACATACGCTACGCCCAACATCATGGGCACGGACGCTGCGTTTTCCAGTGGAGAACACCCGCATCTCTGTAAGAGGAATGATGCTGTGTCTAGAAAGCAGTCACTCTCGATCCTGTGCACATACCCTTAAAGGGAAACGGTCACCAGGTTTTTGCTACATCATCTGAGAGCAGTGTAATGTAGGGAAGGAGACCCTGATTCCAGCGATGTGTCACTTAGTTTACTGGATGCAGCAGTTGTGACACAGAGTTCTTAGCTGTAGCAGAGCTTAGATAGTTAACACCACCCGCACCACAGCTCTCTGTACTGTACATGGTCTATAGACAGTGAGCTGCTTATCAGAGAAGGCAGCGTGGTCGAACTAGGTCTCAGACGCAGCTGCAGTCTGAGCAGTGATAATCGTCTGGTGATAAAACCATCATTGTAAGCAAACAACAGCACACAGCTTGATAAGTAACACATTGCTGAATGTAACGCTGTCTCCAGATTACATAGAAAAACCTGCTGACAGATTCCCTTTAGAGAGGAGTGAAAGGCGGTGGATATAGGTCATACAATGAAAGCCTAGTGAGATAACTTGCTGTTTGAAAACGGTTTATCTGTGTGAATATACAGTATATGCCAGTAAAGCTTTTAGCCTAAATTATTTCCATACATCCTCATTCTCCAGAAAGAAGTCAAAAGAGAGTGTCTTTTTGGCATTCAACTGGCCTCTAAAGATTATCGCACACGTTCTGCTCGCCAATAGTGGACTGGCCTCACTAGCATCACTCCGCGCCTGCAGTCAGGAATACAACACTGCTGCCCTCCACTTTACTGCCGCAGCAATGGTAGTCTGTGCCAAGATACTTTACATGTTAAGAATATGGAAAGCAAAGAAACAATATTTTACCTGTGGGGCACATATCCCGAGTCTGCCACCGCACTGGATAATTGTGAAAATCTGAAATTTAAAAATTGCAACAAAATTAATGACAGACTCTTAAGCTATATTCACACTGTGCATCTTAAGATGCAGGGTTTTTGGCCACCAAAAACGCACAAAAGAACGCATGTATTTTTGCTCCGTTTTTACCGCATTTGCCCAATGCAAATCTATTGACTAGAAGGGCTCAAAAACGCTGGAAAAAAATGCAAAAATAATTGGCACGCTGCATCTTCAAAACACAGCCAAGATGAAGCAAAAAAAATGCACTGTGTGGACAGCAAAATAGAAATCTCATAGACTTTGCTGGGAAAAGGAAATGCGTGCATTTAGGTGCACCTTTCTGACCTCAAAAATGCACCAAAAACGCAGTAAAACATGCAGTGTCAGTGTGTGAACAGCCGTAGGGTAAGGACACACGGCAAGTAAAATGGTGAGTAAAATCGCATTACGCTCGGACCAATGTTACTCTATGGGGTCGCTCCCATGTGCGGGTGGATTCCGATTTGTTTTCAATCACACCCGAAGGGCAGTGCGATAATCGCATTAGCTGATGATGGAGGAGATTAGTCCCTCCCTCTCCTCCGCAGCTGTGATCTGATCGCAGGATCGCATCACTGTATAATGACCCTCGGCTCACACTCCAGCAGAGCGGGAGGTGGGGGTCATTAACGCATCCAACGCGCTCACATCAGATGATAAATGCCCATGTGTCCTTAGCCTTACAGATGTACATTGACATTTCCATCATATAAGGAGAAACATGAGCCCCTCAAAGGGCCATAGTAAACTGCTTGTACATTTATGTGTAGCGGGAACAGTGAATCTGCGACTTGTGCAGACGCATACTTAGGCTTTGTGCCCACGGGCGCTCGTAACTGCGGATGTATCCGCTGGTACGAGCGCATGTTTCCCGCAGCTGCCGGCCGGCCTCCGCAGCTATTTTTAGCTGCTAGATTACAGCAAAATAGCTGCGGGAAACATGCGGAGATTCATGCGGTTTACCTGCGGACGTCCCGGCCTCTTATCTCCATAGCGGAGGGCCGGGACATCCGCAGGTAATTCCGCATGAATAATTGACATGCAATTATACATGCGGATGCCTACATCCGCAGCATGTTCGGCAGCCGCACTTTCCGCAGCATGCACACAGCACTCCCCATGTCCCATAGGATAACATGGGGAGTGTCTGTACATGCTAAAACCTGCGGATTTATCTGGAAAATCCAGAAAAATCAGCAGGTTTTCCGCGGCAAAATCCGCAGAAACAAGGTCCCGTGGGCACATAGCCTTATACAATCATATTCAATTGCCAAGGAACAAGTGTGTAGATCACTCCCTAAAGAACCAGGAGTTTTTCCTAATGCAAGTGGAGCGCACTTTGGTCTAATTATGACAATACGAGTTCCTAGTACAAGATGTGAATCTGAAACACGTCCAACTGTGACAACATTTCCAGATAAAAAATTTTGGGAGGAGAAAGTCATTAATGATACAAATATCACAGGTTAGAACGTTGATGAGGAGCTGTCATTAATAAGGACAGGTAAAAATATTACACCCCCAGGGATAAAGGAGTCGTCCAGCAGAACAGAAATATCCTCCACTGTGTTAGGAAGATCAATGGCACTTTAATACACTACATGTGCCCAGTGTCCCCGCTTTGGGTCCCTATGGCTGTCCTTGCAGCTCCAGTGCAAGGTTGGTTCAATACATGTATTAACTTTGTGTCTGCATATGGCCAGCGATGTGTATGGAGGGGACTGGCTGACCCTTCATTTCACTTCTGTGTCATGATTGAGATGGGAACTGGCTTAGCTACCAAAATCTCAAGCCATGGCGACTTGATGGATGAACGCTCTGTAGGAAGATAGATCTTGTGCCGCCACCAGGGTCTTCTCCGCCTAGATAGCTCCGCCAGGGTCTTCTCCGCCTAGATAGCTCCGCCAGGGTCTTCTCCGCCTAGATAGCTCCGCCAGGGTCTTCTCCGCCTAGATAGCTCCGCCAGGGTCTTCTCCGCCTAGATAGCTCCGCCAGGGTCTTCTCCGCCTAGATAGCTCCACCAGGGTCTTCTCCACAGTTTCCTGCAGATTGTATCAAGTCATTGGGTTGCCAGTCTTCCTCTTCGCCTTGTTCCTTCAATCTTTCTGGCCATGATGTCCTTCTCCAGTGATTGATCTCTTTGTATGGTGTGTAGACGAGTCGTAGCTTGGTGATCTTTGCTTCTAGTGACATGTCTGGCTTGAAGTACCATCCATGGTATTGAGAACATACTTCTTCAGCAGCACATTTCAATGGTGTTGATTCTTCTTCTGTCTTGTTTCTTTATCGCCCAGGTTTAGCATTCATATATTACTACACAAAAGACCAGACTACGGGTATATCACAAAAGTGAATACACCCCTCTTTTTATGAGACAACACTGCAGATCTGACACTTCGATACAATGTACAGTGTCAGTGTGCAGCTTGTATAACAGTATAAATCTGGTGCCTGCTAGATAACTCAACACACAGCCATTAATGCCTAAACCACTGGCAACAAAAATGAGTACACTCCTAAATGAAAATGGCCAAATTGTGCCCAATTAGTCATTCCCCTCCCCAATGTCATGTGACTCAGTGTTACAAGGTCTCTGGTGTATTACATTTGGTGTTATCGATCACACAGTCTTTCATACTTGTCGTTGGAAGTTCAACATGGCTCCTCCAGGCAAAGAATGGAATAAACACGGATCCTGTCCAGTCCTTGGGCCATTTCCCAGTTGTCCAGATCTGTTGACTCTGGCATGTGAAGACATCAACTGCAGCTTCATAAGACTTTATTAGCTCTATTGTAATATTGTCACATCCAGGTGCTTTGATTGCTGACAGAGGCTTTATCGCAACAATGACTTAGTGTTTTAAGATGTTTGGTTCACTATCATTTCCAGTCTCAGTTTCTTCCCTTATACGGAGTTGTTCTTGTAGAGGTGTTCTGTGTATTCTCTCCATCTTTCCTTGATCTGTCCTGACTCAGTTTGTCCCGTTTCCCTCCTTCATTCCCACTCTTGGTTGGGGGCTTTCTTTGTATCTGTTTGATTTTTGGGGTCTTCCTGGGCTTGTCCTTCAGATGCTCATTTTCTATCTCTGTACATATCTTTTGGTAAGAAAGTTCTTTGTCTGCTTGAATGGCTCCTTGGTCTTCTAATGATGTTGTCTATGACCTTTGGTCATTCGTCTTTCTTCAATGATCTTTAGGGTCTTCTTCTCTTACCCATCGCTGGCTGCGGGGGTCTCTTCTGCCTCTTGTTTATTTTCTAGCTTTTTCAGTAATAATAGTGTTTGTAGGTGTCCATAATTCCTCAGACTTTGTTTCTTCGGTGTCCAGAGGTTTAAATCAGTTGTGCATAGAGTTGATCGGACTCGTGGAAGTTTGGTTTGGCGGCTTCAGCCGGACCTTAGAGAAGGTTCGATTTGGAGCTTCGGCTTGACCTGAACCCCAATGGAAATCAGTAATTGGGCAGTTCTGGTCTCCGCCCACATGCAGCCAGCCATAAACAGAAGACTTCCGGGGGAGGGTAAGCAGGGTTTTTATTTTCTTGTTTGGTGCACACTATATCTGATCACGCTGTTGTTACCCCCAGTGTGAGCTGATCAGACACTGCAAGTCGCTAACACTGGGCTGAGCACCGAGCGCACTCGAGCACAGCGATGTTCACGTGAGTGGTTTGCAAACATAAAGCACCCGAACTCAGATTTTTAGTAAGGCCTGTGTTTGATACGAACACTGAACCTCAGGTTTGCTCATCTCTAGCTCTACAGGCAGTTCCAAAATACTTCAGGTATGTTGGTCAAATCGAAGTTGGAAACAACCTGTTGTCTAGTCCTTTTGTGCAGCTTGATTAATCTTTGCTGTCAAAAGTTGATGATCAGTTCCACAGTCAGCTGCTGGCTTTGTTCTTGCAGTAATGATCAACGACCTCCATCTTTGTAGAACATATCGATTCTTTTAGGCCCCATTCCAGGATGTCCAAGAAGGTGTTTATGATGGACAGTTGATTTTTCATACAAAAGTCAATGAATCTTCTTCCAGCCTTATTTTGTTCACAGAGTCCAAAGTTGCCAACAATGATTTCATGTTTTCCGTGGCCCACTTTGGCATTCAGGTCTCCCATGATAGTAAGTCATGTTTTGGCGTCTTGTCGATTTCCTCTTGAACTTGATTGTAAAATAGATCAACATCTTCCTCCTCGGCATCAGCTGTTGGTGCGTAGACTTGTAAAATTGCGACATGGATTGGCGCTTCTTGTAGTCGTACCGAGACGACTATCACTGACTGCTTTGTACCTCAGGACAGTGACGGACAATTTTCAATTGAGAATAAAAGCTACACCATTTGTTCTTTGGACCCAATGTTCAATTGACTGGATATTGATTACCCATCTTCAACTTCTTAACGACAAAATTATTTATTTGCTTTTGAACTTTTGTTATTTTTTTCCCTTTTGCCAAGAGCCATAACTTCTTTAGTTTGGCATCAACAGCCATATGAAGATCTGTACTTTTGAATGACAAAATTTATTTTACCATATAATTTACTGAAAACAGGAAAAATGTTGTTGTATGTATTTTTTGTTGTACTGGATAAATAAAAAAAATCTGTTAAAAAAGTTTTGCCATCGCCACTATATAACTATTTTTCAGTCGATTTCCTGGGTGAGTTTTTATAATTACTATTTTGTGGGTCCAAATATGTTTTTAGGAAGGGTTGTAGGTGATGTGAATACCACTTTCAAATCCTTCTGCATAAAAAAACAAAACAGCGATATTTTTATATTTTATTGCTTCAGTCACACGTGGAGTAAGTTCATTTTATTTCATTTTTTAAATCTCAGTTGTATTATAGGAAGAGGATGGCTTCAGTTTGATTTTTACATATTTTAAGGCCTCGTGCACATGCTGCGTTTTTTTTTGCCGCATTTTTGGGTGCAGCTTGGGTCACCAAACTACACGCGCTTTCTTCCCCAGGAAAGTCTATGAGATTTCAGTCTTGCAGTCCACGCGTTGCAGCTTTTTTTGGCTGCATCTTTGTGGTGACCACAAAACTGCAGCATGTCAATTCTTTCTGCGTTTTTGAGCCCTTCCAGGCATAGATTTTACTTCTAAAACGCTTGCGTTTTTGAGCCACAAGGTGAAATTCTGTGGTTACCATAAAGATGCATCGTGCAGACATAGCCTAAGACTATATGCGCACACTGCATCTTTTACTGCATTTTTTGTGAAGTTTCTTGTGACAAAAGATGCACCCACATGCACGCATTTCCTTCCCCCAGCAAAGTCTATGAGATTTCTATTTTGTTGTCCGCACTGGGCATCTTTTTTGGCTTCGTTTTTGAAGACGCAGTCAAAATGCAGCAGGTCAATTCTTTTTGCGTTTTGGAGAACTGGCGGATCAATCCTCTACTGTCTCTGGGTCAGCTGGGGATTGATCCTTGGTATCTGGCCAGATGCTGGTCCCCATATACAGTCTATGTGGACCAGAATCCAGCGCAAAGGGGTAGGAGCAAGCACTTCATACTTACCTAATCACTGGGGCAGCCGCTCATTTAGTTCCCGGAAAGTCACCGCTAATCGCCTGAACCTCACAGTGGGCAGTCATGTTCTATGGTGCTTGCTGTGAGCTTCAGATGTAGCAGTGCTGGAAGCGCCGTGGGACCTTGTGTGGATTATGTTGGACCTGCAGAGGTGTTTTGGGGGTTAATAAAGTGGTGAAAGAGGATGCTTTTCTCTTATTTCAAATAAAGGATTTTTAGGGTGTTTGTGTTTAATTACTTTCACTTACAGATTAGTGATGGGTCGGGGTCTCACAGACACCTGCCATTACTAATCTAGGGCTTAGTGGCAGGTGTGGGCTGCCATTAGCTCCTTATTACCCAGATTGTCACCGCACCAGGGCAACGGAAGAGCTGGGTCCAGCACCAGAAATGGCGCATCTAATGGATGCACCACTTCTGGGGCAGCTGCAGGCTGCTATTTTTAGCCTGGAGAGGGCCAAATAACCATTGGCCTTCCCAACCTAATAATATCAGCCACAAGTTGTGTCCTGCACCTTGGCTGGTTTTAGAAAAATGTGGAGACCTCACGTCATTATTTATTTATTTTTTAAATAAATCAAATAAAAAGCGTGGGATCCCCTCTATTTTTCATAATGAGCCAAGGTACAGCAAACAGCTGACGGCTGCAGCCCACACCTGCTGCTGTTCCTGTGCTGGATATGAAAAATGTGGGGGACCCCAAGTTATTTTTTTTACCAAAAAATAATTAAAAAAACAGCCGGCTAAGTCAGCTAATCCCTCTATCGAGCTATTCTGTTATTTCTATCTAATTTACTTTTACTTTCTATCTATTTTATATGTTCTCTCTCTGCTATCTATTTTAGCTATCAATTATCCTATCATATTTTGTTTCTCCTTTAAAAAATGCATTAACAAAATGCATCAAACCGTCATGCGTTTTTTGGGCCACTGTGACCATAGGATAAAAAGATGCACTCAGGATGTACGCAGGAAAAGATTTAGCGTGCGCATATAGCCTAAAGGAGGCTTTACACGCTGCGACATCGCTAATGCGGAGTCGTTGGGGTCACGGAATTTGTGACGCACATCCGGCCGCATTAGAAATGTTGCTGCGTGTGACACCGATGAGCGATTTTGCATCGTTGCAAAAACATGCAAAATCGCTCATCGGTGACATGGGGGACCATTCTCGATTATCGTTACTGCAGCAGTAACGATGTAGTTCGTCGCTCCTGCGGCAGCACACACTGCTATGTGTGACGCCGCAGGAACGAGGAACCTCTCCTTACCTGCCTCCCGGCCGCTATGAGGAAGGAAGGAGGTGGGCGGGATGTTCCGGCCACTCATCTCCGCCCCTCCGTTTCTATTGGGCGGCCGCTCCTTAGAAAGGAGGCGGTTCGCCGGTCACAGCGACGTCGCCGGGCAGGTAAGTATGTGTGACGGGTCTGCGCGATGTTGTGCGGCACGGGCAGCGATTTGCCCCTGTCGCACAACAGATGGGGGCGGGTACCCACGCTAGCGATATCGGGACCGATATCGCAGCGTGTAAAGTAGCCTTGAGAGTCCCCTTAGGGGACTTGAACTGTTTTGCCTGCTTATACAATACCCTGCAATACTACAGTTTATTGCTTATGTATAATTGTCTCCTATTCATAAATCGGCTCTCTAGATTTGGAGACTTTAGTTTGACCGCTTCTGATCTTCCCCTTTGGCACAATCAGTCTCTTCCATCTCTACAGTTTCAGATCCTCACTTGTGGAGTGTCCCGAGAGGATTAGGTGTTTATGCAATGTGTATGCACTTTGTTCTTTTGCACAACTGCAGGAAACCTTTGGTATCCCTCGCTCGCATATGTTTAGGTACTTTCAGCTGATGCCTGGCGCTAACAGATACACCTTTAATCTCTATCTCATCGTACCCAGTATTCTTAGATCGCTGGTTCGTAACGGGTTGACATCTCTATATACACATCTTTTGTCGGCCAAGGTTGGTTCTTCCCCAATGCCAGTGGAGGTGGGATGGCTACCTAATTTACTTATTGTGGGTAGAGGACTGGCAGGATGTGATTTGCTCCCATTCTGTGGCCTCGCTGGCGAGAACAATAAACTGATCCAGCTTTATATTATGTATCAAGATGTGCAGCATCTTTTACCATCATTACCATTTTTCAAGTGCAGTCTTTTGGAATAGGATATAGTTTTTCCCCCAATACCCTCTTTTTGATTAATATTTTTTGGTTGCTGTCCTCTTTATTGTCAATCCCTATATTGTGTGAATCCAAGATGTTGTTATTTGGGGTGTTTGATGGAAAACAGTGGCAGCATCACACATGAATCTTTCTCAGAGAGACCATATTCTTAGCCATCCTCGGATAGTTGATAGACCTCCTACAATGAGCAGATAGAAGGCCCTGGCTATGATTAACGCTTTTATATCTTTCAGAACAGAAGATGTCCACCTACTTTTTAAAAGCTCTGGGCTCTTTGGGTGGACAGTCTCCTAAACCCTTGACCATCGGGTATCGCAGTACTTAACTGTAATTGTTGTTGAGTTCCTATTTTGTTACATGTGCTCTGTTTTATTCCATCGCCTCAGCCTGGTGTTGTGGACCTGATACCAGTACTCCTCAGGCGTTTGGGTCTCTCTGATAGTCCTGGGCTCTTATCTAGCTGGAGACTCCTAGACTGTAATAATAGGACTTCTGTTTTGTATATGTATCCACTTACTTGATTGCATATGAATGCATCTTGTTTGTACAGGCTGTGGTTTTAGTTCTCACCATTGAACTTTGCTTCCTAACAGCACTTATATAATACCATCATACAACCTGCAAACACTCGCTGGATAGTATGAAGCTGGCATTCTACTGATGAATAATGGATATCAATTTACAAACTCCATCCTGTAATTCACATATATCAGGCATCTTACTAAACTTATCCAGGGTATATACATGCAATAAATGGAAGCTGTACAGTCACAGCAATCAAATCTATTAGGCTACTTTCACACTTAATTTCCTTCCGTCACAATCCGCCCTTTTGGAAAACAGCGGAATCCGTCAACGGATTCCGCTGTTTCCCATAGACTTGTATGGATGACAGATTGTGCCAAAAGTACCTGCGTTGCTTCCACTGGCCGACGCTGCGTTGCGTCCGGCGGGCGGGCGGAACGCAGCATGTAACGTTTTTTGAGCGTCGGAATCTTCTATTTTTCACTGCGCATGCTCATCCTTTTTTTTTTTTTTTTTTTTTTTAAAATCACAGAAACTTTATTTTGTCTCTCGGTGGCCGAATGTTCAGCTGGGCACCCGGCATGTGAGAGCGTTCAGCTGGGCGCCCGGCATGTGAGAGCGATCAGCTGGGCACCCGGCATGTGAGAGCGTCCAGCTGGGCGCCCGGCATGTGAGAGCGATCAGCTGGGCGCCCGGCATGTGAGAGCGTTCAGCTGGGCGCCCGGCATGTGAGAGCGTTCAGCTGGGCGCCCGGCATGTGAGAGCGTTCAGCTGGGCGCCCGGCATGTGAGAGCGTTCAGCTGGGCGCCCGGCATGTGAGAGCGTTCAGCTGGGCGCCCGGCATGTGAGAGCGTTCAGCTGGGCGCCCGGCATGTGAGAGCGTTCAGCTGGGCGCCCGGCATGTGAGAGCGTTCAGCTGGGCGCCCGGCCGCCGGCATGTGAGAGCGTTCAGCTGGGCGCCCGGCCGCCGGCATGTGAGAGCGTTCAGCTGGGCGCCCGGCCGCCGGCATGTGAGAGCGTTCAGCTGGGCGCCCGGCCGCCGGCATGTGAGAGCGTTCAGCTGGGCGCCCGGCCGCCGGCATGTGAGAGCGTTCAGCTGGGCGCCCGGCCGCCGGCATGTGAGAGCGTTCAGCTGGGCGCCCGGCCGCCGGCATGTGAGAGCGTTCAGCTGGGCGCCCGGCCGCCGGCATGTGAGAGCGTTCAGCTGGGCGCCCGGCCGCCGGCATGTGAGAGCGTTCAGCTGGGCGCCCGGCCGCCGGGTGATCAGCTGATTGTTCACAATAGTCTGCCGGTAAAACTGTAAAAAATACAAAAAAAAAAAAAAGCTTTCCGTTGTTTTGTACGATCCGTTGCATCCGTTGTGCTATTATATGCAACATATCCATTACATCTGTCACACAACGCAATGCAACGGATGCCGTTCTACACAAGTGTGAAACTAGCCTTACATATTAGCTTTATGTAAAGCAAAAACGTATTGATACTACTGGAATATATTCAACCTGCGCTAATCACGATGCATGCAGCGTCTTGTCCTGCAGTGCCTACATCTGTCCACCAGAGGGCACATTACAGCACATCTCTCACCCGCACACAAGCAAAGTGGACGGGATTAATAGAAATCTCATGTCCGCTCTGCTTATATTTACACTGTGGAATCTCACTTGTGGTGACTTTTTCCAAGTCGCAGATGTCCATTTCTCTTGTGTGGATGCTCAGTTTTCTGTGTGGACTTTCCCCATAGATTTGCATTAGATGTGAAAAATCCACAGGTTAAAGACATACATGCTCTTTTGGTGCATTAACACTGCAGAAACGCACTAATAAACTCATATAATCCGCACTTAATGATATCAATACCAGTAAGTTTCAAAAGCAAAGTAGTTTTAGGCCCTGTGCGCACACTGCGGTTTTTGCTGCAGAAAAGGTGCGTTTTTTGTTCATAAACGTCATGCAGTCCTTCCCCAGCAAAATAATAATAATAATAATAATAATAATCTTTATTTCTATAGCGCCAACATATTCCGTAGCGCTTTACAATTCAGGAGGATCATATACAAACAAGTAACAGTTATAGAAATACAATATTTAGAGGGGAAAAAAATACAACCCTGCTCGTGAGAGCTTACAATCTACAATGAGATGGGGGGAGAGGCAAGGTTCAAGTGCTTATTTACAATGACAATCCAACCATCTCACGGAAATGGGGCTGGATAATGGTTTCCTGGACCAGTGGGCCCGAGCCTTGAGATGCCTTTGGGTGCCATGGAGTTTGATGTGGAGCTATGTTGTGAGAGGTTGTAGAGGGACTATGTGAATCGAATCTGATTAGGGAGTGTGATAGGCCGCCCTAAAAAGATGCGTCTTTGAGAATCTATGAGAAATCCAAAATGCTGCGCGCACTGTATTTTTTTTCCGTACAGGTTTTGCTGCAGAATTTCTGCAGCAAAAAGCAGCATGTCACTTCATTTCCACAGGTACAGTACCTGCAGATTTGTCATTGATAATGATTCAAAACCGCAGGGACGAAACCGCGGAAAATCGACACCAAAACCGCAGAAAAAACGCAGCAAAACCGCATAGGGATTTTGGGTGTGTTTTTTTGCCGCAGGGGCAGTATTCTGCCAGAGGGTGCGTATTTTGCTTAAGAAATTCATCTACCCAGTGCACAAAGACCCTTGGGGTTCTGTTTGTCCTGGTCAGTTCCTTTTCTTTGCGGACCTACGGACAGGACCATCTTTCAATGTGTAGGATCGAATGGCACAAAAAAGCACATCCGTGTGCATCCGATCCTACAAAAAACACATCGGATGCCGTATGTCCGTTCCGTCCTTATGGAACATGTCCTATTCTGTTCCGCAATTGCGGACCGTGACTCAATACAAGTCAATGGGTCCGCAAAATCCCGGGAAGCCGCATGGAAGCCCTTCCACGTGGCTTCCATCACACTGCAGTGTATCAGCATCTGCGGGTATAATGAGCGCTGCAGTCAGGAGATTAGCTCAGATCATTACCTGCAGTGATGAAGTCCGCTGTACTCCTGACGTCAGCACTCGTCACTGCGTTCCTTGCCCGCAGCGATATCGCCTCAAGTCTCGCTGGTGCCTGTAATGTCACGATTAGTCACAGTCTCAGGTCGCCCGCGTGACTTACGGTGAGATCGCTGTGGGCATGGAACTCAGTGATGAGCGCTGACGTCACGAGTTCAGCAGAGTTCATCAGCGCAGGTAATGTACCTAGCTAACCTCATGACATCGGCGCTCGTTATGCCCTGCAGTGACCTGGCCTGACCTCATGATGTTAGCTCAGGTCACTGCTCTTCCAGCCAATGTGGAACATTCTGTTCTTCATTGACTGGGACAGTGAGTATGGATCGTCGTGGGACCCATTATTGGATTACACCGGACCCAGATTTCATTTTTCTTTCCAATAAATTAGTGAAAGAGATAATGTGTTGGGGAGTGTTTTTTTCAAATAAAAATTTGTTTGTCGTCTATTTTTTTTTTTTTTTATTACTGACTGGGTATGTGATGTCAGGTATCTGATAGACGCTTGACATCACTAACCCCATGGCTTGATGCCAAATGACATTACACAGCTGGAATTAACCCCATATATTACTCCGTTTGCCACCGCACCAGGGCAAAGGGCCAGGATTGGCACATCTAATGGATTTGCCACTTCTGGGGCGGCTGCGGCCTATTTTTAGGCTGGAGAGGGTCCAATAACTGTGGACCTCCCTAGTCTGAAAATACCAGACCACAGCTGTCTGCTTTACCTTGGCTGGTTATTTAATTTGGGGAAGGACCCCACGTTTTTTGTTTTAAATTATTTATTTAATTTAAAATAACAGCATGGGGTGCCCTCTGTTTTGGATTACCAGCCAAGGTGAAGCTGCCATCTGTGGTCTGCAGCCGTCTGCTTTACCCTAGCTGGCTACAAAAAGTAAGTGGGACTCCACGTCATTTTTTTTAAATTATTTATTTATTATTATTTGGCTATGTACAAGGCTAAACACCCTTTAGTGCCACATGAAAGGCACTAAAGGGTGCAAGATTACAAAAAGCAGGAAAGTAGGACATTATATATGCCTTTCTTAACTACATCTATCAATCCTCTAGATCTATCCAGCTATCTTTCTATCTTTTGACTGTATGTAACCCTCCTTCCATTTTCTTTGCCGTCCACAAAAAAAATGGAAGGCACACGGATGACACATGGACCGTATACTAAACGGATTTGGATGTCACATGGATGCATCCGTGGAAAAACAGGAACGTTTTAGGGGACCGCAAGAACGGGAAGGTCGTGTGAATGTAGCCTAAAGGCCCTGTCACACACACAGATAAATCTGCGGCAGATCTGTGGTTGCAGTGAAATTGTGGACAATCAGTGCCATGTTTGTGGCTGTGACCAAATGGAACAATATGTCCATGATTTCACTGCAACCACAGATCTGCCAAAGATTTATCTCTGTGTGTGACGGGGCCTTTACTTAAAAGATGACTCACCAAACAGACACAAACAACGCATCAAAAACACAATGAAAAAAATGCAAATAAACTAAGGTGCAGAAATTTTGCAGCATCAAGAACTCAACGAACACAGATTGTGGCCTTACAAATGCAGTTGCCACATTTTTGCACATAGCAGTTGTGGTCTGGCTATGTAGGTGTTGATCCCCCAATAAAAAGGACACCTGTGTTGTAGAGATCCAATCTGCCAGTCATGAAAAATCTAGTGCAGAAGCCATATGCAAATCAATCTGGAGGTGCATAGAGGCGCGTCCCTGCATGTGGAAGAGACGGTGCAGGTGCACAGACATGGGGCTAATCAGTCTGGAGGTGCATAGAGGCGCGTCCCTGCATGAGGAAGAGACGGTGCAGGTGCACAGACATGGGGCTAATCAGTCTGGAGGTGCACTGGGCGCGTCCCTGCATGTGGAAGAGACGGTGCAAGTGCACAGACATGGAGCTAATCAGTCTGGAGGTGCACAGACATGGGGCTAATCAGTCTGGAGGTGCACAGACATGGGGCTAATCAGTCTGGAGGTGCACAGACATGGAGCTAATCAGTGCGGAGGTGCACAGACATGGGGCTAATCAGTCTGGAGGTGCACAGACATGGGGCTAATCAGTCTGGAGGTGCACAGACATGGGGCTAATCAGTCTGGAGGTGCATAGAGGCGCGTCCCTGCATGAGGAAGAGACGGTGCAGGTGCACAGACATGGGGCTAATCAGTCTGGAGGTGCACAGACATGGAGCTAATCAGTCTGGAGGTGCACAGACATGGAGCTAATCAGTCTGGAGGTGCACAGACATGGGGCTAATCAGTCTGGAGGTGCACAGACATGGAGCTAATCAGTGCGGAGGTGCACAGACATGGGGCTAATCAGTCTGGAGGTGCACAGACATGGGGCTAATCAGTCTGGAGGTGCACAGACATGGGGCTAATCAGTCTGGAGGTGCACAGACATGGGGCTAATCAGTCTGGAGGTGCATAGAGGCGCGTCCCTGCATGAGGAAGAGACGGTGCAGGTGCACAGACATGGGGCTAATCAGTCTGGAGGTGCACAGACATGGAGCTAATCAGTCTGGAGGTGCACAGACATGGGGCTAATCAGTCTGGAGGTGCACAGACATGGGGCTAATCAGTCTGGAGGTGCACAGACATGGAGCTAATCAGTCTGGAGGTGCACAGACATGGAGCTAATCAGTCTGGAGGTGCACAGACATGGGGCTAATCAGTGTGGAGGTGCACAGACATGGGGCTAATCAGTGTGGAGGTGCACAGACATGGGGCTAATCAGTCTGGAGGTGCACAGACATGGAGCTAAACAGTCTGGAGGTGCACAGACATGGGGCTAATCAGTGTGGAGGTGCACAGACATGGGGCTAATCAGTCTGGAGGTGCACAGACATGGGGCTAATCAGTCTGGAGGTGCACAGACATGGAGCTAATCAGTCTGGAGGTGCACTGGGCGCGTCCCTGCATGTAGGAAAGATGGTGCAGGTGCACAGACATGGAGCTAATCAGTCTGGAGGTGCACTATGGGGCTCCCTGCATGTGGGAGAGATGGTGCAGATGCACAGACATGGAGCTAATCAGTCTGGAGGTGCATAGAGGCGCGTCCCTGCATGTGGAAGAGATGGTACAGGTGCACAGACATGGAGCTAAATCAGTCTGGTGGTGCACTGGGGCGTCCCTGCATGTGGAAGAGACGGTGCAGATGCACAGACATGGGGCTAATCAGTCTGGAGGTACACTGGGGCGTCCCTGCATGTAGGAGAGATGGTGCAGGTGCACAGACATGGGGCTAATCAGTCTGGAGGTGCACTATGGGGCTCCCTGCATGTGGGAGAGATGGTACAGGTGCACAGACATGGAGCTAATCAGTCTGAAGGTGCAATGGGGCGTCCCTGCATGTAGGAGAGATGGTGCAGGTGCACAGACATGGGGCTAATCAGTCTGGAGGTGCACTGGGCGCGTCCCTGCATGTAGGAGAGATGGTGCAGATGCACAGACATGGGGCTAATCAGTCTGGAGGTGCACTGGGGCGTCCCTGCATGTAGGAGAGATGGTGCAGGTGCACAGACATGGGGCTAATCAGTCTGGAGGTGCACTGGGGCGTCCCTGCATGTAGGAGAGATGGTGCAGGTGCACAGACATGGGGCTAATAAGTCTGGAGGTGCACTGGGGCGTCCCTGCATGTAGGAGAGATGGTGCAGGTGCACAGACATGGGGCTAATCAGTGTGGAGGTGCACAGACATGGGGCTAATCAGTGTGGAGGTGCACAGACATGGGGCTAATCAGTGTGGAGGTGCACAGACATGGGGCTAATCAGTGTGGAGGTGCACAGACATGGGGCTAATCAGTGTGGAGGTGCACAGACATGGGGCTAATCAGTGTGGAGGTGCACAGACATGGGGCTAATCAGTGTGGAGGTGCACAGACATGGGGCTAATCAGTGTGGAGGTGCACAGACATGGGGCTAATCAGTCTGGAGGTGCACAGACATGGGGCTAATCAGTCTGGAGGTGCACAGACATGGGGCTAATCAGTCTGGAGGTGCACAGACATGGGGCTAATCAGTCTGGAGGTGCACAGACATGGGGCTAATCAGTCTGGAGGTGCACAGACATGGGGCTAATCAGTCTGGAGGTGCACAGACATGGGGCTAATCAGTCTGGAGGTGCACAGACATGGGGCTAATCAGTCTGGAGGTGCACAGACATGGGGCTAATCAGTCTGGAGGTGCACAGACATGGGGCTAATCAGTCTGGAGGTGCACAGACATGGGGCTAATCAGTCTGGAGGTGCACTGGGCGCGTCCCTGCATGTAGGAAAGATGGTGCAGGTGTACAGACATGGGGCTAATCAGTCTGGAGGTGCACAGACATGGGGCTAATCAGTCTGGAGGTGCACAGACATGGGGCTAATCAGTCTGGAGGTGCACTGGGCGCGTCCCTGCATGTAGGAAAGATGGTGCAGGTGCAGACATGGGGCTAATCAGTCTGGAGGTGCACTGGGGTGTCCCTGCATGTAGGAGAGATGGTGCAGGTGCACACTGCACAGACATGGAGCTAATCAGTGTGTACACAAGACACTAGAGGTTAGCAGAAATGAGCCCCTTTAGGATATCCGCTGTACGTTTGAAATGTAAATCTAAAAAAATGTAAAACAAAAAAGGTATTACTATGTGCATAACTGCCTGAACGAATACATAACATTCATCCCACGAACAGGAATAAATGGAATAAAAGATCACTAACTCAGACAGTCCCAAAATGGAACCAATTAAAGAGTGAAAGGGACCCTGCTCCGGTCACCGGGGTCCTCGCCCCAGTTGCAGGGGGTGTGACGGGGACCCCAGTTGCGAGGGGGGGGGGACTGTGACAAGGACCCCACTCACTGGGGAGGGGGGGGGCAGGGGTGACGTGGACCCCAATTGTGGGGGGTGACAGGGAACCCTAGCAGTGAGGGGGGGGGGGGAGTTGATAGGGACCCCAGTCACGGGGAAGGGGGGGGGTTGGCGTGATGGGGACGCCAGTCACGGGGGGGGAGGGTTGTGTGACGGGGACCCCAGTCGCGGGGGGAGAGGGGTTGGCGGTGACGGAGACCACAGTCGCCGGGGAGGGGGCAGGGGTGACGGGGACCCCTGTCGCGGATGGAGGGGGCTGTCTGTGACGGAGACCCCAGTGGCGGTGGGGTGTGGTGACAGGGGTCCCCAGTCGAAGAGGGGTGGTGACGGGGGGGGGGGGGGGGACCCCTGTCGCGGGGGGTGACGGGATGATACTGGGGTACAGTACAGTGATGATCTCGGTGAGCCCGGGTCTTTCCACCATCTTTTTTTGACACCTGACGCTTATTACATAACACTGGTGTTTTTGGATATTATTGGCCTCTTTCCAAACCTGTAGTATAGTGTAGAACCACACGCTCCAGTATTTCCAGCCATGTCCCTCTGTACTTACTGGAGGCTCCGGAGCCGCTGCACCGACTGCTGAGTAACGGCCACTAATAACGACCGAACAGGAACTGACGAGCGGCGGCGGCTGCGCGGGAGAATGTCCGCGGTGTGAGGTGAGAGCGGGCGGGAGATCAGCGCCAGGTGTGACCCTGAGGTGAGGGAGGGATGGCGGACGGGAGGATGTCTGCGACCACGAGGTCAGGAAGCAAGTGAGGTGATGGCATACAGTGTGAGGTAATAACAAGTAACGTGAGGTGATGGCATACAGTGTGAGGTAATAACGAGTAACGTGAGGTGATGGCATACAGTGTGAGGTAATAACAAGTAACGTGAGGTGATGGCATACAGTGTGAGGTAATAACGAGTAACATGAGGTAATGGCATACAGTGTGAGGTAATAACGAGTAACATGAGGTAATGGCGTACAGTGTGAGGTAATAACGAGTAACGTGAGGTGATGGCATACAGTGTGAGGTAATAACAAGTAACGTGAGGTGATGGCATACAGTGTGAGGTAATAACGAGTAACATGAGGTAATGGCATACAGTGTGAGGTAATAACGAGTAATGTGAGGTGATGGCATACAGTGTGAGGTAATAACGAGTAATGTGAGGTGATGGCATACAGTGTGAGGTAATAACAAGTAACGTGAGGTAATGGCATACAGTGTGAGGTAATAACGAGTAACATGAGGTGATGGCATACAGTGTGAGGTAATAACAAGTAACGTGAGGTGATGGCATACAGTGTGAGGTAATAACGAGTAACGTGAGGTGATGGCATACAGTGTGAGGTAATAACGAGTAATGTGAGGTAATAGCATACAGTGTGAGGTAATAACAAGTAACGTGAGGTGATGGCATACAGTGTGAGGTAATAACGAGTAATGTGAGGTGATGGCATACAGTGTGAGGTAATAACGAGTAACGTGAGGTGATGGCGTACAGTGTGAGGTAATAACGAGTAACGTGAGGTAATGGCGTACAGTGTGAGGTAATAACGAGTAACGTGAGGTGATGGCATACAGTGTGAGGTAATAACGAGTAACATGAGGTGATGGCATACAGTGTGAGGTAATAACGAGTAACGTGAGGTGATGGCATACAGTGTGAGGTAATAACGAGTAATGTGAGGTGATGGCATACAGTGTGAGGTAATAACGAGTAACATGAGGTGATGGCATACAGTGTGAGGTAATAACGAGTAACGTGAGGTAATGGCATACAGTGTGAGGTAATAACGAGTAACGTGAGGTGATGGCATACAGTGTGAGGTAATAACGAGTAACATGAGGTGATGGCATACAGTGTGAGGTAATAACGAGTAACATGAGGTGATGGCATACAGTGTGAGGTAATAACGAGTAACATGAGGTGATGGCATACAGTGTGAGGTAATAACGAGTAACGTGAGGTGATGCATACAGTGTGAGGTAATAACGAGTAACGTGAGGTGATGCATACAGTGTGAGGTAATAACGAGTAACGTGAGGTGATGGCATACAGTGTGAGGTAATAACGAGTAACGTGAGGTGATGGCATACAGTGTGAGGTAATAACGAGTAACGTGAGGTGATGGCATACAGTGTGAGGTAATAACGAGTAACGTGAGGTGATGGCATACAGTGTGAGGTAATAACGAGTAATGTGAGGTGATGGCATACAGTGTGGGGTAATAACGAGTAACGTGAGGTGATGGCATACAGTGTGAGGTAATAACGAGTAACGTGAGGTGATGGCATACAGTGTGAGGTAATAACGAGTAACGTGAGGTGATGGCATACAGTGTGAGGTAATAACGAGTAACGTGAGGTGATGGCATACAGTGTGAGGTAATAACGAGTAACGTGAGGTGATGGCATACAGTGTGAGGTAATAACGAGTAACGTGAGGTGATGGCATACAGTGTGAGGTAATAACGAGTAACGTGAGGTGATGGCATACAGTGTGAGGTAATAACGAGTAACGTGAGGTGATGGCATACAGTGTGAGGTAATAACGAGTAACGTGAGGTGATGGCATACAGTGTGAGGTAATAACGAGTAACGTGAGGTGATGGCATACAGTGTGAGGTAATAACGAGTAACGTGAGGTGATGGCATACAGTGTGAGGTAATAACGAGTAACGTGAGGTGATGGCATACAGTGTGAGGTAATAACGAGTAACGTGAGGTGATGGCATACAGTGTGAGGTAATAACGAGTAACGTGAGGTGATGGCATACAGTGTGAGGTAATAACGAGTAACGTGAGGTGATGGCATACAGTGTGAGGTAATAACGAGTAATGTGAGGTGATGGCATACAGTGTGAGGTAATAACGAGTAACATGAGGTGATGGCATACAGTGTGAGGTAATAACGAGTAACGTGAGGTAATGGCATACAGTGTGAGGTAATAACGAGTAACGTGAGGTGATGGCATACAGTGTGAGGTAATAACGAGTAACATGAGGTGATGGCATACAGTGTGAGGTAATAACGAGTAACATGAGGTGATGGCATACAGTGTGAGGTAATAACGAGTAACATGAGGTGATGGCATACAGTGTGAGGTAATAACGAGTAACGTGAGGTGATGCATACAGTGTGAGGTAATAACGAGTAACGTGAGGTGATGCATACAGTGTGAGGTAATAACGAGTAACGTGAGGTGATGGCATACAGTGTGAGGTAATAACGAGTAACGTGAGGTGATGGCATACAGTGTGAGGTAATAACGAGTAACGTGAGGTGATGGCATACAGTGTGAGGTAATAACGAGTAATGTGAGGTGATGGCATACAGTGTGGGGTAATAACGAGTAACGTGAGGTGATGGCATACAGTGTGAGGTAATAACGAGTAACATGAGGTGATGGCATACAGTGTGAGGTAATAACGAGTAACGTGAGGTGATGGCATACAGTGTGAGGTAATAACGAGTAACGTGAGGTGATGGCATACAGTGTGAGGTAATAACGAGTAACGTGAGGTGATGGCATACAGTGTGAGGTAATAACGAGTAATGTGAGGTGATGGCATACAGTGTGAGGTAATAACGAGTAACGTGAGGTGATGGCATACAGTGTGAGGTAATAACGAGTAACGTGAGGTGATGGCATACAGTGTGAGGTAATAACGAGTAACGTGAGGTGATGGCATACAGTGTGAGGTAATAACGAGTAACGTGAGGTGATGGCATACAGTGTGAGGTAATAACGAGTAACGTGAGGTGATGGCATACAGTGTGAGGTAATAACGAGTAATGTGAGGTGATGGCATACAGTGTGAGGTAATAACGAGTAACGTGAGGTAATGGCATACAGTGTGAGGTAATAACGAGTAACATGAGGTGATGACATACAGTGTGAGGTAATAACGAGTAATGTGAGGTGATGGCATACAGTGTGAGGTAACGAGTAACGTGAGGTGATGGCATACAGTGTGAGGTAATAACGAGTAACGTGAGGTGATGGCATACAGTGTGAGGTAATAACGAGTAACGTGAGGTGATGGCATACAGTGTGAGGTAATAACGAGTAATGTGAGGTGATGGCATACAGTGTGAGGTAATAACGAGTAACGTGAGGTAATGGCATACAGTGTGAGGTAATAACGAGTAACGTGAGGTGATGGCATACAGTGTGAGGTAATAACGAGTAACATGAGGTGATGGCATACAGTGTGAGGTAATAACGAGTAACGTGAGGTGATGGCATACAGTGTGAGGTAATAACGAGTAACGTGAGGTAATAACATACAGTGTGAGGTAATAACGAGTAACGTGAGGTGATGGCATACAGTGTGAGGTAATAACGAGTAATGTGAGGTAATGGCATACAGTGTGAGGTAATAACGAGTAACGTGAGGTGATGGCATACAGTGTGAGGTAATGGCATACAGTGTGAGGTAATAACGAGTAACATGAGGTGATGACATACAGTGTGAGGTAATAACGAGTAACGTGAGGTGATGGCATACAGTGTGAGGTAATAACGAGTAACGTGAGGTGATGGCATACAGTGTGAGGTAATAACGAGAAACATGAGGTGATGGCATACAGTGTGAGGTAATAACGAGTAATGTGAGGTGATGGCATACAGTGTGGGGTAATAACGAGTAACGTGAGGTGATGGCATACAGTGTGAGGTAATAACAAGTAACGTGAGGTGATGGCATACAGTGTGAGGTAATAACGAGTAACATGAGGTGATGGCATACAGTGTGAGGTAATAACGAGTAACGTGAGGTGATGGCATACAGTGTGAGGTAATAACGAGTAATGTGAGGTGATGGCATACAGTGTGAGGTAATAACGAGTAACGTGAGGTGATGGCATACAGTGTGAGGTAATAACGAGTAATGTGAGGTGATGGCATACAGTGTGAGGTAATAACGAGTAATGTGAGGTGATGGCATACAGTGTGAGGTAATAACGAGTAACGTGAGGTGATGGCATACAGTGTGAGGTAATAACGAGTAACGTGAGGTGATGGCATACAGTGAGAGGTAATAACGAGTAACGTGAGGTGATGGCATACAGTGTGAGGTAATAACGAGTAACGTGAGGTGATGGCATACAGTGTGAGGTAATAACGAGTAATGTGAGGTGATGGCATACAGTGTGAGGTAATAACGAGTAACGTGAGGTAATGGCATACAGTGTGAGGTAACAACGAGTAACGTGAGGTGATGGCATACAGTGTGAGGTAATAACGAGTAATGTGAGGTGATGGCATACAGTGTGAGGTAACAACGAGTAACGTGAGGTGATGGCATACAGTGTGAGGTAATAACGAGTAACGTGAGGTGATGGCATACAGTGTGAGGTAATAACGAGTAATGTGAGGTGATGGCATACAGTGTGAGGTAATAACGAGTAACGTGAGGTGATGGCATACAGTGTGAGGTAATAACGAGTAACGTGAGGTGATGGCATACAGTGTGAGGTAATAACGAGTAACGTGAGGTAATGGCATACAGTGTGAGGTAATAACGAGTAACGTGAGGTGATGGCATACAGTGTGAGGTAATAACGAGTAACATGAGGTGATGGCATACAGTGTGAGGTAATAACGAGTAACGTGAGGTGATGGCATACAGTGTGAGGTAATAACGAGTAACGTGAGGTAATAACATACAGTGTGAGGTAATAACGAGTAACGTGAGGTGATGGCATACAGTGTGAGGTAATAACGAGTAATGTGAGGTAATGGCATACAGTGTGAGGTAATAACGAGTAACGTGAGGTGATGGCATACAGTGTGAGGTAATGGCATACAGTGTGAGGTAATAACGAGTAACATGAGGTGATGACATACAGTGTGAGGTAATAACGAGTAACGTGAGGTGATGGCATACAGTGTGAGGTAATAACGAGTAACGTGAGGTGATGGCATACAGTGTGAGGTAATAACGAGTAACGTGAGGTGATGGCATACAGTGTGAGGTAATAACGAGTAACGTGAGGTGATGGCATACAGTGTGAGGTAATAACGAGTAATGTGAGGTGATGGCATACAGTGTGGGGTAATAACGAGTAACGTGAGGTGATGGCATACAGTGTGAGGTAATAACGAGTAACATGAGGTGATGGCATACAGTGTGAGGTAATAACGAGTAACGTGAGGTGATGGCATACAGTGTGAGGTAATAACGAGTAACGTGAGGTGATGGCATACAGTGTGAGGTAATAACGAGTAACGTGAGGTGATGGCATACAGTGTGAGGTAATAACGAGTAATGTGAGGTGATGGCATACAGTGTGAGGTAATAACGAGTAATGTGAGGTGATGGCATACAGTGTGAGGTAATAACGAGTAACGTGAGGTGATGGCATACAGTGTGAGGTAATAACGAGTAACGTGAGGTGATGGCATACAGTGTGAGGTAATAACGAGTAACGTGAGGTGATGGCATACAGTGTGAGGTAATAACGAGTAACGTGAGGTGATGGCATACAGTGTGAGGTAATAACGAGTAACGTGAGGTGATGGCATACAGTGTGAGGTAATAACGAGTAATGTGAGGTGATGGCATACAGTGTGAGGTAATAACGAGTAACGTGAGGTAATGGCATACAGTGTGAGGTAACAACGAGTAACGTGAGGTGATGGCATACAGTGTGAGGTAATAACGAGTAATGTGAGGTGATGGCATACAGTGTGAGGTAACAACGAGTAACGTGAGGTGATGGCATACAGTGTGAGGTAATAACGAGTAACGTGAGGTGATGGCATACAGTGTGAGGTAATAACGAGTAATGTGAGGTGATGGCATACAGTGTGAGGTAATAACGAGTAATGTGAGGTGATGGCATACAGTGTGAGGTAATAACGAGTAACGTGAGGTGATGGCATACAGTGTGAGGTAATAACGAGTAACATGAGGTGATGGCATACAGTGTGAGGTAATAACGAGTAACGTGAGGTAATGGCATACAGTGTGAGGTAACAACGAGTAACGTGAGGTGATGGCATACAGTGTGAGGTAACAACGAGTAACGTGAGGTGATGGCATACAGTGTGAGGTAACAACGAGTAACGTGAGGTGATGGCATACAGTGTGAGGTAACAACGAGTAACGTGAGGTGATGGCATACAGTGTGAGGTAACAACGAGTAACGTGAGGTAATGGCATACAGTGTGAGGTAACAACGAGTAACGTGAGGTAATGGCATACAGTGTGAGTATACAGTGTAACATTTCTGCAGTCATTCCCCAGCGAAACCTATGGGTATAAAAAAATGCGGTGTGCACACTACGGTTTTTTTTATACCTGCGGATTTACTCGCAGAATTAATGAGCATGTCACTCCTTTTCTGCAGGTACCTGCGGTTTTTGCCATAGATAATGGTTAAAAAAATGCAGGGCAAAACGCAGGTGCGGTATTCTGCCAGAGGGTGCGGATTTTTCTTAAGAAAAGTCCATTTTCTAGTGCGCACATAGCCTTATGTGGATTTTGGAGCCGAGTTTTCGGTGTGAAGATCCTGTTGGAATCGGCTGATTCCTGCTGTCTAAACCAATGATTGCAGCCCGGTATATTTCTCTCTGAAACGCTGTGCAACACGATGAATTTTTCTTTCTGTAGATTGTGAGAATGCAGAGTGTAATTAATGACAGATCTCTTCCACTTTATGGTGGCTAGTAGCTTCTTACTGAACCCCGGTAATGGAGGCTGATGTCCAGCATTGTGGTCTGTGGTTTTATGCTGACTCTTTTATGGCCCTGTACACATAGTGTGCATGGGGCTCCTGTAGAGTTGTCTGATGAAGATGCAGGTGCCTTCTTTTTTTTTTTTGTGCTGTAGCAACAGAACAAAACTCATCTACAGATATGAAAATACTTTATTTTGTATCTTATTTTCAATGTAAAGAATAACAGATATCCATACAAAGATAAAAAGCCAAAATGTACAAAACGCTCAAAAAACAATAGAAAAATACCAGAAAACATCTGTACAAATTTCAAAATACAGTTCTGTAAGAAAACTAAAAAAACAATCCTGCATTTGTGTGACCGAGGTCTACTCGTTTAGTTTCTATGCTTTGTATATATCGTCCCAGCTAAGGGCGCCGCTTGTTTATCATGTGAAATCTAGGAAAATAATTCATAATTTATACAGTAAACTCGTCGTGTGATGCACGTGGCGGCTGCACCGACAAACGCTCAGCGTCTGTGAATCCGAGGAGGTGGGGGAAGGAAGGCACATCGGACACCACCCCCTTGGTTTAGTCCCACATGTTTGATAGCTTTTTATGTAAAGTCTGAGTATACGCAAGTAGAAAACATAGAACAATATAAAATACAGCGAAAATCTATCCGAGCAATAAACTCAACATCAAAAATTATATTTTCTATTGGTAAAAGGCCTGAATAAGACTCGGTGAAGAATGAATACTCGGCCATCACATTTAGTATGTTCAAGCTCCCATCTGAACTTTGTCTCCATTATTCACCTTATACATTTTACTCATATGGCTCCATTAATTCCACAGCGCTGCACAGAAATCATCATCACTGTCCCTATTGGGGCTCATGGACACAGGGAGAACATACAAACTCCTTATAGGTGTTGTCCTTGGTGGATTTAAACACAGGACTCCAGTGCTGCAAAGCACCAGTGCTAACTACTGAGCCACCATGCTGCTAACCACTGAGCCACCATGTTTTAACTACTGAGCCATTATGCTGCCCTGTATACAGTACAGAGCTAACTATGGAGCTACCGTGCTGCGCTGTATACAGTACAGTGGTAAACACTAAGCCACAATGCTGTCCTGTATACAGTGCAGTGTTAACCACTGAGCCAGAGTGCTTCCCTGTATAGAGTACAGTTCTAGCAACTGAGCCACGATGATGCCCTGTATACAATACAATGCTAACCACTGAGACACTGTAGTGCCCTATATATAGTACAGCGCTAACCATTGAACCACCGTGTTGCCCTGTATATAGTGCAATGCTAACCACTGAGCTTCGATGCTGCCCTGTATATAGTACATTGCTAACCACTGAGCCACCGTGCTTCCCTGTATACAGAACAGTGATAGCCACTGAGCCACCGTGCTGCCCAGTATGCAGTACAGTGATAACCATTGAGCCACCATGCTGCCCAGTATGCAGTACAGTGCTAACCACTGAGCCACCGTGCTGCCAAGCTATATCTCTATTTTTTTCCTGGCATTTATTTTCCTTCGTTGACCATTATGAAGTTATCAGCCTCGCCACTTCCTTTTCCCTTTTCTTATACAGGCTTTAGGGCTATTAAGTCATCAGTACTAGACACCAACCTAGTGAAATTGTGTAGTATATGGTGCATCGTGGGCGGTGACATAGAATAATTCCATATTTTTTATCTGTGTTCCCAATGTACAATATTTAGTTATCGCTGCAGTGAGGGTAGAGGCGTAATGAAATGAATGGAAAAGCCTGACATTGTGCGTCTTCTCTGTAGTGCCTCATTCAGATATCAGTGTTTCTTAGGCTAGGTTCACATTTCCGTTGTTTTGCATCAGTCACATGCGTTGCTTGACGCTTGTGACTGATGCGTTGTACAACGGATGACAAGAATTGGAATTCATTGTCATGAGAAAGCGAATTCCGTTGTAAAACGAGAGAGAGAGAATGATCAGCTGATTGTTCACAATAGCCAGCCGCCGGCTTTTGAGAGCGATCAGCTGATCTCCCAGCGGCCGGCTTTTGAGAGCGATCAGCTGATCTCCCAGCGGCCGGCTTTTGAGAGCGATCAGCTGATCTCCCAGCGGCCGGCTTTTGAGAGCGATCAGCTGATCCCCCGGCGGCCGGCTTTTGAGAGCGATCAGCTGATCTCCCAGCGGCCGGCTTTTGAGAGCGATCAGCTGATCTCCCAGCGGCCGGCTTTTCAGAGCGATCAGCTGATCTCCCGGCCGCCGGCTTTTGAGAGCGATCAGCTGATCTCCCGGCCGCCGGCTTTTGAGAGCGATCAGCTGATCTCCCGGCCGCCGGCTTTTGAGAGCAATCAGCTGATCTCCCGGCGGCCGGCTTTTGAGAGCGATCAGCTGATCTCCCGGATGCCGGCTTCTGAGAGCGATCAGCTGATCTCCCGGACGCCGGCTTTTGAGAGCGATCAGCTGATCTCCCGACCGCCGAGAGAGAGCATGCACAGCTAAATCAAAAGGATTCCGCTGCTCAAAAAACATTACATGCTGCGTTCCTGCCAGTCCTGATCAGTCGGGCGGCGGATGCAACGCAAGGGCATCAGTCACAATCTGCCGCTCATACAAGTCTATGGGAAACAACAGAATCCGCCAAACGGATTGCGTTATCAGAGCGGTGGATTGTGACTGATTATAAACAACGGAAATGTGAACCTAGCCTTACGTACGAGAAAAACAGACCGGGCAATGATTTTCATCAGAGTTTGCTCAGTGGCATCAGGGTTTTTTTTCACTAATGAGAATAAAAGCTGTTTCTCCACATCCACCTGTCAGTGAAGATCGGACAGCACCAGATGTCATTCGTACGCTGTCATATTTTTGCAGACTTAGTTTTTGATCAAAATCGCCAATCCAAGTTCAATATCTGGCGTCTCTGCGATTTTGCATAGACAACTCATTCTAAGGAAAAAATCTGACTGTCATAGGTGCAAGTGCTATCCATGAAGAAAACAGCACTCGTTTGTGAAAAACTGAGGTGTGACTGAGGCCTCACCAACAGCACGGAGATACCAGACTAACATCAGTACACACAGGTGTGACTGAGGCCTCACCAACAGCACGGAGATACCAGACTAACATCAGTACACACAGGTGTGACTGAGGCCTCACCAACAGCACGGAGATACCAGACTAACATCAGTACACACAGGTGTGACTGAGGCCTCACCAACAGCACGGAGATACCAGACTAACATCAGTACACACAGGTGTGACTGAGGTCTCACCAACAGCACGGAGATACCAGACTAACAGTACACACAGGTGTGACTGAGGCCTCACCAACAGCACAGAGATACCAGACTAACATCAGTACACACAGGTGTGAATGAGGCCTCACCAACAGCACGGAGATACCAGACTAACAGTACACACAGGTGTGACTGAGGCCTCACCAACAGCACGGAGATACCAGACTAACATCAGTACACACAGGTGTGACTGAGGCCTCACCAACAGCACGGAGATACCAGACTAACATCAGTACACACAGGTGTGACTGAGGCCTCACCAACAGCACGGAGATACCAGACTAACATCAGTACACACAGGTGTGACTGAGGTCTCACCAACAGCACGGAGATACCAGACTAACAGTACACACAGGTGTGACTGAGGCCTCACCAACAGCACAGAGATACCAGACTAACATCAGTACACACAGGTGTGAATGAGGCCTCACCAACAGCACGGAGATACCAGACTAACATCAGTACACACAACACCAACAGCACGGAGATACCAGACTAAGGCTAGGGCCCCACTTTGCGTTGTGCTACTTGCAGTTTTGAACGCACGTTTTGGGCTTAATTGATTTGACGAAAGTTGCCTTTTTCAGAAATTTAGTGCTTTAGTGTTTTCAGCGCTTTTACCTGCTTTTCTATCTGCGCTTTGATAGATGCGTTTTGTACATCAAGACACTGCTAAATAAAGTTTAAATAGTCAAACTCAATGAAAAAATTGGAAAAAAAGAAACAAATCTATATTTGAGTGAAAAATAATAGAAATAGATTAATTTAATGAAATTATAGCGCTAATATGATATTTAATGGAAAAATAGCATTATTTTAGGAAATTTCTTATTTTTAATTGTCGGACTATGTGTATGTGTAAAGGGACATATGAAATCATTATTTTGAAGTCCAAAACGCATGTTTTCTGCACCAAAAAAGCAGGTAAAATGCAGGAATTTTGAGGATTCTTGGTTTTTGCCATTTCTCATTGACTTCAATGTTATCAAAACGCACCCAAAATGGCAAAAACAATTGACATGCTGCTTCTTTGAACGCATGGTTTTTGCCACAAAATATGCAAATTTAAAGCAGCGTTTCAAAACGCAAAGTGGGGTCTAGAAATCCTCATTTTCCATAGACTTTGCTGTGAAATCAAAACGCATGCCTTTTGGCATGAAAAAGGTGCTTCCCAAAACGGACCTAAAAAGCACCTAAAACGCAGGTAAAAACGCAAAGTGGGGCCCTAGCCTAACATCAGTACACACAGGTGTGACTGAGGCCTCACCAACAGCACGGAGATACTAGACTAACATCAGTACACACAGGTGTGACTGAGACCTCACCAACAGCACAGAGATATCAGACTAACATCAGTACACACAGGTGTGAATGAGGCCTCACCAACAGCACAGAGATACCAGACTAACATCAGTACACACAGGTGTGAATGAGGCCTCACCAACAACACGGAGATACCAGACTAACATCAGTACACACAGGTGTGAATGAGGCCTCACCAACAGCACGGAGATACCAGATTAACATCAGTACACACAGGTGGGACTGAGGCCTCACCAACAGCATGGAGATACCAGACTAACATCAGTACACACAGGTGTGACTGAGGCTTCACCAACAGTATGGAGATACCAGACTAACATCAGTACACACAGGTGGGACTGAGGCCTCACCAACAGCACGGAGATACCAGACTAACATCAAGACACACAGGTGGGACTGAGGCCTCACCAACAGTATGGAGATACCAGACTAACATCAGTGCACACAGGTGTGACTGAGGCCTCATCAATAGCACGGGATATACCAGACTAACATCAGTACACAGGTGTGAAATGTTCTGTGGCCTAGGACAGCAATTTTCTGAATAAAGTCCAATATTGGGAAAATCCCATAGTGTCTCTGATTTTAATTTCTTCAGGTAATGTTTCGCCACTATTTCATCCTATTGTACAGTATATCATGTGACCGCATATGCTTTACAATAAAATCAGTATTTACAAAGTTGCCCCTATACGCATTGATTGTCCTACATGACATATACAGATGATCGCGCACCTGTGTATACCACGTCCTATTTTTTCCTCTCTGGTTCGTGTCCTGCAGGCTTGTGCTTAATAACATGACCCAATCTTATTACATGTGTACAGTAATCCCTCTTTGATTTTTCTGCAATGTCTTCTGACAAACCCATCCTGAGCTCTGCGCCCTGTGCACAAAATCAAGGGGACTTCCGGGGTGAATCCAGGCAATATAAACACATTGTAATCCTACTCAAAATAAGACAAGCTGCATCATTTAGTGATATAAACCCTATTTTTACTGTGTGTATTCACCCAATTCTTTGAATACAGCCTGCAGTGTAAAGAATGGAGGCCGTCATTACTGCATTTAAACAATTCCACAGTCATTATGTTTATAGAAAAAGCATAAAAATCGTGTAAACTTCACATATGTAATAGTGTGTGCGTTTAGTTGTACATATGGTTGTCATGGCAGCACTAAGAATGTGGCATTAACAACCAGAGTAAAGCCTCCATTCTTTACACTGCAGGCTGCATGCAGAAAGCGAGAGGACACGGCCAGGTTTATTTTGCAGTGACTTATCATATTCTATAATTCCTGTATTTGCAGAATGCATTAGAATACCAGATTATCCTACACAAAGGGTTGTCTGAAAAGTTATAGCAGTTTGGCCAAATGTGACAGAGTATTGACCTGTTCCATTCCCGCCAGCCTTTCTTCCTGCCTTGCAGTGATCCGCGTACATCCACGATACCACATGAGCCAATCACTGGCGGGGCAGTCTGCTGCCATACATAGTAGGAAAATGATTGGCGATCACAAGGGTGTACCTGATGTCACTGCAAGAGGGAAGGCCGCAATGGTGGGTGCGGACTGTTCCGGCTCCATCACTAGTGGACGCACACAGCAGAGGGCCCCTGTGCAAGGACAATATATCGGCTTTTTCAGTCTAATATCTCATCATAATGCCCAATTCCACCTGCTTTGGAGTAGAAATGGGCCCCTTACCTCTTGGGCCTCTATGTGGCTGCACAGGTTTCACCAATAATATGTCCGCCTCTGGCCTCCATAGAGGTGAAGCACTGAATAGGCGAGTATTGGTCAGTTTCTTACATTTCCTGGAAGTAGCCACATTTTTGTAAACCCTGGACGAGCCATTTAATCTAATTTTAAACCTGTCTTCTAAGTGTGAGCCACATAGTCTATGGTGGCCAGTGAGATGAGCAACCTTCTACATGTCTGTCTGCAGTTAACATTATATGGGGAACCTGGATTTCATGTAGGGCAATAAGCCCACTAACATTGCTGCAATTCCAGTTAGTTCAGAAGCTGTTCCATATCGCCGTCCAGTGCGTCTCTTTACAACAAAAAGTTCATGAATGCTTAGGAAAAGAAGTAAGTCTAATGCAGATCATTGTCGGGGATTGATGCTATGTGCGGCTCGCACCGCTTCCATATCACATCCCTGGGTTCAAGCACTTCGTCTTGCTTTCCCTGGCAAGGACACACTTGAATTAATACTGGCTCATAAAGACCTGGGAAGGCTGAGAAGGGAGATTAATACTGATATGGCGCAGAGTTCAGTCTTTAAGGACACTTTTTACCTCCTCCTCCCCAAATGAGATGTATTTCATCAAAGCCACCATGTCACGCTGTGGACCGAGTCTAGTAGAAGCCCAGGTGCGGCTGTACGTGGGTATTGGGGTGTCGGGGAACATTTGGATTAGGGTATAGGTTTGCATTTGGTGAACTCCAGTAAGATGAGGTTGCACCAAAGAAGCCAGAAGACGTGACCGGCATCGATGAGGGGTGTGAAGGGACAAAGTTAACCTTCTGCGGGTGAGTGTGGTAGGTTGGCATGTACGAGAACTCTGATGGGTATTTGTAGACAGATGTCTCAGTGGGATGAGGCTGCAGCGCTTGAGCAATGCCGTGAAAGTCAAATTTGTAAGCGTAGCGCTTCCCATGGACTTTGGTCATAATGTTTTTGTCGTAGTAATATCTCAGTGCCCGGCTCAACTTGTCATAGTTCATGTTGGGTTTGCTTTTCCTTTCACCCCATCTCCGCGCTACCTCATCCGGATCTGTCATCTTAAATTCTCCATTTGTGCCCTCCCAGGTGATGCAGCTAGCGTTGGCACTGTCCGACAGCAACTCGAGGAGAAACTGCCACAGCTGGATCTGACCACTCCCTGAAAGAAATGGAAGGTACGCTCATCAGTAAGGTGGTAAATTACAGAACTGCCCTATACAGGTCAGTAAAGATCAGTCACATTAATAATATAATGACTGGGTTAGTCATCAGGAATATCGTACAAACTATCTGACAAGACAAAGGGGTCTGAGAACCAAACCATTGTTTTATTTCCTTCAAAAAGTATAAAATAAAAAGAGGCCTTAGTTATTAGTTTGGTAATGTTCAATAGCTGGCACCCCCAATCATCAGCCAGCAGAGGTCCAACTGAAGCTCGACGTACGGAGCAAGAACACAGCTCTGTACACAATGCAGTTGCTTATCTCAGGTATTGTCGCTCTGCTCCTATTCAATTCTGTAGGAACTGTAGTACAGTATCCACGGTCTCTACACTGTGTTCAGAGCTGTGATGTCATGGCCTCTACACTGTGTTCAGAGCTGTGATGTCACGGCCCCTACACTGTGTTCAGAGCTGTGATGTCACGGCCTCTACACTGTGTTCAGAGCTGTGATGTCACGGTCTCTACACTGTGTTCAGAGCTGTGATGTCACGGCCTCTACACTATGTTCAGAGCTGTGATGTCACGGCCTCTACACTGTGTTCAGAGCTGTGATGTCACGGCCCCTACACTATGTTCAGAGCTGTGATGTCACGGCCTCTACACTGTGTTCAGAGCTGTGATGTCACGGCCTCTACACTGTGTTCAGAGCTGTGATGTCACGGTCTCTACACTGTGTTCAGAGCTGTGATGTCACGGCCCCTACACTGTGTTCAGAGCTGTGATGTCACGGCCCCTACACTGTGTTCAGAGCTGTGATGTCACGGCCCCTACACTGTGTTCAGAGCTGTGATGTCACGGCCCCTACACTGTGTTCAGAGCTGTGATGTCACGGCCCCTACACTGTGTTCAGAGCTGTGATGTCACGGCCCCTACACTGTGTTCAGAGCTGTGATGTCACGGCCCCTACACTGTGTTCAGAGCTGTGATGTCACGGTCTCTACACTGTGTTCAGAGCTGTGATGTCACGGCCTCTACACTGTGTTCAGAGCTGTGATGTCACGGCCTCTACACTGTGTTCAGAGCTGTGATGTCACGGCCCCTACACTGTGTTCAGAGCTGTGATGTCACGGCCTCTACACTGTGTTCAGAGCTGTGATGTCACGGCCTCTACACTGTGTTCAGAGCTGTGATGTCACGGCCTCTACACTGTGTTCAGAGCTGTGATGTCACGGCCCCTACACTGTGTTCAGAGCTGTGATGTCACGGCCTCTACACTGTGTTCAGAGCTGTGATGTCACGGCCTCTACACTGTGTTCAGAGCTGTGATGTCACGGCCTCTACACTGTGTTCAGAGCTGTGATGTCACGGCCTCTACACTGTGTTCAGAGCTGTGATGTCACGGCCTCTACACTGTGTTCAGAGCTGTGATGTCACGGCCCCTACACTGTGTTCAGAGCTGTGATGTCACGGCCTCTACACTGTGTTCAGAGCTGTGATGTCACGGCCTCTACACTGTGTTCAGAGCTGTGATGTCACGGCCTCTGCACTGTGTTCAGAGCTGTGATGTCACGGCCCCTACACTGTGTTCAGAGCTGTGATGTCACGGCCTCTACACTGTGTTCAGAGCTGTGATGTCACGGCCTCTACACTGTGTTCAGAGCTGTGATGTCACGGCCTCTACACTGTGTTCAGAGCTGTGATGTCACGGCCCCTACACTGTGTTCAGAGCTGTGATGTCACGGCCTCTACACTGTGTTCAGAGCTGTGATGTCACGGCCTCTACACTGTGTTCAGAGCTGTGATGTCACGGCCTCTACACTGTGTTCAGAGCTGTGATGTCACGGCCTCTACACTGTGTTCAGAGCTGTGATGTCACGGCCTCTACACTGTGTTCAGAGCTGTGATGTCACGGCCTCTACACTGTGTTCAGAGCTGTGATGTCACGGCCCCTACACTGTGTTCAGAGCTGTGATGTCACGGCCCCTACACTGTGTTCAGAGCTGTGATGTCACGGCCTCTACACTGTGTTCAGAGCTGTGATGTCACGGCCTCTACACTGTGTTCAGAGCTGTGATGTCACGGCCCCTACACTGTGTTCAGAGCTGTGATGTCACGGCCTCTACACTGTGTTCAGAGCTGTGATGTCACGGCCTCTACACTGTGTTCAGAGCTGTGATGTCACGGCCTCTACACTGTGTTCAGAGCTGTGATGTCACGGCCCCTACACTGTGTTCAGAGCTGTGATGTCACGGCCCCTACACTGTGTTCAGAGCTGTGATGTCACGGCCCCTACACTGTGTTCAGAGCTGTGATGTCACGGCCCCTACACTGTGTTCAGAGCTGTGATGTCATGGCCTCTACACTGTGTTCAGAGCTGTGATGTCACGGCCCCTACACTGTGTTCAGAGCTGTGATGTCACGGCCTCTACACTGTGTTCAGAGCTGTGATGTCACGGCCCCTACACTGTGTTCAGAGCTGTGATGTCACGGCCTCTACACTGTGTTCAGAGCTGTGATGTCACGGCCCCTACACTGTGTTCAGAGCTGTGATGTCACGGCCTCTACACTGTGTTCAGAGCTGTGATGTCACGGCCTCTACACTGTGTTCAGAGCTGTGATGTCACGGCCTCTACACTGTGTTCAGAGCTGTGATGTCACGGCCCCTACACTGTGTTCAGAGCTGTGATGTCACGGCCCCTACACTGTGTTCAGAGCTGTGATGTCACGGCCTCTACACTGTGTTCAGAGCTGTGATGTCACGGCCCCTACACTGTGTTCAGAGCTGTGATGTCACGGCCTCTACACTGTGTGCTTCTGGCTGCGGGACCTGGTGAGAGCTGATCATAAGTGCAAGGTTTTAGACTAGCTCCACACTGATATTATTTACAGTGCCTTGCGAAAGTATTCGGCCCCTTGAATTTTTCAACCTTTTCCCACATTTCAGGCTCAAACATAAAGATAAAATGTGAATGTTCTGGTGAAGAATCAACAACAAGTGACACAATTGTGAAGAGGAAGGAAATTTATTGCTTATTTTCAACTTTTTAAAAAAATAAATAACTGACAAGTGGCGTGCAATATTATTCATCCCCGTTACTTTCAGTGCAGCAAACTCACTCCAGAAGTTGATTGAGGATCTGTGAATGATGCAATGTTGTCCTAAATGACTGATGATGATAAATATAAGCCCCTGTGTGTAATCAAGTCTCCGTATAATGCCCCTGCTCTGTGATAGGCTCAGGGTTCTGTGTAAAAGCACATCATGAAGACCAAGGAACACAACAGGCAGGTCCATGATACTGTTGTGGAGAATTACTAGGTCTGTTGATGATTTTTTACTATAGTTTCTGGCCTATGTGTTAATAGTCAGTGCATCCATACGCCTAGAGAAAGGAATATATATATATATATATATATATATATAAAAAAAATGCAGTTACAAAATTCAACAAATTTGGGGGGTCTCTGGCTAAACGCCCCAGGTTTACAACCAAGAAGTCTGTTGTTGGAATTTGTTTGATTCCATGTGTTAAAATAATTCTTATATTTCCTCTATATAAGATCTGAGGTTTATGTGTACATTTGCTGGGTTGTGATCAAACGTTTCACAGGTTTGGACTTTGAGTAAGTCAATGCCATTTCTTTTGAGGTCGATATAAACGCAAAAAAGATGGACTCAGGTTTACTAATGACATGTATTGTGGCACTGTTTTCCGGGCTCTACGTGGGGGGGTTGTGTTGAAGCTTATAATTATTGTGATAAATGTTTAAGGTAAAATATTCAATAACAAATGCGTTGGTTTTTTTTATAAAAAAAGAAGAGGTAAAAGTTTTGTGGATTTGTCTGTATCACTGTTTTAATAATACATTATTTCATGTCCACGTTGTAAACCTTTTCTATAGGCGCCTTTGGGACAAATCTTATTTGTGGACGCTGCATTTATACGGTTTCTGATACTTGGTGCTTTTCATGGTTCTGTGTACACATTTTTTCTAAGAAAATTTCTATAAATTACCTATTGCAACCTTAGTAATGCTGCTGGGACAAATGTGCTCACTAGGGGGCAGTGTAAGGTTTTGCAGAATCCAGCTGGAGACTTGATGACGTGCGTGTAATGGAAATGTATCACAGAGATGCAGGTGAAAAACTGAAATTACGGATCATGAATGGTTAGAGCAAAAGCTGTCGCCCTGTGTACGGTGATTTGGGGTGTGATTTTGGCAGCAGGGGAATGTTCTGCCTGAACCATACAGTTGTATTCAAGAGGCTCAGATTATTATACTTGTAATAGGAGTCCCTTGTACTGTATGTTCTGCAGCTCTAGAAATGATCACAATCCAACACTTGATTCCAGCCTAGATCTGTGATATGACGTGGACCCTCGCTATATCAGAAGCAACAAGGGAATTAGGGCTCGTGCACACGATCAGCGTTTACAGCGTTGTGGACGCAGCATGCTTCAGCTGCATCAATGCACTGCGATGTGCAGTACAAGCACCGTGGATGGCATTTCTAGAAACCCCGTGCCCACTGCGCTTGTTTTTCCAGCTGCAAACACTGACCTGCAGGGCAGCTTTCCAAGCCTCAGCATGTCAATTGTTCGCTGCGGAGTCGCATGTGTCCTTCATAGGGAGAACACAAGTGAGAGACCGCAGCTCCCCGAACCCTGATCATGGGTACGAGCAGCTGCAGTCTCCTGCGGAGGAGTCTCACGGCCCGCTGAGTCCTGATCGTGTGCACGTACACTTACCCTCATTAGTCAATTTGTGGTCATGGTTTAGTTAAGGTTTACCTATTTTTATTTATTGTGGGTGTTACATCTGAGAATGTTTCTGATGTAGTAAATACTGACTGGGGAGTGCACTAATGTAATCTCACCTGGATTAGCCAACCTGCTGCTTGTGGGACCCAGGATTTGATAGGGATCTGGAAGAAAGAACAGGTATATTAATCCACACCAGCAACCCTTCTCCTAAAAACATGTCAGATGGACTCACTAATAAGTGACCAGCATAGGAATCGTCAGATGATTTCTATACGCTAAGTGATGTCTGGTTGTGGACATAAACATTGTAACGAGAATCTGTCATCAGGTTTATGCTTTCCAATCTGACTAGACCGTAACATAGGGACAGAGACCCTGATTACAGAAAGCCCTGTTTTCTGAGCTGCGGCTGTGCTAGTCCTCTCAGTGCTGGATAGATAGTCCAGATAGAAGTCCTGGATTACAGGGAGCTCATCATTAAGGGGCTAGCAGCTATGCAAATCAGATCCATTCAGTCCAGAAGGTGTAGATGCTATAGTCTCAAGTCAAGGTGCCCTGGTCTTATAAGCCTTATTGTTTTCCATAGGAACATCACAAGCCGTGCCCCAGCGAGTTCAGTAAAGCTATGTAGGGTAGGGATAATGTAGGTCTGGACAGGAGCAATGACAGGTAGCGATAAGTCCAGAATACATGGTAAGAATGTGTATGCTACTCTTTTATTTTTGACTATCTCTCTTTCTGTATTATTACCTGGTTGTGGGCGTTGCTGCTCTGCAGTCTTGTTCACATTTTGGGAGCCTCCAACAGGGGGACCTGTGAAATAACACATAAATTAGAGTATTAAAATGTGGGAAAGTGACAAGGAAGGTCTATGTTTAACTGGGTTTTCTGGGACTTTGGTATCGATGGCCCATTTGTGCATGGATGACTCTGTGCTTTGTAAACAATGTAGAGGGTCTTGCAATGATCTGATGATAGATGTGGGTGCTTCAAGTTGACGAGATAGATCATCAGTGACAAACTTCTGGAAAACCCCCTTTAAAACAGCTCAGTGTCCTGAACAATCAGCTGAGATCTGCTCTGGAAACGGCCGTGCTTTGGCAATTTACGTAGTGAACACCGCTGCTCAATGTTAGTGTCAAGTACTGCAGATCAGCTCTTATTCACGTGCTGTGGGAATGCTGAGGACAGGTCATCAGTATACAAGTCCGGGAACACCCTTTTAAGGTCCACTTACTTTTCGTGACAGAAGAATTGACGTTATTTCCCCAGCCAGATCTCCGGATGGTATCGTAGGAAGGATCTGTTGGAAGTGATAAATGCTGATTAGACAACTTTGCAGGATTAGGCAGTGCTTATGGATAGTATATTTTATACATTTACAATCAGCTTAAATGCATTTTATAGATTCTACAAACTTTCAGTACCAAGATCCAACCACAAAGCTTTAGAATATCAATAATAATGTTTATTTCTATAGCACCAACATATTCCTCAGCAATTCACAATTCAGAACATGAATAGATTAAAATGTATCTGCTTAACACACAAAAGTGGGCAAACTTCAACTTCATGTCCTTAACCCCTGACTGACCAGACGCTGGCCATCTTTGAGGTGTAAAAAATAGTTCTTAACAATGAAGCAGTATGTTACAAAATGCAATCTCTTTTACTATATCTATTTTGAGACTCCCGATACATGCTGGATGTGAGTTCTGTGCGTTTCTCCCAGTAATATAGGCTGGATGTGACATCAATATGTCCCTCCCAGTAATATAGGCTGGATGTGACATCAGTGTGTCTCTCCCAGTAATATAGGCTGGATGTGACATCAGTGTGTCTCTCCCAGTAATATAGGCTGGATGTGACATCAGTGTGTCTCTCTGGGATATAGGCTAGATGTGAGTTCTGTGTGTTTCTCCCAGTAAAATAGGCTGGATGTGACATCAGTGTGTCTCTCTGGGATATAGGCTGGATGTGAGTTCTGTGTGTTTCTCCCAGTAATATAGGCTGGATGTGAGTTCTGTGTGTTTCTCCCAGTAATATAGGCTGGATGTGAGTTCTGTGTGTTTCTCCCAGTAATATAGGCTGGATGTGAGTTCTGTGTGTTTCTCCCAGTAATATAGGATGGATGTGACATCAGTGTGTCTCTCCCAGTAATATAGGCTGGATGTGAGTTCTGTGTGTTTCTCCCAGTAATATAGGCTGGATGTGAGTTCTGTGTGTTTCTCCCAGTAATATAGGCTGGATGTGAGTTCTGTGTGTTTCTCCCAGTAATATAGGCTGGATGTGAGTTCTGTGTGTTTCTCCCAGTAATATAGGCTGGATGTGAGTTCTGTGTGTTTCTCCCAGTAATATAGGATGGATGTGACATCAGTGTGTCTCTCCCAGTAATATAGGCTGGATGTGAGTTCTGTGTGTTTCTCCCAGTAATATAGGCTGGATGTGAGTTCTGTGTGTTTCTCCCAGTAATATAGGCTGGATGTGAGGAGTTCTGTGTGTTTCTCCCAGTAATATAGGCTGGATGTGAGTTCTGTGTGTTTCTCCCAGTAATATAGGATGGATGTGACATCAGTGTGTCTCTCCCAGTAACATAGGCTGGATGTGACATCAGTGTGTGTCTCCCAGTAATATAGGCTGGATGTGAGGTCTGTGTGTCTCTCCCAGTAACATAGGCTGGATGTGACATCAGTGTGTGTCTCCCAGTAATATAGGCCGGATGTGAGGTCTGTGTGTCTCTCCCAGTAACATAGGCTGGATGTGAGCTCTGTGCGTTTCTCCCAGTAATATAGGCTGGATGTGAGTTCTGTGTGTTTCTCCCAGTAATATAGGCTGGATGTGAGGTCTGTGTATTTCTCCCAGTAATATAGGCTGGATGTGAGCTCTGTGCGTTTCTCCCAGTAATATAGGCTGGATGTGAGTTCTGTGTGTCTCTCCCAGTAATATAGGCTGGATGTGAGCTCTGTGTGTTTCTCCCAGTAATATAGGCTGGATGTGAGCTCTGTGTGTTTCTCCCAGTAATATAGGCTGGATGTGACATCAGTGTGTCTCTCTGGGATATAGGCTAGATGTGAGTTCTGTGTGTTTCTCCCAGTAATGTAGGCTAGATGTGAGCTCTGTGCGTTTCTCCCAGTAATATAGGCTGGATGTGACATCAGTGTGTCTTTCTGGGATATTGGCTGGATGTGAGTTCTGTGTGTTTCTCCCAGTAATATAGGATGGATGTGACATCAGTGTGTCTCTCCCAGTAACATAGGCTGGATGTGACATCAGTGTGTGTCTCCCAGTAATATAGGCCGGATGTGAGGTCTGTGTGTCTCTCCCAGTAACATAGGCTGGATGTGAGCTCTGTGCGTTTCTCCCAGTAATATAGGCTGGATGTGAGTTCTGTGTGTTTCTCCCAGTAATATAGGCTGGATGTGAGGTCTGTGTATTTCTCCCAGTAATATAGGCTGGATGTGAGCTCTGTGCGTTTCTCCCAGTAATATAGGCTGGATGTGAGTTCTGTGTGTCTCTCCCAGTAATATAGGCTGGATGTGAGCTCTGTGTGTTTCTCCCAGTAATATAGGCTGGATGTGAGCTCTGTGTGTTTCTCCCAGTAATATAGGCTGGATGTGACATCAGTGTGTCTCTCTGGGATATAGGCTAGATGTGAGTTCTGTGTGTTTCTCCCAGTAATGTAGGCTAGATGTGAGCTCTGTGCGTTTCTCCCAGTAATATAGGCTGGATGTGACATCAGTGTGTCTCTCCCAGTAATATAGGCTGGATGTTGTGCATCACTTTTTTCCGCCGTGGAGCAGTGACAGTGAGCTGCATCTTTCTGGTGACCAGACTGTACGGTAGTAAGTGTTCTCCATGGCTAGGGACTGACGACATAGACTAATGTCTTTAAAGTATGTCTGATTTCCACAATAGACTCTTTTATCCAGAAATGAGTTAGTTAATGTGGACGGAAAGTTGCCAGAGTATACTGGAGATGCGATGCCAAGGACTCAGACACCACCCACGTAAATAGCGAGTGTTTTAAGAAAATAAGGTTTTAGCCTGACACAGCCAGGGAAGGCGGCCAGATTCAGTGGAAAAGGCAGCTTCTAGTGTCTGCATGGAGAAACGTGCCGCGCACAGGAGAGATGTGGGATTTTACCTCTCCCCGGAAGCGTTACATTTTCCATGAACAGAAATTTCAGATGCCTTGTCATCTGTTTCTAATTCCTGGAAGTGTGTAAGATTATGTTTCCATGAGATAGGATTGAAATACAGCGGTCTGCACCGGAGCAGAGGCCTTGTTTCTGAGGCCCCTTTGCACAGGCGAGGGTTGAGTCCATTCTGTTTGTGACCAACAGATGGTACTACATGTTAAATTCTTTCTTTTTGGAGGTCCTGAACCTAAACTCCCCACTTATCTGATTGTATTATTTGGAACGTATTATTTTTTGGGATGGGGGATGGTTGGGGCTCAGTAAAATACTTTTCTTTGTGGCACTATAATCTCTGGAGGTGTTGAAAAGTGACAATGATGCCTGCTTGTGGATATAACACATTTATAGATTTAAAGGGAAAACGTCTCTTCAGTCTGTATGAGATAGATGACTACCAGAATATTACTGTACAATGTACAGTGTACATATGTCATTTTCACCAGTGTATTGTATAATGCAGACCTGAGCAATGGGCTTGTGGCAGAGAGATCGCTTATTCTGTAAAGCCACAGCCACCACCAACTGCAGACTTTTATCTGACACTGATTGCATGTAGTATCCAGACGTCCAGGAGCATGCGTCCAATAAATGGATGTGCTGTCATGGTATGTGCACACCACGTCTTTTACACGCTGGTGTAACAATGAGTTCTTGAGGCATTTTCTTCGGTGTTTTGTTAGTTGTTTTTTCAGCACCTTTCTTTTTATTATGTATGTATGTGTGCATGTATATATATATATGTGTGTGTGTGTGTGTGTGTGTATATATATATATATATAATGTGTGTGTATGTATGTATGTATGTGTGTGTGTGTATATACATACATATACATACATATACATATATATATATATATATATATATATAATTAATGTATGTATATGTATGTATGTATACACACACACACACACACACTATATATATATATATATATATAATCATTGAGCAGCCACCAAACAGCTGAACAAACTCTAAACAACTCAACATACGCACAGCAAGTCCTCGTGACATTGCAATGCATGTTGTTTCTCTTTAGCACTTTTTTTTGCGTTTTTTCAGACTCTAGAAACAGTCATCATGTGACAAACTGCATATCCACTTGAGTAGTCATGACCAAACAGTAACTATTCGTGTTCAGATTATTCATAACAAATCCCAAAGTATTAAGGCCCCGTTACATGCAACGACATCGCTAACGAGATGTCGCTGGGATCACGGAATTCGTGACGCACATCCGGCCTCGTTAGCGACGTTGTTGCGTGTGACACTTACGAGCGACGGCTAACGATCCCAAATACTCACCAAATCATTGATTGTTGACACGTCGTTCATTTTCAAAGTACCGTTGCTCGTTTGGGACGCAGGTTGTTCATCGTTCATGAGGTAGCACACATTGCTACGTGTGATACCCTGGGAACGGCGAACAACAGCGTACCTGCGTCCTCCGGCAACGAGGTGGGAGTGACGTTCATGCGGCTGCTCTCCGCCCCTCTGCTTCTATTGGTGGCCTACTGTGTGACGTCGCTGTGACGACGCATGAACCTCCCCCTTAAAAAAAGAGGTTGTTCACCGGCCACAGCGACGTCGTTAGGAAGGTAAGTTCGTCTGACGCGTACCGGCGATATTGTTCGCCATGGGCAGCGATTTGCCCGTGACGCACGAACGACAGGGGCAGGTGCGATCGCTAGCGATGTCGCTGTGTGTAAAGCAACCTTTATTCCTGTATTTGTCACCACAGATATCAAACCTAATGCAAATTAGTGGGGAACCCGAGAACTTATCTTGAAGATTTTGCCGAAAAATGCTTTGGTCCCCACTGACTTACATTAGGTTCATAACTTCTGACAAATACTGGAATATCACTCTGGGATTCGTTACGAATTATCAGAACACGAAGAGTTACTATTCGCCCATCACTACATATGAGTATCTGTTCCCTAACATCCATTCCTGACAGCACACGGACAGAACACGACAATGGAGCTATCCACAACTACATGTTTGTCTTGGTTTTTTCATCTGTGTTCGTTCTGTTGTTGCATGTTGTATCTTGACCCGTTTTTGCATATTAGGCCGGAGTCACACTAGCGTATGGCTTGTGATGCGAGAGCCTCAGATGTGATATGCTAATGACCCTTGGCTCCCAATCTGATCACAGCTGCGGAGGAGAGCAAGGGAGTAATCTCTCAATCTCCTCCATTGTCAGCCTGTGCGTATACCACACTGCACTCGGATGTCATCCAAGTGCAGTCCGATGGTTCACTCGCACCTATAGACTTGTATGGGTGCGAATGATCCGAGACTCGCAGACATTTGCAGCATGCTGCAATTATTTTCCTCAGTCCGAATAAGGCTGAGAAAAAAACTCACAGATCTGAGCTGTCTCATTGACTAACATTGGTCAAAGTGCAATGCGAGATTTTCTGAGAGTCCTACTCGTGTGAGCGTACCCTAAGACTTTTTTATGCAAGTCGGAGTCTTCATTAAAACAGATGACACGGAATGGATTAGTTTTTAACTGAATCGTGTTTTGTGGATGAAACAATAGGCACGGGTTAGTGAATGTGCTCTTACTGCTCTTACTGGACGGATTCAACTTGTAAACAAGCTGTAAATCATGAGAAAAAAAGAGTTCAGTAAATTTGATGTACATGGTGCAATTGGCATGAAATGTTTTAGATCTATGTTTTACAAATGCCGACACCGTAGTGAAGGATTGTTGTATCCCTTTCTAAGTAACTGGATATGAGGTATCTTTCCAACATACACTTCTTCTTTTGGCTCTGTTCACATGTTCAATTGTTACAGATCCAGTATTTAACAAAAAACTAATTCTATGAATCCATTACAAACGGAGCGATAACTGCGGCAGACTGTAGTTTCCTTTTTGTATCCACTTTTTATTTCATTTTGTAACTATCTGTTTTCATTAGGGGGGTCTCTGAACATCTCTAGTGTTCTGGGCATGTGCAGTGCATAAAAACCAGCTCTGACGACTGACGATATAGCAAATGACAATGCGTTGTAATCCATTTCCTACACTTCAAGGTTTTGTAAAAAGAATAACACAGAACCAGCTGCTACCTGTTTTTCTGACTCGACAAAAAACTTGTGCAGGTCCCATTTATTTCATCCATCTAAAAACCAGATTACAGTCAAATGGGACACTTCTTATCGCATTTCAGTTGTAAATGGAATGAATTGTTTCTGTATTGCACTTCATTTTAATTTTTATCATCCCAAACTATATTAAAAATCCAAGATAACTGGTGGACATGTGAACATATCCATAGGATCGGGAGTGTCCGACCGCTGGGACCTGCACCAATTTGCAAAATAGGGAGTTTTTCCATCTCCAAAAGGGACTTCTCACTGCGGCTCAGGAGAGCACAGCGCTCAGGCGAGCACAGCGCTCAGGCGAGCACAGCGCTCAGGCGATCACAGCGCTCAGGCGAGCACAGCGCTCAGGCGAGCACAGTGCTCAGGAGCCCCACAAGGAACCATTGGAGCGCAGCTTGTGGATGTGCAGTGCTGCTCCATTCCAGCAGGGATAAAAGTGGTCAGACCTCCACCGGTCAACAAGACCTCTCTTATCCTGTGGATAGGTGAAAGCTGGTTTTCAAAGTATTATCGTTCATACAGGTTTTGAACCAATAGTTCTCACATTTGAGTATTTAATTGCCTGAGCTTAACATGTCTGCTGCACATATAATGCCATTTATGCTTTCTTCTATATGGGTAACTGGATACAGTGTAGCAACACACGTAAAACCTATCCGTCTGGAGCTAAAGAATTTTAGTAAACTGGTTACAACTTTGGAAAGAATAATGCTCGAATGGGTTTTGGAAGCTAGACTTTTTCCAGTGCAGACGTCTTAGGAATTATAATAAAGGAAAACACAAAAGACCCAGATTCATCATGGTATTTACATCAGAATTCGGGCATTAAACCATCTTCAAATATCACAGATATTATTGCGCAAGAGAAAGTTGCACAAACTTTTGATGTTTTTGCAATATTTTTGGCCATCTCCATTAAAATGTGAGGTTCTGGGGAACAGTCAGGACAGTCTGTGGCATACACCGCACGTCAAATTCATTAAAAGTGGTGGCATTCCTTACCCCAAAATATTACTCCAGTCAGAGACTGGTGAAGAGCACAGAGGCTATTATTGATTAATACACTCTGAATTCAGGAAATGGTGTGCACTTCTTTAAGGAATTGGGCGTGCAAAAATAAGACGTACCTATCATTTAGACTGCCATATAAAAAGCGAGATTTATTGAATTGGGACCATAATCTATTAAAAAGTGTCAGAAGTTGTCACTGTACATTGAATAAGCTCTATATTAGAGCGATTTATTCTTCATCAAATGTTCAGACAAAAAACTCTAAATAATGACACAACAAAAGGTGGACAAAATAATCCAAAAAGAGTATATTGAGCCCAATAAAAAACATTTTTATTTTATCAAGTTCAAAATAGAGCCCCAGTATACTGAGTAATCATCATTAATACGCAAAGGCCGCTGCATAGGCCGGGGCATATATTCTTCATCTCTCCTCCTGACGAAGAAGCAACGAAATGTGGGGCAGGGGGACATCGCTCAAAGTGGCGTTTTCAATTGTAAGTGCATCAGATGTAATACACCAATTATTTACAGTTTTGCACTAAAGAAAATTGTATCCTATATACATGTATTATTGATATAGCTTTGAACTGTTATCAAATTAGCACTGAAGAACTGCCTCATGTAATTCATATATACATCCCGGCCTATACAGCGGCCTTTGAGCTTTAATGATTATTACTCAGCATACTGTAGCGCTATTTTAATTAAAATTGGTTTTATTAGGCTCAATATACTCTCTTTGGATTATTTTGTTCACCCTTTGTTGTATTGAATAAACTCTATATACATAAACCGGATCAGCCCTTTATATGTTTGACTAGTAGACTGTGAGCCTCGCGGGCAGAGTTCTCTCTCCTCCTTACACTGAGCCCTCGCGGGCAGGGTCCTCTCTCCTCCTGTACCCTCACCTATTCTCTGTACACTGAGCCCTCGCGGGCAGGGTCCTCTCTCCTCCTGTACCCTCACCTATTCTCTGTACACTGAGCCCTCGCGGGCAGGGTCCTCTCTCCTCCTGTACCCTCACCTATCCTCTGTACACTGAGCCCTCGCGGGCAGAGTCCTCTCTCCTCCTATACTCTCACCCATCCTCTATACACAGCCCTCGTCAGCAGGGCCCTCTCTCCTCCTTACACTGAGCCCTCGTGGGCAGGGTCCTCGCTCCTCCTGTACCCTCACCCATCCTCTATACACAGCCCTCGCCAGCAGGGTCCTCGCTCCTCCTGTACCCTCACCCATCCTCTATACACAGCCCTCGTCAGCAGGGTCTTCGCTCCTCCTGTACACTCACCCATCCTCTATACACAGCCCTCGTCAGCAGGGTCCTCTCTACTCCTTACACTGAGCCCTCGTGGGCAGGGTCCTCTCTACTCCTTAGACTGAGCCCTCGTGGGCAGGGTCCTCGGTCCTCCTGTACCCTCACCCATCCTCTGTACACTGAGCCCTCGTGGGGAGGGTCCTCGCTCCTCCTGTACCCTCACCCATCCTCTGTACACTGAGCCCTCGTGGGCAGGGTCCTCGCTCCTCCTGTACCCTCACCCATCCTCTGTACACTGAGCCCTCATGGGCAGGGTCCTCGCTCCTCCTGTACCCTCCCCCATCCTCTATACACAGCCCTCGTCAGCAGGGTCCTCTCTCCTCCTGTACCCTCCCCCATCCTCTATACACAGCCCTCGTCAGCAGGGTCTTCTCTCCTCCTGTACCCTCCCCCATCCTCTATACACAGCCCTCGTCAGCAGGGTCCTCTCTCCTCCTGTACCCTCCCCCATCCTCTATACACAGCCCTCGTCAGCAGGGTCCTCTCTCCTCCTGTACCCTCCCCCATCCTCTATACACAGCCCTCGTCAGCAGGGTCCTCTCTCCTCCTGTACCCTCCCCCATCCTCTATACACAGCCCTCGTCAGCAGGGTCCTCTCTCCTCCTGTACCCTCCCCCATCCTCTATACACAGCCCTCGTCAGCAGGGTCCTCTCTCCTCCTGTACCCTCCCCCATCCTCTATACACAGCCCTCGTCAGCAGGGTCCTCTCTCCTCCTGTACCCTCCCCCATCCTACAGCCCTCGTCAGCAGGGTCCTCTCTCCTCCTTACACTGAGCCCTCGTGGGCAGGGTCCTCTCTCCTCCTGTACCCTCCCCCATCCTCTATACACAGCCCTCGCCAGCAGGGTCCTCTCCCCTCCTGTACCCTCACCCATCCTCTATACACAGCCCTCGCCAGCAGGGTCCTCTCCCCTCCTTACACTGAGCCCTCGTGGGCAGGGTCCTCTCTCCTCCTGTACCCTCCCCCATCCTCTATACACAGCCCTCGCCAGCAGGGTCCTCTCCCCTCCTGTACCCTCACCCATCCTCTATACACAGCCCTCGTCAGCAGGGTCCTCTCTACTCCTTACACTGAGCCCTCGTGGGCAGGGTCCTCTTCCCTCCTGTACCAGTCTGTGCTTTGTATTGTTCATGAGTATTGTACTTGTCCTTATTATGGATACCCCTTTTCACATGTACAGCGCCATGGAATAAATGTCGCTATAATAATAAAAATAATTATTATTTCAGACAAATGTTGTCACAAGTATCATAGGCTGTGTGTGCGGCAAACAAGGTTCATTGTCTTAGTCTTATATATTCACCCATTATTATTTCTCGTATTTCTGCATTATATCACTGCTAATGATTTGGTAAGTTGTAGGCCAATTTCTGGTTGCGTCACGAGGCCACCCAAGACCCTGTGTTGGGCAAGCGGCGTCCGGCTGGCAGGAGAGTGGTTCCTTCAGAGCCACTGTTCTGCGAACTCTAGAATATATTTTACTTGGGGGAGATGAATGGAGCCTCTGTGTTTTACAACCAGCGCTCGCTGAACTGTTTCCATATGTTGGGCGATGTAATTCTATAATAAATAAAGAGAACATTTCCAATCCTCATTTTACTTTGAATTTTAAATTCCAGCAGCAACAAAAGCGGTGTATATATATATATATATATATATATTCGATGTACCCTATCTGAAATGTATGGGACATCCTCCCCGTGTGTGATTCACAATCGCATTGTATCCGGAGTTTGTAATGGAAGCGTGTACATAATCTCTTGTAATGTACATGTTCAGGTTTCCACATCTGCTTGCCGTCAGTGGATGAGGCCAGACGGAGCAGAACAGCGGCAGTGCTGCCTAGGAAGCAATTGTTTGATTTTGGGATATATTGGCTTTTGGGAAACTGTTTCACCTGCAAAACTATGTGGCTAATTGTTATGGCCACACGGTTTTCCAGTGAAACAGCAGTTTCCTACAATATCATGTAATAGTGTAATAAACCGCAGCAGCACTTGGCCGTGGTCTGAACTGTCTGTCTGGCCTTACCCTTATATAACAAGGCTATAATCCTGTACAGGCCTAGCACAGCTGAAGGATTGTCAGCATTGTATCTCTATGAGCCAAATAGTCTGCAATCTAGTCTGATACATTGTTGCAAACATTTAAGTCTGAAGAAAGGATTGTGCTGCTGACATTTATATACTGACTGCTGGTTACAGCCCCTGAACAGAAACCATGATAGCTTGCTCTCAGGTACAGGTGGATTATAATGAGGGCAATCTGAGCGTCCGGCCGGGCCCCATGTCCACATTGCCCATATTCCACAGCATCCCTTCTTGTCATATCTACCTCCGTTTCTTATCACATCGTATCCTCTATTATATACAGCGCTACGTTATGTATTACGCTCTACTTAAGGGGGAAAACACTTGTGCTCCGCTGTCCATCATTTTGCATCTTCAGATGTGCACCAGAGCATCTGTGTTAATAATGTGACCTGGAATCCTGTGAGGTCACGTGATACATCGGGGGATGGGGACGCCCTCTAAACTGCCCAGTGCTATGGCTACTATTAATCTGCCCCTGTTCTTGGGGAATGGTATCGGAGAATTTTGTAAGAAGAAGCAATTGTTTTGAAGCGTTTCCCTTAAATTTTGACAGTATTTACACATACAAGTGCTTGTTCTCTTTCCTTTGTAATTTCATAGTTTTGTGCTTTTGGTTATTACAGTAAAGAGAATGAAAGTACATGTGATTAGCGTCAAACATTCCTCATAAATGTAACCATGCATTGCTGAATATTACTTTAAAGGCCATCTTCACATGTCGTGCATGCCTAGTCTGGGTACAGACCACAATGTCCGGACAACAAGTCTCCTGACCGACCTGAACCGCTTCATAGGCACAGGAGCCTGACAAGTTCAGCTCCGAGAGCCGTGGTCCTGAATGTCTGACTGTGAGACCACGACACACGGATGTGTGGATCTGGCCGGTGCGTGCCTATGAGGCTGTTGGGTTTGGGATTAGGAGACCTGGACCGTGAATGTTGGCTATGAGAAGCCGGCCTATTGAGGAAAGTTTGCTCCATGTCCGGCTGTGTCGTGACTTCACGTCCCACATTACATAGGCTTTTGTGACTTTATCGTGAATGGTCGTTCTGGTTCTGTAGTATTGGGGGAGGGGGATTCCCTCCTTTTTCTAGAAGAAAAGTTCTTGAAATGAGATCTTGTAGCAGATTTATTAGATTGTTCACATAAACTGATCCAGGATTTGTTTTAAAGAATGGAGAATCAAACCTAACTGGCTGTAAGATTGGTGTACAGTTCCTACGAGTGGTTCTTTCACTTGGAAAAAAGGGATAGATAATCATTACTTAGAGCGTGTCCCAGACAGGCTGTCAGATTTAATTCCACATGCTGGAGTCGGACTCTGGGACAGGCAGAACTGGGAGGGTCCCTTGTGAGTTACGTTTCCTGCCTCCCCCCAACTTTAACACAACCGGTCTTTGTTTTCAGCTTCCCGTGAAAAAACACAGTGGCCAGCCGCTGAGGTGGGTCAGCGAGAGAAATCAGACAAAACATTAGCCGTGGAATTTCAAAGGAAAACAATTAAAATTGAGAGAAAAACTATGCAAACAAGAAGGGGGATATGGAAAAGGGATGGGGACGATAACAACATTGTATCAATGGTGGAAGTCCTAAAGCGAAGCTATAAAAGGGCAGGGCGTGGGCCATGCCAGCCGATGCATATTCATTCATGTTTTGCTGGAGTGAAATCCACAATTTTACACCATAAACAAGTCTAAAACGCTGAGCAGCTGAAGCTAACCTGAATTAACAAAATAAAGTCATTGATTAACTTGTGCAAATAAAGGCTGTCCGTGATTTCATCCCGTGTGATGGGACCTGAGGACTGCGTGCGGTCTATAGTCATTCGGGTAAGATGGGAATGGGTTGCCCTTTTAAGCCAAGTTCAGACAATCGAATTAAAAACACAAGCCCGTTGTGTCTGCATTTTGTGGACCTGACTGTCGCTCGTCCGCATTGTGGAGGGGCCCAGCCGCTGCCTTTACATTACATGCACTGTCCCAGAAAACACAAACGTGCCTGTCACCATTTTCTTATTTCTCTGTATACTGACACGCTGGCAATAATGGATCCTGTGTGTGGTCTGTGGCACATGGTCCGATAAGACCCTCGTCTGAACAGATCTATACTTTTCAGCTGCATTCACACTTCTATTTCCGTTTTTACAGCCACTCAAAACCTTTTTCCCTCGTGTCATCCCGTTTATCTCAGATTTGCATTGGCTTTTTTCTCACCTGAAGCAGGTGACCGGTCTAAACTTTTTTTTTCATTGACTCTGCAACAGATGAGTGGAAACGGATGTCTTCCGATTCTCATCTGTTTTTGATTGATACCCCATAGACTTGAATGGCCAAGTCTGATGCAAAAAACTGATGAGAACAGACCATGCACTGAGCATAATGGCAGACAGATGGAAAAAGTGTGAATGGGTGCCTTAACTATGATACAAATGGCTTTGGTGCGTCCTTTTCATTTGATATTACTTTATTCTGACAGCCTTTTGTAAAGGGGCAAGCACCTTTAGTATTAAAGGTTACATATACTGAGCTGTCAGTTAAAAAAAAAACAAAAACGGCTTTTGATTGTAGACTGGCATGTGACATGCCCATTATGATAAATGCCTACCTGAGGGCTCTAAGTAATCATGCAGATGAGACGGCCGTTGCCAGACGTCTTTACCATGTATCTTCTCGTTACTGTATCCTAGAGCGACTTGTACCGCCTGACGCAGGAGGAAGTCACTGATACCAGACCGCTGTAATGTGGCAGGTAGACCGCCACTAGTTCACTGTATATAAAGCCTATATATTGTGAGCTAATTGTTCTGTGTAACTGTAGATGAGAACACCAGGAGTAAAACGTCTATCTTCTGATAGTCCTGTCGGATGCAATTGACAATAAGGCTCTCCCCAAGCATTGAGTACATTGTGGCGCTGTGGCCTCAGGCTGGAAGGAATCTGCTATGTAGCTGGCAACGTCAAGCAAAAATGTACATTACCAAAAGTAGTGCTTCCACCCACCATAGAAGCCGCTGCCAAACCTCAGGATATTGATAGAACAGGTACAGCGCAAATAGCGGCCGTGGAATGCAAACTCCTGTGAAGTGTTATTTCCAGGGTAAAAATAACCCTCCGATGACTGCATGCGCTGACCTCACTTTTTCCTTCTGCTTTCACACATAGGGTGTCTGTAGCCAGTCCTGTGGATTGTGGAGCGGGTTCAGTGCCGCAGGTTCAGATATTGTAAACCTTTAGTGGCACGTCTCGTAATAATCATGACTGGGGTTTCTATGTTGGCTGCAGATTTGGTGCAGGCCAATACAGTATTCTAGCTAGACGCGTTAATTAAAGGGGTATTCTAAAGTTTGGAAGCTATCCGCTATCCATGGGCTAGGATATAACTTTCTGATTGTTGGGGTCCGTCCGCTGGGACCCCACCAATCTTTAGAACAAGAGCTTTGAAGAATCCCATCTGAATGGAGCGGTGGTCTGCCACTCCAATCCTTATTAATAGAAAACCTTCCAAACTTGAGAATACCCTGTTATGTTTGTCTTCTATTATATCGGCAGCACACGTCACAGTCCATATAGCCCACGTGACGTCTGCAGCCAGTCACTAGCCAGCGATTGACTGCACCTGACACGTGGGATAGAAGTGAAGTCTATAGTCGATATACACAGAAGGCAAGTGTGGGGAGTGATATGTACAAGTATTGCTGCTTTGTGCAGAACTTTCATTATCTTAGAAAGTCCCTTATACCAGTCGTTGTTATTTACTGCATCTCCAGTGATTGGACTGTGCATCGCACGCATATACAGACATGAAAACGCCATTATTCAATCACACCCTTAGAATCGGGGCGGCTTTATTTCAACTTGAAATGTTTTCTCAGCTGAAGCCTCTATGGAGTCCAGGTATCGGGGACCTCTGCCATCCCTCTGCTTGTGTTTGCTATTCTTTGTTAATGGGTATGTTATATTTTGTTATGTGGTGATGCCAATACATTCCATTTTTCAGGGCTATGTACAATATTTATGTTCTGGCCATGTCAGTCTGGATGATATGTATCTATATTAACTATGGTGGTGTTGGTTTACGCTATATGGTTATATTCCATATGTAAATGCTGCTGGGGCAACGTGCAATAAATGTGTCTCATATAAACCATGGTATTTAACCCTGTATGCTCCACTTTGCACTTTTTGCATATAAGTAAATTGCTACATTATACTCTACTGATATGATCGTATGATTATATGATTATTGTCATACTTGTTTTGTGAATGACATTCTTTATGTAACTTGGAGCATTTACTTCAATTGCTCTAGCTACGTCCAGAATTTGATTGTACCCATTAATAATAACAACGCTTTGTATTGTGTTATGATATGCACACTCTACTCTATACATGCTCATGGATTGTGCTTCTGACTACTTTTTGTGCCAGTCTTAATGAATAAATGAATTTTGCACTATACTCTTCTTTTTTTTTTTTTGTCCTCCCAGGTTTTTTTTTTCTGGAGTTAATTATATGAAGTATTTTCCTTCAGTTTTCTGAGTGAGAGTGACCGCCCCATCCCGAGTGAGAGTGACCGCCCCATCCCGAGTGAGAGTGACCGCCCCATCCCGAGTGAGAGTGACCGCCCCATCCCGAGTGAGAGTGACCGCCCCATCCCGAGTGAGAGTGACCGCCCCATCCCGAGTGAGAGTGACCGCCCCATCCCGAGTGAGAGTGACCGCCCCATCCCGAGTGAGAGTGACCGCCCCATCCCGAGTGAGAGTGACCGCCCCATCCCGAGTGAGAGTGACCGCCCCATCCCGAGTGAGAGTGACCGCCCCATCTCGAGTGAGAGTGACCGCCCCATCTCGAGTGAGAGTGACCGCCCCATCCCGAGTGAGAGTGACCGCCCCATCCCGAGTGAGAGTGACCGCCCCATCCCGAGTGAGAGTGACCGCCCCATCCCGAGTGAGAGTGACCGCCCCATCCCGAGTGAGAGTGACCGCCCCATCCCGAGTGAGAGTGACCGCCCCATCCCGAGTGAGAGTGACCGCCCCATCCCGAGTGAGAGTGACCGCCCCATCCCGAGTGAGAGTGACCGCCCCATCCCGAGTGAGAGTGACCGCCCCATCCCGAGTGAGAGTGACCGCCCCATCCCGAGTGAGAGTGACCGCCCCATCCCGAGTGAGAGTGACCGCCCCATCCCGAGTGAGAGTGACCGCCCCATCCCGAGTGAGAGTGACCGCCCCATCCCGAGTGAGAGTGACCGCCCCATCCCGAGTGAGAGTGACCGCCCCATCCCGAGTGAGAGTGACCGCCCCATCCCGAGTGAGAGTGACCGCCCCATCCCGAGTGAGAGTGACCGCCCCATCCCGAGTGAGTGTGACCACCCCATCCCGAGTGAGTGTGACCGCCCCATCCCGAGTGAGTGTGACCGCCCCATCATTAACTAGACGCTGTCAGCTGTGTGATCGCATCATAGAAAATTCTGAAATCCCGTGAAAAGTTTTTCTATTTCCTGTAGAAATTGTGTAGATGGTAAATTGCCCAATAATGGTACTGTCACTGGGAATAGCTGCAGCAAATGCTTAGTGTTGAGTCCGGGCGCTCCATCCTCTTTACCCACTCGCTTTCTGCTTGGAGGAATATAATGCCGCCCTACAATATCTTCATAGAGTCCTTTAGGATGTAAGCCCGCAAGGGCAGGGCCCTCTTCCCTCTGTACCAGTCTGTCTATTGTAACTTGTATATGTATTCTGTATGTAACCCCCTCATGTACAGCACCATGGAATCAATGGTGCTCTATAAATAAACAATAATAATAATAATAGAGTTTTTACTGCAAAATTCGCATCAATCTTTCCTTGAAAAGACTGTCCATTTGCTTAAAAAAAGCTTCTTTGTAATTTCAATGAGAAAACACGCCTGTGGTGCACATGGACCATGCAGAAAAAAGCATTATATCACTTCTTACCAAATTTGTCATTGCATTAAAAAGAAAATCCGTAACAAAGCCCACACACAAAAAAAGACACCAAAAAATGTTTTTTTTTTTTTTTTCTTTTACTCCTTTTCCACATTTGATCTGAAAAATTCACTTCAAATACCCAAGTGTGGAATGGAGAACTTTCATTATTGCATCTATATTTTTATTTGTAAGAATAGTCAGAACAGATAATGAATCCTGGGTGATCAACTAGTGTAAAAAAAATAGCAGTGCCCATTATTGGTGCAGTATTAGGCCCTGTGCGCACACTGCCTTTTTTGCCATGGATTTGCTGCAGTTTTTGCTGCAGAATTAGTGCGGTTTGTGTTCATAAACTTCATGCAGTTGTTCCCCAGCAAAGTCTGAGAAATCCATAATGCTGTGTGTACGTTGCTTCTTTTATCCGTACAGGTTTTGCGGCAGAATTGCTACAGCAAAAAGAAGCAGCAGGTCACTTCTTTTCTACAGGTCACTGCGTTTTTCCCTGTGTTTTTGCAATTGATAATGTGTGAAAACCGCACTAAAACGAGATAAAACCGCATATGTTTTTTGGCTACTTTTTCTGCCAGAGGCGCGGCGTTTTGCCAGAGGCGCGGCGTTTTGCCAGAGGCGCGGCGTTTTGCCAGAGGCGCGGCGTTTTGCCAGAGGCGCGGCGTTTTGCCAGAGGCGCGGTATTCTGCCAGAGGCGCGGCGTTTTGCCAGAGGTGCGGCGTTTTGCCAGAGGTGCGGCGTTTTGCCAGAGGGTGCGGCGTTTTGCCAGAGGGGCGGTATTCTGCCAGAGGCGCGGCGTTTTGCCAGAGGTGCGGCGTTTTGCCAGAGGTGCGGCGTTTTGCCAGAGGTGCGGCGTTTTGCCAGAGGGTGCGGCGTTTTGCCAGAGGGTGCGGCGTTTTGCCAGAGGGTGCGGCGTTTTGCCAGAGGGTGCGGCGTTTTGCCAGAGGGTGCGGCGTTTTGCCAGAGGGTATGTTTTTGCTGAAGAAACAAATCCGCAGTGTGCGCACATAGCCTAGGAGGGGTAGCTAGTGAGCATTGCCCATAATTCAGTCACTGCCACCTAATAAATCTTCTGTACTTGAAATTAATTGCACTGTTTTAATATTTTGTCCTTGATAAATGACGTATTTTCTTTGTGGGGTGGGGGAGGTGAGAGCATAATTTCTGATGTCGCTGTTTAACATGTGAAATTCTCACCAAATTAAGGCCTAAGCCAAATAATAAATGTTCACGAATGTGTATTTTTTTGTTCCTTTTGGTCTTGTGCAGGTGCCAGTTATCGGTCATTAATGGATTAGTTTTCTTAACCCTCTTTGCAGTATACAGGCCCAATCATCAGTCTATTTGTGAGCTGAATTTGCTAGATCACTCAGCACCTGTCAATGCAGAATAGGAGAAGCGTACAGGTCCATAATGGAGACGAGCGCAGCATATCTGGGGGATAAGGGCCGAGACACTGGGAGACAAAAGCATCGCCTGCGCTTCATGTGTGTGTTTTTGAGGTCTAATGTGACCAATCTAAAGGGACCTTTTGTCGGTTGCTATCAAAGTCTGGTCCAGAGAAAACGCGGACTGATGAGCTTTTGTCTTGCTAATGCACCTTGATTGAGACAGTGAGAGCTGTGCTCACCCAGGTACAGCACGGGAGAGATGGAGAGGACAGACACTTCAGCTCACAAGCCTATTATGTGAGGCACAAAAGCTGCACCTGCAATGAGGCCTAGTGTGACTCTACTGTATGCAATGATGAACCCTCCTCAGGCTGCCTGCAGATGAGCATGAGCTCTTATTGTACCATGCTCAGCAACAGTACTATAGTATTAACATGGTGAAATATATCTGCAGCGGAGACAGACAGACACTAAGTAGCAGTTATAAACCCCCCTGCGCCGTACAGTCAGGTCTAAGACCACGTGCGCCATACAGTCAGGTCTAAGACCACGTGCACCGTACAGTCAGGTCTAAGACCACGTGCGCCATACAGTCGGGTCTAAGACCACATGCGCCATACAGTCGGGTCTAAGACCACATGCGCCAGTCAGGTTCAAGACCACGTGCACCGTACAGTCAGGTCTAAGACCACATGCGCCATACAGTCAGGTTCAAGACCACGTGCACCGTACAGTCAGGTCTAAGACCACATGCGCCATACAGTCAGGTTCAAGACCACGTGCATCATACAGACAGGTCTAAGACCACGTGCGCCATACAGTCAGGTCTAAGACCACGTGCGCCATACAGTCAGGTCTAAGACCATGTGCATCATACAGTCAGGTGTAAGACCACGTGCATCATACAGTCAGGTCTAAGACCACGTGCGCCATACAGTCAGGTCTAAGACCATGTGCATCATACAGTCAGGTCTAAGACCACATGCGCCATACAGTCAGGTCTAAGACCATGTGCATTATACAGTCAGGTCTAAGACCACGTGCATCATACAGTCAGGTGTAAGACCACGTGCATCATACAGTCAGGTTTAAGACCACGTGCACCGTACAGTCAAATATAAGACCACGTGCGCCATAGAGTCAGGTCTAAGACCACGTGCACCGTACACTCAGGTCTAAGACCCTCCCATACCATACAGATAAAAGGGTGAATACAGTCAGGTGGGAGGTCGCATGCCGCCATGATTTTCCTAAGTAATGCTATGGATTCTGAGCACGTCTGTATCCTGATGACTTTGCTGCATTTGTGAAAAATTCAGAGCAACAAAGGGCAACAGTGTTACCTCCCCGACCACAGAATCCAATGCACGGACAGGAGGCAGCAAAACCCCTCAATAAAGATGGAGGCAACCTGCGCAAAGCACTGATGGAGCGGCCGCTCACACTCTGTCACTCCATGGAGGGGTGATTGCTTTGCACCTGTTGCCTCCATCTTTATTGAGGGGTTTTGCTGCCTCCTGTCCGTGCATTGGATGCTGTGAATTTTTCTGAATTTTGTGGGAAAGTTTAATTCCTCTTTTTGTGGTTTTAGCTTTTAAATTTAGTGCAGGGACTCGCAAGTATAAGGACCCCTGACATTGTGTTGCGAGCATCTGTATTTTGGCCAAAATATCAACTAATACGTCTATACGGTATATACTATTTTATTGCACTTATATCTTTATACAGGATGCAGCCAGGCCCATTAATGTAGGCCTTGTAAACTAGTTTCTGTGTGCTGCACTTATTTGGCACTTTAGGGTGCTATGAAATCAGTGTTTTTTTATCATCTTTTTTACTTTTTTTTTTTTTTTTAAATGTTTTCACTTAAAATAACTGCAAATGTGAATCGCTCCATGAGTAAAACGGCTTATCTCAGAAATCAACCAAGATAAAAGGAGGTTGTGAACCGTGGAGCTTTATGCAACAGATCAGATCACGACGAGAAGAGGTGATACATTCTTTCACTTTTTGGAAAATCGCAGTGAAAAGGAGGAGAGGCTGTTTGAAGCCCCTACAGTGACCGTTCAGATGTCCATCATCGCTGGCCGTGAAGTGAATGGAAATCCGTGTTTGTAGCTAAACCTCTCCTCTGCTTGCTGTGGTCCAAGCTGTGAAGCACCTGGGTATGGGTCTAATATCTCGGGATCTGTAGATCTGGCAATGTATCTGCTTTTTATTAAGTAACACAATTTTATTGCTGAATCCCATCTAGAATATCAAAGCTTTTTGTGACGGACAATAAAAGCCTCAGTGTTCTGTAGAGCCCCTCCTCATCCCAGGTCACCTGCTGCAGTTATGCTGCGCTCTCCGCAGATGATGGCTCTGAATACGGGCACAATGACTCCGGACAATGCATGTGACACCTACACTTAATGACTTGTAATTCTTCAGGAGTGGCTCCCTGGAGCTGCCATCCTTAGTTTGCATATTTTGCAGAATAGGCCGTATAAAAGAGTTTAATTTATTGTCCAAAATTTTTTTGTCCTCTAGTAATAAAGTGCCCGTCCCTCTCTTGTCCCACATAGAGGTAGTTCTGTTTCTCATGGTTAGCTAATACTATGAATTCAGTTCTATGGGCTCCCCCGAGACCTGTACTTCTCCCCCGAACCAGACGTCTTCTGATGTCATCGAACCGCCCCCGACCACAGTCTCCGCTCCCGTCCTGAGCTGGAGGCTCATTACTAACAAAGCCATTCTGTCAGACCGTACGCAGACTCATGGAAGATCACCAGGGAGGAAAGAATGATGCCGAAAAACATAGTGCTCAAGAATACGATGCACTCCCATCAGATCGCAAGTCACGAATGCAACTGTGTGGTAATAATGAGGACGGAGTACCACTGGTTTATAAAATCCATAGAATGAGCCATATATATACAGTTAGGTCCAGAAATCTTTGGACAGTGATGCAATTTTGGCGAGTTGGGCTCTGCATGCCACCACATTGGATTTGAAATGAAACCTCTACAACAGAATTCAAGTGCAGATTGTAACGTTTAATTTGAAGGTTTGAACAAAAATATCTGATAGAAATTGTAGGAATTGTCACATTTCTTTACAAACACTCCACATTTTAGGAGGTCAAAAGTAATTGGGCAAATAAACCGAACCCAAAAAAAATATTTTTATTTTCAATATTTTGTTGCGAATCCTTTGGAGGCAATCACTGCCTTAAGTCTGGAACCCATGGACATCACCAAACGCTGGGTTTCCTCCTTCTTAATGCTTTGCCAGGCCTTTACAGCCGCAGCCTTCAGGTCTTGCTTGTTTGTGGGTCTTTCCGTCTTAAGTCTGGATTTGAGCAAGTGAAATGCATGCTCAATTGGGTTAAGATCTGGTGATTGACTTGGCCATTGCAGAATGTTCCACTTTTTTGCACTCATGAACTCCTGGGTTGCTTTGGCTGTATGCTTGGGGTCATTGTCCATCTGTACTATAAAGCGCCGTCCGATCAACTTTGCGGCATTTGGCTGAATCTGGGCTGAAAGTATATCCCGGTACACTTCAGAATTCATCCGGCTACTCTTGTCTGCTGTTATGTCCTCAATAAACACAAGTGACCCAGTGCCATTGAAAGCCATGCATGCCCATGCCATCACGTTGCCTCCACCATGTTTTACAGAGGATGTGGTGTGCCTTGGATCATGTGCCGTTCCCTTTCTTCTCCAAACTTTTTTCTTCCCATCATTCTGGTACAGGTTGATCTTGGTCTCATCTGTCCATAGAATACTTTTCCAGAACTGAGCTGGCTTCATGAGGTGTTTTTCAGCAAATGTAACTCTGGCCTGTCTATTTTTGGAATTGATGAATGGTTTGCATCTAGATGTGAACCCTTTGTATTTACTTTCATGGAGTCTTCTCTTTACTGTTGACTTAGAGACAGATACACCTACTTCACTGAGAGTGTTCTGGACTTCAGTTGATGTTGTGAACGGGTTCTTCTTCACCAAAGAAAGTATGCGGCGATCATCCACCACTGTTGTCATCCGTGGACGCCCAGGCCTTTTTGAGTTCCCAAGCTCACCAGTCAATTCCTTTTTTCTCAGAATGTACCCGACTGTTGATTTTGCTACTCCAAGCATGTCTGCTATCTCTCTGATGGATTTTTTCTTTTTTTTCAGCCTCAGGATGTTCTGCTTCACCTCAATTGAGAGTTCCTTAGACCGCATGTTGTCTGGTCACAGCAACAGCTTCCAAATGCAAAACCACACACCTGTAATCAACCCCAGACCTTTTTAACTACTTCATTGATTACAGGTTAATGAGGGAGACGCCTTCAGAGTTAATTGCAGCCCTTAGAGTCCCTTGTCCAATTACTTTTGGTCCCTTGAAAAAGAGGAGGCTATGCATTACAGAGCTATGATTCCTAAACCCTTTCTCCGATTTGGATGTGAAAACTCTCATATTGCAGCTGGGAGTGTGCACTTTCAGCCCATATTATATATAGAATTGTATTTCTGAACATGTTTTTGTAAACAGCTAAAATAACAAAACTTGTGTCACTGTCCAAATATTTCTGGACCTAACTGTAGCTGCAGTGCACATGATGGCAGCACTGTTACTTCTGTCTGGAGCACATCAGCTATGATCACAATACAATCTGTACATGAAGAGGCCCAAAAGGTGCAGACAACATGTAAAGGAAGCATTATATATTGCAGACAACGCAAATCCTAGAGCGCTGCCTCCACCGTCAGTCTGCGAGTAACGTCTTATCCATGGTGTGCAGTATATTGTAAAGGAACATTTACGTCATGGCATGTATTGATGATGGGTATGTTCTGCGGGTGCACGGTTTATCTTATTGTACAATTTAGATTTTGGGTTTTGTGACTAAGGTCCTGTGCACATGCTGCGGTTTACCGCGGTTTTTCTGCAGAAAATGTTCATAACTTTTCTGCAGTCATTCCCCAGCAAAACCTATGGTAAAAAAAATGCTGTGCGCACATTATGTTTATTTCCTTTACAGGTTTTGCTGGAGAATTTCTGCAGCAAAAAGAATGAGCATGTCACTACTTTTCTGCAGGTACCTGCGGTTTGTGCCATAGACAATGGTAAAAACTGCACCCAAACCGCAGCTGCGGTATTCTGCCAGAGGGTGCGGATTTTACCTAAGAAAAGTCCACTTTCTAGTGCGCACATAGCTTAAAGATGGTTTTACTCTTTTCTCCGCTAGGAAATATTGTTATAGTATGTATTTTATATTGTTTGTTAATAAAAATAAACCTGATTATATATATAAAAAAAAAACATCTTATCCATGGTCATTTTAGAGATTATGGCACTTCCCAGAACACACATATTGCCTGCACAAGCTCTGTTCAGTCACTGAACAAGCAGGGAATGCTAATTGCATCTTTTTCCTTAGCTGTTTGGATCACTATATTGGACAAGTCTTCGGATCTGATAAGATATTGTTATAATTATCTGTTAGGAAAATGATCACTTCATTATTATCTATTAATATTAACCCAATGAGATAGGCAGAGCCAGACATGAGCAGCTCCCATCACCTTCTGAACCTCCCAGTACAGCGATAATGGTATACAGATCTCAGGAAAGCAGTCACTGAAATGATCTACTGGAAGCTAAAGGGCTGTGATCATACAAGTACAGTATTGTGTAGCATATGGAAGCCCAGTACTTGAGACGCAAAACTTCTGCATTCAACTGAAAACTGCCCAAAGGTCAGAAATACCAAGGCATCTAACACAGAGCAAGGACAGCTCAAAATGGGAAGAATCGGCCCAGTGTGGCCACTTACCCTCCTTAGGTGTTGCCCGAGAGGACTGGTCTGTGTGTGGAGGTGCAGTATAGCCCAATGATGAACTACCTGAATGTAAAGGAAGGAATGGACAGATTAACACCATGGAGAGGAGCGCGGCTTACTACAGAACGCGAGGAAGCTTTATATGATGAGCAGGGTCTGCTTATGTGATTTTCTTATTCTCTCCAATAGTCACAAAATAGATAAATATTAATAACAGTAACAGAACCTATTCCTATGCATGTTTATTATACAGCATTTTATTGCTATTGCTTGCAGACCAGCAAACTGTTCCTGACACCAGAATAAAGCCATTCTTTACATTGCATTTAGAAGACTTTAAAAGCCATATATTTATTACGACAGAGGGATGTTACGAGGGCAGCAGTGACTATGCTCGATGATACAGTAAATGCAATCATTTCATATATAGAAAGCTTTATATTGATTGTTCTGGACAGGCTTTATAAAATGAAGCCGCCCGACTATCACCTGAGAGTCACAGGCTCAACTTCATTATAATCTGGTCTTATTGCAGCAGTCTCCATGTAGCTGCTCATCTCCCTTGCAGTGGGCACGATGGAGCTCATGAAAAAATTGGGTTCCTTCTGATGGTTGATGTATGTCCATCTACCATAATAAAGTATATGAAAGGGGCTTCCACATGGGGCATACCCTTTTAAATTTAAAAAAAAAAAAACACCACAAAGGACTCCCAATAAAAAAGACACAAAGAAGACTCCATTTTTATTATTTTTGCCAAGAAAAAAAAAAATCTTACCAATCTCTATACTAATATATTTATCATAGAATAATAGAATGGCAGAGTTGGAATGGGCCTCCTGGGTCATCTAGTCCAACCCCTTGCTCAGAGCAGGATTCACTAAATTATATATATATATATATATATATATATATATATATATATATATATATATATATATATATATATATATATATATATTGAAGCCAGAAGTTTGTATACATTATCTAAAGACACATACTCATGTTTTTCTTGCTATTTGACATGAAATCAAAATAAACCTTTCCTGTTTTAGGTCAATTAGGAATCAAAATTATTTATATTTGCCAAATGCCAGAATAATGAGAGAGAGGATGTTTTAAGGCATTTTTATTACTTTCTACAAAGTCAGCAGTTTCCATACTCTGAGTCCTGTGCCTTTAAACAATATGGGACCACCCATATGATGTTATGTCTTTGGGAGCTTCTGATTAATTGGCAACATCTGAGTTAATTAGGCTACTTTCACACATCCGGATTTTTGCTCTGCGGCACAATACGGCGTTCTGCAGAAAAACCGCAACCGGCTTTTGTAACGCCGGTTGCGTTTTTTTTTGCATAGACTTACATTAGTGCCGTATTGTGCCGCAGGGGCTTGCGTTCGGTCCGGTTTTTGCCGCATGCGGCAGATTTAGCCGATGCCGCGGCCGGATCGAACGTTCCCTGCAACGTTTTTTGCTCCGGCAAAAAACACCGCATCGCGCCGCATCCGGCCGCTGCGGCGCATTTTTCAATGCATACCTATGGAGGCCGGATGCGGAAAAAAACGCATCCGGTCGCCGCATGCAGTTTTTTTTCCACTGCGCATGCTCAGTAGCATGCCGCAACCGGAAAAAAACGGACGGGCCGCATGTAAAAACTTATGCAACGGATGCGGTGTTTTCGCCGCATCCGTTGCATAGTTTTCACAGCCGGATTGAGCCACAGAGCTCAAACCGGATGTGTGAAAGTAGCCTAAGAGACACACCTGAAATACACAGCTTCTTTGTGAAGCATCATGGGAAAGTCAAAAGAAATCAGCCCAGATCTCAGGAAGAGAATTGTGGACTGGCACAAGTTTGTTTCATCCTTGGGTGCAATTTCCAGATACCTGAAGATGCCTCGTTCATCTGTACAAACCGTTACATGCAAGTACAAACAAGATGGGAATGTCCAGCCATCAGACCGCTCAGAAAGGAGACGGGTTCTGTGCACCAGAGATGACCGTCTGTTGGTCAGACATGTGCACATCAACCGAAGAACAAAAGCAAAAGACCTTGTGAAGATGCTGGTGGAAGCTGGTAAGATTGTGTCATTATCCACAGTGAAACGAATACTGTATCAACATGGGCTGAAAGGCCACTCTGCCAGGAAGAAGCCATTACTCCAAAAGAAACAGAAAAAAGAGAGATCAATGTTTGCAAATGCACACAGAAACAAAGACCTGAATTTCTGGAGACGTCCTGGGGTCTGACGAAACTAAAATTGAACTGTTTGGCCATAATGACCATCGTTAAGTTTGGAGGAAAAAGAGAGAAGCTTTGAAGCCTAAGAACACCATCCCAATTGTGAGACACGGGGGCGGCAGCATCATGTTGTGGGGTTGTTTTGCTGCAGGAGGGACTGGTGACTTCACAAAATAGATGGCATCATGAGCAGAGAAGATTATGTGGCAATACTGAAGAACATCTCAAGACATCAGCCAGGAACTTAAAGCTTGGCCGGAAATGGGTCTTCCAAATGGAAAATACCTGGAAGCTACTGCCAAACTGGTTACATAGTGGCTTAAGGATAACAAGGTCAATGTTTTGGCGTGGCCATCACATACCCTGATCTCAATCCTATTAAAAATTTATGGGCAAAGCTGAAAAGGCCGGAGCGAGCGGCGACCTCCAAACATGGCTCAGCTACACCAGATCTGTCAGGAGGAATCAGCCCAAATTCCACCAACTATTGTGAGAAGCTTCTGGAAGGATCTAAAACGTTTCCCCCAAGTCACACAGTGTAAGGGCAATGCCACCAAATACTAATGACCTGGAGGAAACTTCACTGCGCAGAAAGGAAGAAAAATGCCTTAAATCATTCTCTCTCTCTCTCATTATTCTGGCATTTGGCAAATAGAAATAATTTTGGTTCCTAATTGACCTAAAACGGGAAAAATTTATTCTGATTTCAAGTCATTGTAAGAAAAACCTGCAGATGTGTTTGTATATAGAGCGGAGGGAGAAAGCTGCAGATGTGTCTGTATATAGAGCGGAGAGAGAAACCTGCAGATGTGTCTGTATAGAGAGTGAAGGGAAAAACCTGCAGATGTGTCTGTATAGAGAGCGAAGGGAAAAACCTGTAGATATGTCTGTATAGAGAGCGGAGGGAGAAACCTGCAGATGTGTCTGTATAGAGAGAAGGGAAAAACCTGCAGATGTGTCTGTATAGAGAGTGAAGGGAAAAACCTGCAGATGTGTCTGTATAGAGAGCGAAGGGAAAAACCTGCAGATGTGTCTGTATAGAGAGCGGAGGGAGAAACCTGCAGATGTGTCTGTATAGAGAGCGGATGAAAACTTCTGGTGTCAACTGATATATATATATATATATATATATATATATATATATATATAAAAAAAATATACAGTGCCTACAAGTAGTATTCAACCCCCTGCAGATTTAGCAGGTTTACACATTCGGAATAACGTGGCATTGTGACATTTGGACTGTAGATCAGCCTGGAAGTGTGAAATGCAGCAAAAAAGAATGTTATTTCTTCTTTTTTTTTTTTTTTTTTTTTTAAATTGTGAAAAGTTTATTCAGAGGGTCATTTTATTATTCAACCCCTCAAACCACCAGAATTCTGTTTGGTTCCCCTAAAGTATTAACAAGTATTTCAGGCACAAAGAACAATGAGCTTCACATGTTTGGATTAATTATCTCTTTTTCCAGCCTTTTCTGACTAATTAAGACCCTCCCCAAACTTGTGAACAGCACTCATACTTGGTCAACATGGGAAAGACAAAGGAGCATTGCAAGGCCATCAGAGACAAGATCGTGGAGGGTCACAAGGCTGGCAAGGGGGACAAAACCCTTTTCAAGGAGTTGGGCCTACCTGTCTCCACTGTTGGGAGCATCATCCGGAAGTGGAAGGCTTATGGAACTACTGTTAGCCTTCCACGGCCTGGACAGCCTTTGAAAGTTTCCTCCTGTGCCGAGGCCAGGCTTGTCCGAAGAGTCAAGGCTAACCCAAGGACAACAAGGAAGGAGCTCCGGGAAGATCTCATGGCAGTGGGGACATTGGTTTCAGTCAATACCATAAGTAACGTACTCCACCGCAATGGTCTCCGTTCCAGACGAGCCCGTAAGGTACCTTTACTTTCAAAGCGTCATGTCAAGGCTCGTCTACAGTTTGCTCATGATCACTTGGAGGACTCTGAGACAGACTGGTTCAAGGTTCTCTGGTCTGATGAGACCAAGATCGAGATCTTTGGTGCCAACCACACACGTGACGTTTGGAGACTGGATGGCACTGCATACGACCCCAAGAATACCATCCCTACAGTCAAGCATGGTGGTGGCAGCATCATGCTGTGGGGCTGTTTCTCAGCCAAGGGGCCTGGCCATCTGGTCCGCATCCATGGGAAGATGGATAGCACGGCCTACCTGGAGATTTTGGCCAAGAACCTGCGCTCCTCCATCAAGGATCTTAAGATGGGTCGTCATTTCATCTTCCAGCAAGACAACGACCCAAAGCACACAGCCAAGAAAACCAAGGCCTGGTTCAAGAGGGAAAAAATCAAGGTGTTGCAGTGGCCTAGTCAGTCTCCTGACCTTAACCCAATTGAAAACTTGTGGAAGGAGCTCAAGATTAAAGTCC